>NC_143522.1:56245145-56845145 GCF_031878675.1 Megascapheus bottae | reverse complement strand
GCTGGTATCCATTAACTTTAAAATCAACTATATAATAAAATGCACAATATTAATACTAAAAATAGTTTATGTATCCGAAAGGTCATAAGAAAGTTTAATACTGATTACTAATGATCAGGCAAGAAAAAGTTAGGAAATGAATGCAGAGAAGACTACTTCGGAGAGGAAATAAGAATAGCCAATAGACACATGAAGAATGTTAACTATCTCCCTGGCTATAAAAGAAATCCAAATTAAAACCACATTGAGATTGCACATCACTGAAGTTAGAATGGTCATTATAAAAAAATAAAGATGCTGGAGAGGATGTGGTCAAAATCACAATCTACTACACATTTGGTGGTATAAACTGGTTCAACCAACTGGAAAGCAGTGTGGAGGTTTCACAAAAGACTAAACATAGAGTTTGCCTATGATCCAGCAAGCTCATGACTCGGCATTTATTCAAACAATCACAAACATGACCTCACTAAAGGGCTCCTCAAAACTATGTTCATTGCAGCATTATTTATCATAGCCAACTTATAGGACCAATCCATATAACTCTCAGTAGATGAATGGATCAAGAAAATATATACACATCATGGAATTCTAAGGTTCTATCTGAAAGAATGACATTGCCCCATTCATAAGGAAATAGAAAGACAGGAAAAAAGTAAAGTACCCCAGACCCAAAGCAGCATAGGCTGCATGGTTTCCCTCACTTGTAATAATTAGTGTATATCTAGGATAGTCCTAGCAGAGGATCACAATAGTTCAATAGCTATGTGCATAAGACCACATAGCTAATGGAAATGAACTGTAATGCATGAAAACAAGAGGGTGTTCTTGGTTGTTATTGTTTGTTGGTTTTCTTCTTTTAATGTACTGTGTGAAGTTATTTCTTTTTCTTTCCTTCCCTTCCTTTAGTATATCACCTGTTGTCACTATTTTTTATTTTGTTACCCTGTGTTTTGCATATGTGTTTTATCTGATTTGGGGATGGGAAGGGGAATGACATATGGTGAGACAAAAGGCAAAGTGTGAACCAGTGCAATAAAGGTACTCAATAGACACTACGTTGGTAAAGAACTTTAGAAACTGAGGGGTGGGAGGGAAAGTAGGAGAAAACAAGGGAGGGAGTAACACTACTTGACAAGAAATGTACTCATTATCTCACTTGTGTAACTTTAACTCCTCTGTACATCACCTTTATAAAGTTAATCACTAGAGATACAGGTAGCTTTATTCTTCAGTCTCCTCCATTGTTCCATTTTGGTCTTTGCGTCTATTTTGTTTTCATATCACTTTTTATTTGTTCCCATTATGTCTCTGCAGAATAATTTGATACCTGGTCTTGCTATACTCCAGAATTGTGTTATGAAGTTTGCTTTTTATTATTCAAGCTATTTTTATGCTTTCAAATAATCCTGGGGTTGATTTTTCTATCTTTGTAAAGAATGGCATTAGAATTCTAATGGGTATTGCATTGTATCTGTAGATTGTGTTCTACAGTATAGCTATGATATTCATTTTGCAATCCATTAGCAAGGAAGGTTTTTTTTTCTTTTTTCTGGCATCTTTAATTTTCTTTAACGTTTCAAAGTTTTATTGTAAAGATTTTTCAGTTTATTGGTTAATACGGAGGTGTTTTTATATTTATTTTTTGTGGCTATTGTGAATGGAATTTTCTCCTTGTTTCTTTCACAGCCTTTGCATTGATATACAGACCATCTAATTCTTGGGAGTACAGATTTTATATCCTAATACATTTCTGAATGAGTTTATCAGATCAATTTTTCTTAGCATCTGTCCAAACCCTTAAATATAGGCTTTTATCATCTGTAAACAGGTATACTTTCACTTTTTCCTTTTTTACTTGAATCCATTATATTTTATTGATTTTATTATTTTATGTTTATTTTTTTCTGCCCTACTATTCTGGTTAAGAATGCTCATGCCATACAGAATAAGGGTTGGGAAATCAGGTATCCATAGAAATAATTTGAATTTTTCCCATTTATTTGATGGTAGCTATAGTTATGTAAAATAGAGCCTTTATTTTTTTTTAATCTCAAATATGAATTTTATTACTTTGGGGAGAGGTAGCATGGAAGATTCAGAGAAAGATACAAATAAAAAAAGTGTTTATCTTATCCATATCTTGCCTCCTAATGGCATGAAATCCAGAAGGATTTGCATACCAGCATCCATTTTTATCCATCATCCAGTATGTCTTTGAAAAGAGCGCACTTACCTGCAGGTAAGTTTACACTGGGATTTTCTTTTTAATTTTCTTATTGTAATTAGTAAAAGGGTTACATGATATTTTCCAGATAGAAGGTGCATTAATTCACATACATTGATACCCTTTCACATGTCTTGGTATCCATTTCCCTCCCCCCCCACACCCCCCACCTGTCTTGGTTTTCCCCCCTTCCCTATCAAATTTCAAATATCCAAATACAAATAAATTCAATATATCAGATAACAAAGTGAGATACTATACCAATATGAGATAACCAAGGGACAGCAAAGGAGATGAGAGACAACATAGTACATTAAGGACAACAATCATTCATTATATGGCTTTTGTTTCAACATCCTGGAGGTCCTTTCAATTACCTTCACATTATATGGCCTTATGCATCAAGATTTTGCTCTATTACAAATCTCTGCTAGTAGAGCCCAAGGTTTCTACTGATTATGACGAATGAGGGAAACCCTTGAGCCTAAGTTCCTTTGAGTCTGGCTTACTTCACTTAATATGATTTTTTCTAAGTCTTTCCATTTCCTAACAAATGGGGCGATGTCATTCTTTCTGACAGCAGCATAGAATTCCATTGTGTACAAATACCACAACTTGTTGATCCACTCATCAACTGAGGGACATCTAGGTTGGTTCCATATCTTTGCTATGGTGAATAGTGCTGCAATGAACATTGTTGTGCTAGTGGGTTTAGTATGTCCTTGTTTCTGGATGGTTGGGTAAATGCCAAGTAGTGGAATTGCTGGGTCATAGGGGAGTTCTATGTTTAGCCTTTTGAGGCACTGCCACACTGCTTTCCATAGTGGTTGAACGAGTTTGCACTCCCACCAACAGTGTAGGAGTGATCCCTCCTGGCCACATCCCCTCCAGCATCTGTTGTCATTCGTTTTCCTGATCCTGGCCATTCTAACTGGAGTGAGGTGGAATCTTAGAGTTGTTTTGATTTGCATTTCTTTTATGACCAGAGATGTGGAGCATTTCTTCATGTGTCTATAGGCCATTTTTGTTTCTTCTTCAGAGAAGACTCTCTTTAAGTCTTTGGCCCATTTTTTAATGGGATGGTTGTTACTTTGGAGGTTAGTTTTGGAGTGATTCAATTTTTTGAGTTGTTGATATATTTTAGATATGAGGCCTTTGTCCGTTGTTTGGTTGGTGAAGATCTTCTCCCACTCTGTAGGCTTCCTGATTAGTTTACTAGCTATGTCCTTTGCCATACAAAAGCTCTGCAGTTTAATGCAGTCCCACTTATCCAGTCTTTCTCTGATTTGTTGTGATTCTTGGTCCTTATTAAGAAAGTTTCAACCTGTGCCAAGGAGGCCTAGTGTATCTCCTATTCCTTCCTGTAAAGTTTTCAGTGTGTCAGCTTTTACCTCCAGGTCTTTGATCCATTTGGAGTTAATTCTAGTGCAAGGTGACAAAGAAGGATCCAGCTTTAGTTTTCTGCAGGTGCTTAACCAGTTCTGCCAGCACAACTTGTTGAAGGGGCTGTCTTTCTTCCATTCTATTTTTTTGGCTCCCTTGTCAAAGATTAGGTGGCCATAGGTCTGTGGTTTAATATCTGGGTCCTCAGTTCTATTCCATTGGTCTTCAGGCCTGTTCCTGTGCCAGTACCAAGCTGTTTTGAGAATTATAGCTCTGTAATAGAGTCTAAAGTATTACACTTAATGTTGAAAATCTAAAGCCATTCCCTCTAAAATCAGGAATGAGACAAGGATGCCCACTCTCTCCACTCCTCTTTAACATAGTACTAGAATTCCTAGCCAGTGCAATAAGGCAAGAAGCAAGCATAACGGGGATCCAAGTAGGGAAAGAGGAAATAAAACTATCCCTCTTTGCAGATGACATGATTCTGTATTTAAAGAATCCTATAGACTCTACTCCCAAGCTCCTTGAGCTGATTCAAAGCTTTGGAAGAGTAGCAGGCTATAAAATCAACCCTCAAAAATCAACTGCCTTCCTTTACACCAACAGTGAGAGGAACGAGGCAATAATCAGGAAAGAAACTCCTTTTCAATAGCCTCAAAGAAAATATAGTACCTAGGAATTAGCTTAACTAAGAATGTAAAGAACCGTTTTGATGAAAACTTTAAAACCCTAAAAAAGGAAATTAAAGCAGAACTAAGGAAATGGAAAAACCTCCCATGATCCTGGATTGGAAGAATCAACATTGTGAAAATGACAATCTTGCCAAGAGCTATCTACAAATTCAATGCAATACCCATCAACATCCCAATGTCATTCTTTAAAGAAATAGAAGAGGCAATCCAAAATTTCATATGGAATAATAAAAGAACCCGTATAGCAAAAACACTTCTTTGCAGAAAGAACAGCACTGGAGGAATTTCAATAGAGCCTTTATTAAGCTCATTCTGTTAAGGTGGTGAGGACCAAGTACGGGTAAGGAAGGTTAGCGAGGGGCTAAAATGAGGATGAAAATGTTTGAAGTGAATTATTAGTATGTATGGAAGAAGAAACATGAAGCCTGTTGAAATTGCTTGACAGATAGAATGATAAGGGAGAGTTTTGGAAAAGGGATTTTGATCAGGATACATCAATATAATGTACAATACATACACGTGCAGAGAAAGATCACAATGAAATCTGAAGATCACTGTTCAGAGCCAAATGATACAGGAAAGTAGAGAGATTCATCTCTAATAAACCACTCAGGAAAAGCCAGGAGTAGCACTGTTGCTAAAGAGCCAGAGTCCTAGCCTTGAGCAAAAGAAGCTTAGAGACATAGCCCAGGCCATAAAGTCAAGCCCCAAAACAAAGCACCAAAACTTAGTCAATTAATTAACTAAAAAATAAAGGAAGGCATTTCAATATTTTTGTAACCTGCAAAAACAAGATTTTGAAAACACTTTTAATTCATTTTGAGCAATTTAGTTATTCATTTATTTTTATGAGTTAGAGATAGGATTTTATTAAGCCACAGGTAAGGTAGTTGTCCCAGGCTGGTTTGAAAATCAGGCAAACTTGTAGACACACCCCTGTACCACATCACAGAATATCCAGAGGACAGGACATCCATGCTTGTGGCTGGTGATACATGCTTTAATCACTTGGCTCAGGTTATATCAATGAAATCTTTCCATGACAAGAATATTGTTTCTCCAAATTTAATTAATAAAGATTTCACTATGAGATATTTTGGAAATTATATTAGTAACTGATTTTTCTCATTACACTTACACTTTTAGTTTTAATTACCATTTGCCTGTTAGTACAGTCATAATATATAATATATAATCATTTAAATATGTTAAAATTAATAAATAGCAATGACAAGATTTACCAAACCTGGCATAATGGATATATCTGGGAAGAAGGATGAGAAAATTGCAAACTTGTTAGTAAATCTTTTATTCAAGCTACACAAATGATACTAAAGTACTTATTAGTTGCAAAATTGTACATATGAAAATTCTACATGAGAGATATTCATGAAACTATAACAATAAGCAAACTAAAATAATGAAATATTTTCAAAGATAGTCTTGTAACACCCTTGGATGTGATTTTTTTCTACATTTAAATTATAAGTAAAATGCCTATTAATTTATAAATATCTTGGAAAACATATGGTATGAAACAACCTAACATTTTTAAACACATATATGCACAGATATATTCACATTTTAATTTAATGATGATATTTATTTTAACAATTTGTAAGCTGATTTTATAAATGAGGTGAAAATATTGAAAAATTAAAAAATACTTGGAAGAGTTATTTTCATTTTAGCAAAACTAGCCAAAAAAAAAGAGCAAATAGCTGAAATAATTTGTTTACATTATTTTCTCAGTTCAGGTAAATTTGCTTTCACTAAATTCTGTGGCATAATAAAAGAAACTTTAGGAAAGCAAGTTTTCAGTCTGCCAAAAAATAACTCACTGATCAATCAAATTTAAGCATATAAGAGAGTAGTAAGACAAATCGTTGTAAAATTATTAAACCTCAAGTCAAACCAAAAGGTCAATGTACAAAATTCTACACAGACAAATATCACCTTCAAAAAAATCCAATAATTAGTAAAATTTACAATTCTCAACGTCTCAAAAATGCATATTAAGTGGTTTTTATGGTAGAAATAATGTATCTGACAACCATGTCCCTGAAGCATTTAATTTGTATGTGTGAAAGATAGAGAAAACAATATAATGGATATAGAAAAACATACTTAATGATTCAAAGATATACAATGTTTTTTGCCAGTCCTATGCCTTGAACTCAGGGCCTAGGCATTCTCCTTGGGCTTTCTCAAGGCCAACATTCTGCCACTTGAGCTATAGCACCATTTCCAGCTTTTTTCTATGTATGTGGTACCAAGGTATTGGACCTGGGTCTTCCTGCATGCTAGGCAAGCACTCTACCACTAGGTCAAATAATATATATTATTATATACAATAATTTTTAAACACTGAATTTGACCATAGTAGATGACAAATAAAGATGCATTACTTAACGCATTTGGGGAGAATATTTTATGAAAAAAATTATAAAATATGAAGTCTAGGAGTAAAAATCAACAACATAGTTCTTGTCTAATGCCCAAAATGCATGGGGTTTGATCTCTTGCACTTAAAAGCAAGCAAACAGACAAGAATACTGATATTTATGTTCTCAAGACTCATTGATTTGATCTGAAAGATTGCTATTTGTGTGATATGTAGTTGTTAAGTTGTATGTCCAAGTGATGGAAAAATAATGGAAACTATGTGACATAAACTCATCAGTTTGAATTTGTTTATACAGTGAGGGATTCAGAATTAGGAAAATGTACCAGTGTAGCTCACTTTCATAATAAAAATGACATAACAAATTCTTGACTATACTTTGTTGTCTTTTTTATGCCCCCATTGGTTTGTGATCTACCCTTTCGTTTCCACCTGAGATGATGCCCATTCCCCTAATAACATGTTGCAACTACATTAGATTTTGATCATGTAAATTTGAACATGTATTAAAAAATGAACAAAAATGTAATAATAATTTTTGGCAGCCCAGGGCTTGAGCTCAGGGCCTGAGCACTGTCTTTGGGCTTTTTCAAGGCTAGAGTTTTAACACTTGAGCCACAACATCACTTCAGGCTTTTTTTTCTATGTGGTACCATGGAATTGAACCTGGATCTTCATAGGGCCAAACACTAGGCCCCCAAGATGTAATATTATTATGTAAATATTATTATCTGCATTATTTATGCAATACTATTTACATATTCTACAACATATATACAGAATTTTACATTTTTATTATAATATATAATAAACATTTTACATTTATTTACATAATTTCTGTAGGTAGCATGGTTTCACCCTGGGATAGTTTCAAAGAGAATGAAGAGGCAAAGAACAAACTGGAATGATGACTAGTGAACAATATTGATATATTTTGTGTCTGTATATGAAGAGAGTATAAGGAAACTCATTGAAAAACTGTTGTATAATAGGCAGCAGGCAAAACAAGGAAAGAAAAATCAAGATGGGTGATCAATCTTATTAAATTCTAATATGTGTACATGTGGAAAACCAGGATGAAATCCCTTTCCATAATGCATATTTTAACATAACAAAGAATGGTAGGAAACAGCCAAAGTGGAGGACAGGAGTCCATGGGTCAGGGTTGGGCTAACAGTCAGGGTAAAGGATGTTGAACTTTGTCAACATGATACGTGTGCATTTGTGTAAATAGAGGACAAAACATGTTGGCATCGTATTTTTATTTTGAAACATTTGGTTACCTTTAAATCATTTTACAGAGGATTCAATAAGCCCTGAGTTCATGTGTATGATGAATCTTGATTAGTGTCCCTCCTTCCATTATTTTCCCTTAGGCCAGGTGGTAGAAGGGAAAGCAGGATAAGAAGTAGAGAGGCAGAAGAGGTGAGTTTTCTGGAGGGCCTTGGGTATAGGGATGTACTCATTGGACAGCTAATATATGTTCATGAAAATCTTTTAAGAAGTATGAAAGGACTTCTGCTCACCCACAGGATAAAATTCCAGTGCTTTACTACATAGTGTAAATCCTTATCATTTTTAACATTTTGTTTTCTTCCCCAGTACCTAGGGCTTGAACTCAGGGCTTGATGCTCCCTTGTCTTGTCTGCTCATGACTGGCACTCTATCATTTGAGTCAAGACACTAGTCTGGCATTTCTGCTCAATTAGAGGCACAGGCTTGTGAGTGTTTCTGACATGGGTTGGCTCTAAATTATGAACATCCCTGTATCAGTCAACTGAGTAGCTAGGATTACAGATGTGAAACACTAGTACCTGGCTCTTTATTCATATTTCTGTGACAAGAATTCAAACACTCATTGATATTTCTATTATTCCCTGTGTGCATGTTGTAATTTAGAGTAAACATTTTCAACCTCAAGTGTGTGTCCATGTGTCAGTTATCTGGGGGTTCCTTCCATAAGTGAATTGTAATGATTTTTTTCATTCAGTAATTTCACTTATTTAGCCTTTACCTCATCACAATATCTAAAATATTATTTCGGTGTAATTATATAAACCATCCTATCTTTAATCGTAGCATTCATGTTTACAGTATATTGTTTGATCATCATAAAATTAAGTATCTTGTGCTTTAGTATTGTGCAGGTTAGCCTTCTTGCTTAAACTGCAGATGGTTATAAACCTAGATAGCTATGTCACATTGTCAAAGTTAATTTTAAGATGTATCACTTCTATCCATATGTAGAATGATTTAAAGAGAAATCATATACAAGAAAGAGACATGTATAAATAATCAATTGTGCTCAAGGAGATGAATGTTCTACTAGAAGTAAATAGATACCAAAATGCAGACATGGAAAGGTTTTCATTTGAACAGATTATTCCTCTGGAGTGTTTTGGTTGTAACATCATTTATATATCTATCTTTCCTGCCTCACTGAATAAAGAGCTTGTACTTAGAAATTCACAAGTGGTGTTCTAAACCACATGATAAATTTTATAAGCATTATCTTCATCACTCATGAGAAAATTGCATTGATCCTTATATCTAACCACTATCCACATTAAAATTTAAGGAATTAAAAGTGATATAAAATAGAGTTTACACTAAAGAAATGGGAAGACTTGGGGAAAAGTCCATGAAGTGAAGTAAACTAGGCCCAGAGAGATAGACAAAAGCCCATGCTTTCCCTAATATGTGGAAGGCAGATGTAGCTTACAACCTCATAAGTAAATACATGGGATGTTATACATCCCATGTTATTCTGTTAATACAAATGTATTCAAGGACACGTTCATATAGTGCTATTCCTTGGAAATAACAAATCAAAGTTCAGCAAAATAAAATATCAGGAAGCAGGGATTCTAGAAGGATGACATGGATTACTGAGGAAAGGATTAAACTAAGGAAGCTGGGAGTGAAGAAATAGTCACAGGTAGGGGAGGAATAGATAAAGAGGTTGAAAGATATGATATTGATTAAAACACATTCTGTTCATAAAGTGCTTTGTAACTAGCAACTCCTTATGCAGCTACTTAAAGAATAATTTTACAAAGGCACTGATAACCTTGGAACTGCTAAGGCACACATTTTATTTTTATATTTTTGTTAAAAGTATCCATTTTTATTGTTGGGATAATGTACAGAGGGGTTACAGTTACATTAGTCAGATAGTAGGTGCATTACCTCTCATACATTGATACCCCTTCTTAAGATTTGTTCCCCATTCCCTTCCCCCAACTCCTTCCCAATCATCTTGTTTTCCCCCTTCCCTTTCCTATTTCAAATAAACAAATAAATGTATATACAATATACCAAAGTCAGATACAGTAACAATATGAGATTAACCAAAGGGCAACCAAAGAGAAGAGAAATAACATAATACATTAAGAACAATCACACAAGATAAAGCTCTTGTTTCCATATCCTGGAGATTCTTTCATTTAGTCTCGTCCTATATGGCCTTATGTACCTAGGTTTTGATCTATTGTAATCCTCTGCTAGGAGAGTCCTAGACGTGTACTAGTTATTACAAATGAAAGAAACAATTGAACCTCTGCTCCTTTGGGTCTGGCTTACTTCACTTAATATGATTTTTTCCAAGGCTTTCCATTTCCATAAAAATGGGCAATGTCATTTTTTCTGATGACAGCATAGAATTCCATCATGTATGTGTTGCTACTCTGGAGCAACATGGGTATGGGGAGGGACACCCAGGGCCAGCCTGAAGTCCCCCGGAGCAAAGCGAGATGGTATGTATTGATGACCAGCCCTCCCGGGAAGAAAAACACACTGAATGAGGAGCTGTGTCAGCCATGAAAGCGCAGCAGATTTCACTTTTATTGTGTCAGGCAGTTATACACTGTGGGGGAAAGAGAAGGTGGGAACTGGGAAGCTAACCAATAGGAAGAGAGCCACCAAGCTATCACTAAGGGTAGGGGCAAACTTTTAGGTACTGGGCAGGACCAGTGCAGGAAAGCCTGCGGACCTGCGCTGCGAGGGGCTCAGTTGAATCACACACATAGAGATGCCTCAAGAGAGGTATGCAAGGAACGCGAGGAATGCCTGGCCAAAGCCCTTTAATGGCCGCTGAGCCGGAATGATGAACAGGCCTCAGAGATGGAGGTCAGGCCCCAACATATAAGTACCGCACCTTCTTGATCCAGTCATCTACTGAGGGGCCTGGTTTGTTTCCATATCTTTGCTATGGTAAATAATGCTACAATGAACAATGTTATATGGTGCACATTTTTATAAATATGTGTTTTCCAAATGAGTCTTAGCAACCATCTTAACAATTTATTGCTTTGCAAATAAAGAAATCCAGTATGAATTTTCTGGACTAAATTAACACTAATATTGAATATTTGTTTAGAATAAATGGTAGCACTGCTTATTACTACTGATAACGTTTTCAGTTAACATGTTTTCTTTGTGCAGTGTATGTTTGAAAAATTATTATTTATATTTGATTTTCACTAATATTCATTCATTTAATTTTTTCAAGCTCCTAAGATTTCTCCTAGTTTCTTCATAAGCAAGAGGATTTTTTTTTAAAAGTAGGTCTTTTGCATTTTTAGAGTTCATGTTTGAGAAAAGTGAAGCATAATGCTTTGTACATATTATAAATACGCTATCTACTTAGATCTTAACAGTGCTACACAAGAACAGGAAAGTTGGTAAGATGAGGAAAACAAAGAGGGCTATGGATGGGGAAGATTGTTTAATTGTGGAATGATTGTGGAATGAGGCTCCAATGGGAAGTGGTATTTGAATTTACTCAGGCCTGGTGTTAGAAAACCTTGTGTTAATTCATGTCAAGGAAACAACCATACAGTAGCTCAAACGTGGCTACCATATACAGGAAAACACTGGGAGGAAGAATCAGCTATGAGAGTGGCATAAGAACTCAGAAATGAGTGTCCAAGGCATTTTAAATATTTTATGTCTGTTAAATTTTCCATGTGGACCTGACACCAGTACAGTCTTAGAACTCTAGGAGACGTTAAATGAGAGGGTTATGGTTCAAGATCAATCTGAAGAAGTCTTCCAGACTTGTCTAAGAAGATCAACTATCTTAGATTGTTCACATGAGGATTCCAGAGATTATTAGTTTAAAATTCTCTGTACATAGCTCCCATAAACATATACATGTACCCACATGCACAATGCATTGCATATATATATATATATTTAAAATTCAAGCCTAACTTCTTACAAAATTTTCTCTATCCTCATGCCTCATGTCTTATGCTACTACTATGAGAGCCCATGATAAAATGTGAAGTTTTTAAAATTAAAGAGATTTGAATGAAAATCCTGACTTCATCATTGAGGAACAATACACAAGCATTTCCCCTTTTGCTAATCTCAGTTTTCTTTGTAAAATAGGTAGAAGTTCTTTCCTGCTATTCCTTTTCTGATTTGATCTAAATCTGAACTGTTTTTATGCTTTACTGCCTCCACAGGCCCAGTTATATGATTTCTTTTTGGTATACTTCCTCTCACCTTGAAAATCTTATAGCACTTGATATTTATACCATTAATTTGTCTCTGGTCAATTGCTAACATCCATTGCTAGTGTTATTTTATAGTTTATGGTCTGCTTTCCTCCACTGTCTTTAACCTCCTTAAAGATAGGAAGAGTACTTTTAAAGAGTTATTATAAAAACGTCTTATATACTGTAGGCACTCCATCAATTTTGTTGATTTAGACTTGGAGGAAAAGATAATATATCCCTTTTATTACAAAACAGAGTGGAGTTCTCAGTTCTGGCTGGGGTCACTTTGTTAATAAAAGAGCTACTGGCAGGGTATTTAAATTATGGTTATGTTTCAAATGTACACTGGAAAATGAAGTACTGCAGCTTTGTGTATTACTTCTTCATCGGTCCTGGAGAGAGAGTTGGTAGTTAAGCTGTTGGGGGGTGATATAAAACTTTTAAAAACCTGCTGGAAAACTGTAGAAAACAAAGTGGGAACTAGAACTGGCATGGCAGGAACATAGGTCCAGTTGCCAGAACTATTGTGAAGTAATAAAAATCTTTCTATCAGCCTCATTTAGATCACTAACACCTGCCCTGGCTGCCTACGAATCCCTGGTTGGAGTACTGGCATGCCCAGAACCCAGCTGTGGCTGGGATATATATGTATAAATATATATATGTATAAATATATATATATATTTATACATATATATATATTTACTTCTGATGGTTTCACTATAGGTTTGCCAAAGCATCTCAAATCCTGAGGTAGTATCAATATTAATGCTCAGAATTAAAAGATTGACTGAAAGGTCAGTTCTAGTCCATAAATAATGTTTAAACATTGTCTGGACTCTAAGCCGTGACTTAAATTCTGGTGCAAAGAACAATTAACCTTATACATAGATTGCACTGGAAGATAGAAGAATTCACACTTTGATAAATGCAAAGTTGAAGGACCTAGGGAAATGGCATTATTAGTGGAATATTCTCAGAAGTTTATAAAAATATCTATCATTTTAATTATCCCTGATGATTAAGTATATTATGTTATACCATATTTTTATTTTGCACATTTTGCAATCTTTTTGTTTCAAAGTAGTACATATTTTAGAAACACAGTGTGGCAATTAGTTAGTAGCTTTTATTTCCTTTTCCTAAAGCTAAACTATGGTCCAATGCTTGCTTGTTTGACTGTCATTCCATCACTTGAATCCTGCCTCCAGATCTACTTTTGCAGGTTATTTGGGAGATGAATTTCATGGGCTTTTCTGCCTGGGCTCGATTATAACCTCAATCCTCTGGATCTCAGTCCCCTGAGTAGTACAATAGTCATCAGTGCCTCATCAAATAGAATTTTATTAACGAAAATCAGTATTTTCTAATACATCACAATTGCAGGAACGATTAAACAGGGATAAAAACACTAATGTGGCCATATTTTGTAAACCAATGATAGAATAAATGATTTAGAAAACTGACAATTAATTGTATTAGACAAGCATGCAAGAAACCCTAGATTGGTTTTCTCCCTGAAAAGAAAATTAATAAGCAATACTTTGAAAGGCTCTTCTTCCTGATCAATTAATAATGCTTTCTGATATCAATTGCATTTTAAGAAACACCAGTTGTAACTTCCTGGATGGCCTTGTTGGAAGTACATGGGACCTGGCTTTTCAGTTCCGGACTATTTGTCACTCCCATAAACTGTTAAGAGCTGGGACAACTTATTGCTTCAATAAAAACTAGGATGGCGATATTAGTGACTAAGAAGAATGATGTGAGTGTACCATGGGACAATCTATTTAAATCTTATGCCTCATTGCTTAATAGCTGTCAGCAATTATTGTGAAACCAAGAGAATTTGTGAATTGTGCCTCTGTATATATAATTTCATTCATTTCTATGTAAGTTTGAAACTCCTCCTATTCTTTGTAATCAAATTAAGGTAAAATGGTCTAAAAGACAGGGAGAGTTGAAATCCACTTATGATAGAGGGTCCAATGAAATATATTGATCTTCAGCAGAAACAGAAAGAGATTTAGATGAATCTGATTCATCTAAATTCCAAATGAGAATGAGAAAATGAAAATGAATGCTATACAGTCAAATTTCTGTAACTAATATAGTTATTTTTTACGTAAAATGAGATATGGCAGAAATATATAGATAATTAGAATTTCAGTAGGTTCTTATTAAGAAAAGAAACAGAATTCATGTTCATTCCACATTGAATGCTTGTCTCATTTTAATATCTGTCAAGAACTCTGGATGATAAGTAAAATGGCGTCTCCAAACAAAGATAGACTATCAACTTCTGCATCTGACACTGATATCCATCTTTGGATATATAATTTTTGTGTACTTTAAGCTCTCCAAAACACTTATAATTTGAGCAAAACAAACAGTAAACACAAAATTACATGGGATGTCCGTTTGAAATCGAAATATAAAACTAAAAATATTTTTCACAGGATAAGTCCAGGATTAAATAGATATAGAATGTATTTTGAATTAAGCAGTGCAGTCACTGTACAGGAAAGGATGCATTTGGTAGGAGTGAGGCCACAACAATAAACACCACAATAGGCTGAGAATTGTATTTCAAACACAAATTCACAATTTGAACTCCCAGGACATATAAAGAGAACAATGGATACAATTGAGAGGCAATTCCCTCAGCATAATCAGAGTTCTGTGCACAGACCTATACTCACTAAGTTAAAAAGACCTTGGAAAACTCAAAGAAGGTTTAAGGACAAGCAATAAACATGATTAATAGCTTGGAAAATAGAATCTCAGAGGAAAGGTTAAGGGAACTAATATTATTTAAGTTAGAAAATAGGCTGGGGAAACAAGTTGGTTTTCAATTACATGAAGGATTATTACATAGAAGGTGCTGATCAGTTACTGATGCCACAGAGGGCAGAACAAGAATAAGTGAGCTTGAAATGTTGTATAAAGCATTTAAGTTGGCTAGAAGAAAGAACTCCCATTCAGTGTGCAAGGCATAAAATGGAAAGAACTTAATTCTTCTTGTACAGACCTTTCAAAATTCACTTGAAACTCATTTGTCTAGGAAAGTCTGTGTGAGGCCCAGGCTGAAAAGTGAAGAGGGAAAAGAAATAGTCAATAATTTTTAAGAACTTTATACTCTTTATACCCATTGCTGCAAATTTGGAATGCTTGTACCATACATAGGATGTGGTGAATTTCAGGGAATGGGTCTGTCCACACTTCAAAATCTTCTTTATTTTTTATTTTTGCCTATCCTGGGGCTTGAACTCAGGGTTTGATCACTGTCATTGGCTTTTCTCAAAACCTAGTGCTCTGCCATTTGAGCCACAACACCACTTCTGGGTCTTCCTGCATGCTAGGCAAGCACTCTACCACTAGGCCAAACTCCTAGCCCCTCACTTCAAAATCTTTTGAAGTTGACTATAGTATGAATGCAGGATTTTGTTTCAGTAGCAACTTTAAGTAACATTGCAAATCTGAAACTCTCCACTGTAGTTGTTTAAGCAATTTTATCTTGTTTACACATTCAGCTTCATAAGATTACTTGCAACTAATTGCATTTTTGTTTCTTGATTTATCAGCTCCTTCTTTGCAATATACTTTTGTTTATTCTTTTGGAAATGAATCAAACCAATTGAATATTCTTTCATCTGGTAATAAAAATAATAGATTTTCTTCCAAAAGATTTTATTTACTTAGAGAAATGGTCTATTCTCTGAACACCTGCACACTTAATTCTCTTAGAGTTAAATTATACAAGAATTCCACGCCACTGATTTCCGAAGCTTGTGCTAACAAAGATAAATGAAAGCAGGGATTTCAATAAAATTTTGCAAACAATTCTGTTAGAGCTTGTCAAACACGCACAAGATATGAGTTCTAACTCCTTTCATTTATATGTCAATGTTATGAAAATCACCAATTGCAAGTATGGACTATTGAATTCAGTCTGTATTCAGATGGATAAAAAATGAAAATTCAAGTAGGAAGCTTTTAACTATTTCTTTGGAAGTGATGATTATATTTCTCCTGTAAAATATTTCCTTCCCTTTTAAGTTTATAAATAAATGAACACTGTTACTAAATGCAAGTAGACAGCATAAATTGTAACACAAAAACATTCCTTTATTTCCATAAATAATGTTTGGCTCAGGAATTGCTTAGTACTATTAGTAACTGGTCCTTATAATGCTGGTACAGAGAAAACTGAAAGACATTCACCATTTCCTCCTCTGAGATAAGAAAGGAATCCCGAATACTTGGAATTACTAAATGAACCGACATTAGGGAGACAACAGAATCTTGGAGGTCTTATCCAAGTTATTTTATGCTGTTGTTGTTTCTGTTCAAGTTCTGTAAGAAGCTCTTTTGCAAGTTTGCTTGGATAATAGTATTTAAAGTTTAGACAATGAAGCAATAGAAAATGAAGTTTATCTACCACATATACTACCTAATCAAGCTAAAAGTTTCTAGTCACTTAGAATAAGTATTTTTATTAATTACAATAAAAATATCAAAAAAATAAAACTGTCATGTTGTAAGTGATGCATCAAAGAAGCATCCATCCATGGTAACACAAGCAACTATTATTGTTAGCATATTATGAGAGGGCATACTTTCAAAGCCATTGAGAAAACTTGGGGAGTTTTATTGAAAAAATGTGAACAATATAGCAGCTGTATGTATTTAAACTATCTGAAATTCAATGATTCTTTAATCATGTCAACATCTATCTAATTTATTGGAACTGATCATTTTGTATTAGACAAATGTATCCTAAGACCTATTTACCTATTAGAAATTTAGGTTTTTCATTGTCCATAATTAATGATCATTTTGCAGATCAACAGCTTCTGTTAAACATTTACAAAAAAACTTAGAATCAAAAGTAAACCATGCAAATCAGAATGAGTGGCTCTTTCATAAATGCTTGATGCCCATACATCTCCTTTCTTGTCTCCTTCAAATTTCTCCACCCTACTTATTTTTCTGCTAATATGCTCAATGCTCTGTATTTCCTTCAGAATTGAAGTCCTGCCAGTAACTTGATCATCTACCAACATATTATTCTCCTCTTCTAAATTCTTTTCCTTGTAATATTACTTATCCAAAGCCTTCTGTATATTTGGAATTATCATTTTTTAATTAATAAGTAAGCCTAGAATTCCAATAATAGCATTCTTCTTTCTTTTTCTATGCCAGTCCCTGGGGCTTATTAAACTCAGAATCTGGGCTCTATCTTTGGACTGTCTTTGGTTCAAAGCTAGCCCCATACTGCTTGAGCCACAGTTTCACTTCTGGCTCTCTTGGTAATTTAGTGGAGTTAAGAGTCTCACAGACTCTTCTGCTGAGGCTAGTTTTGAACTGTAATCCTCAGGTCTCAGTTTCCTGAGTAGTTAGTATTACAGGCATGAGACATCACCAGTGCCTGAATGATTGTCTTCTTTCTACCTCAACCTCAGTAATAGTGTTCATCTTAATCTTACTATGACCCCAAAGGAAAGAAAAACAAAAATATAGTATATTTTCTAGGTAGATATAAGTAGAATTTAAATTTTGCTACAAATTTATCTATAAAACAGTTTTTCTTTTCATTATTGTATATTAATTAGAATATCAAGATCATTGCCTACAATATTCACATATAAGCTTTTATGATTTGATATCAATGTAGAACATGGCTGGCATGGTTTTCTATAAGAATTATAATCTGCCCTGCTTAATATTATGTAAGTCCTTATCTAGTAGGGTGACAAAATCAAAATACAAACATAAAATTTGTAACTGAAGGAAGATATCAGGAACACTGAAACTATTTAGCATTTTCACATCCCCATAAATTTAATGTCTTTGAGAATGGTTTTCTTCTTTGCAGGAAACAAGATCTAGGACAGTGGCACGGTGCTTATCACTAGACTTCGGCCTTTTCTCTTGTCCCTTAAGTGGAATCTAAATCCTGTGTTAAGAAAGCTTACCACACAAAAGAACAATGATTAACAGTAGCAAGTGTTTTACCCACTAGCTTTTAACTATAATTGAAGATTTAGATGTGCGTTTTCAGTGATCATATTCAATTCTAATTAATTTGATTTTTCCATGGACACATTTGGAGTGAATAAGTAAATCTTACTCATTATATCTTTTATATTGTCAGAATGAAAATCTAAGAAACCTAATTTTGTAGCATTAAGGGAGATGATTCTTCTCAATCCCATTACCTTCTTGGTGATAAAAGTGAATCCCTTAAAGGAATTAGAGCCTCTTATCAGATAGTCATATAAAATACATTCCATGAGGCCCTAATGTTTTGCTAAATGAGAATCTGTTCATGTTAAAATATTATCATGCTTCTAGGATTCTTCAATGATTTCTTCAGACATTAGAAGCACATGATCAAGATCAAATGAAAATAGAAAGGTGGAGACTGGAAGGTATGCTTCCTAGGCCATTGTGAGATAGGTTAATTAACTGGGAGTTAAATAATAGGAGAGGTGTATTACCTGATAACCCAAAAAACATTCCAAAACATATTCCAATTTAAAGTTTAGTTCAAATTCTTGACCACAAATTAAGATTTTTTTTCTTAGTAAGCACAGATTACGTCTTGTTTCCATGCCATAACATGGATAGAAATCTCTCTGTGGAAGGTTATTCAGAGCTTTTAAATATTTTTTTAGTATATGTAACTTTGTTGAAAAGTATTTTAGAGGTTGGTTATTAGCATCTAATACACAGAAGTGATTGCATACACAATTTTTGTATCAAATATATTTTGAGAAAGTATACATTGTAAGACATACCAGTTTTATAAGATACACCTTTGATTGTCTTTTCAGTTTATACAGCAGACACAGATTTTTTAAATCATGAACAAAAACTGTGCTTCATTCTCTGTGTCATCTACATAGAGGAATCCAGTGTTTGAGTTCTATGACTTCCTGAAACATTCTAAAACTTTGAGGAAGATACTATTTTCTGCACATTTCGTATGTTATAAGATAAAAACTATGATGGTGATACATGAGATAACTTGCTTAAAACAATACATGCAATAGAAAGGGAAAAGAAAGAGAAATATAAAGACACTGGTAAGGAGGGTACCTATTCCCAATTCTTTCATCGCAGTTTGGTGCAGAAAAAATATATGCAGTGTACACAGAGGTGCATATGCATGCAAATATATTTGTCAGATGGAAAAAAAACACCTCTTTCTTGCTACAGTGTGGGTTGTATACTGTCTTTTCAAGAGCCCTATAAAATGCAACCCTACTTCAATAACCCAGAGAAATATTTCAGTTTTCATGTCTGTCACTTCACAGACTCATTTCATGGTCACACAGATCAAATAGAATAGAATTCAATTTGCAGTAACTTTTTAACAAGCAAGTGTTCTTGATGAAAGTTGCCAAAGTATCTTGTGGGACAGAAGCAAATTCTAACATCGTAGTTTGGTGGAAAATAAAGTACAAAATTACAGTAAGACTCTAAGGTACAAATGTAGAGTCTGTAATTTTCTGTAAGCATTATTTTTCATAGGTTTATTCATAATTTTACATGGGTAACATCTTCAGAGATGAAAAGTGCATGTAAGAGCTCCAAAATCTTACTCTGGGCTTCCACAATAGTACAGAAGGTAAAATCAAATATCAAGTATCTGAATCACAATGCATGAGAACCATTATCCAAAAATATGACCAATATGGGCAAACAATAGTCAAAAAACACAGACATCATCTCGTTGACTCTCGGTCAACAATGGAAACCCAGGAGCTTATAGTATCTGAGTTGTAATCAGATTATCCTAGCATGTCAGGATGTGATTATGGTTAGAAGGACTGGAAATATTTTATATTTGACTAATTCATTTTAAATGGCTTAAGATATTTAAAAATAATCAAAACAAAACAAAACAGGAAATAAGTATGGTGTTAAGGCAAGTCCAAAGTTGAAATGAGTGAAATATAATAGGATTACACTTCACATAGAAATGTAATGAATGGTAACATGATGTAACAGAAGAAAAACAGGCACTGTTTTGAGAGATTTTTAGAAAGACACCTGTGTGATTTAGTAGCTTTCTTTTCCCCATTGGTAAACAATAGTTATGTAAGTGATATAGAGTATCAAGAAGGAGGTACAATATGCAGATATAAAGCTTATACCTGTTAAAGGAAAAGGAAAGAAAGTGATGCAGGGCTACTTAGCTGTGAAACAATATATTTAAAAGGAAACCTCAGCAATTTTCTAGAAATAAGTAAGTATGTATAACACAGAGATAACAAAATACAATTTAAAAGCTGAAGAACAGCTTTCGATTTGACGTCCATTACAGTACAAAATTAAATCCATTTCTGTGTATAGCATTTTTATTTGTAAATGCTATTTTGATAAATTAGTATATGTTCCAATAAATTATTTATCTGAAATACTTCATGATAGTATTGAATGTTAAATATTGTATCTAGTTTCTGTGAATAAATATTCTGGAATACTGGTATAGGACTGAAGTAATTGAATGTTTTCAAACTAATTATATTAAATCTTTATGTTTAATACATAGTTAAAATAAAAAAGTACAAAATAAAAGGTTACACAAAATACTTAAAATAAAAGCAATGCAGTAGGAATTAGAAAGGAAAATAAACATCCTTACAGAGATCCTTAATGACTGAAACTTTAATCAAAATAATTATGTCCTAGACTTGCAGAAAAAAAAACTATTTAACACACAAAAAGCCATGAGGTGACTCACTTATACCTTTTTCGATTTTTTATATTTCAAAATTTTATTTTCAACCAACCACACATATGTAATAATGATTATATATTCATCAGTTTTTCTATGTAATGAAAGTATATAATTTATATTTATGTGTACAATTCCCCAAAAAGGCAATCTTTTTTAATTGTATTTTATTGTCAGGATAATGTATAGAGGGGTTTCAGTTACATTCATCAGGTAATGGGTACATTTACTTCTCCAACCTTGATACCCCTTCTAAAGTTTTTCCCCCTTTCCCTTTCCACACCCCTCCCAATCATCTTTTTCCCCCTTCCCTTCCCTGTTTCAAATAAATAAGTGTGTAATAAATAAGGTAATCCAGTCAGATACAGTAACCACATGATATTAACCACAAGTTGAAAAAATGCGAAAAGAAATAACTTCATAAAGTACATTAAGAACAACAATCACAAAGTTCAATATATTCTTTCCATAACTTAGAGGACATTTCATTTAGTCTCATCCTATATGACCATATGACATAGGTTTTGAGGTATTGTGATCATCTGCTAGGAGATTCCTAGATGAGTACTAATTATTACAAATGAGGGAAACCATTGAGCCCATGTTCCTTTGAGCTTTGCTTACGTCACTTAATATGGTTTTTTTCCCAAGTCTTTCCATTCAGACATGGAAAAGCAAGTGGTCTGATGTACTGAATTAGATTTTCCTATGATAAAACATCGGCCATATAGAAATTGTAAAAATATTCTTTTACTTAACAACTAAAAGCAAGATTACTTGAAGACAGTTTCTTTAGACTGAATTCTTAGAAGAAATTTTAGATGTTTTAATTACTAGAAAAAAAACAGATATTGGTAAGGTTACAGTATATGGCTCCTATCAAAGTGTTTTTAATTTTTAATAGCTATAGATTAATAGGTTGAGAGATTAGACAGTCAGATAGATGGATAGATGATAGGCAGATAGATGTCTGGAAAAGTCCTTATAGTAGAAATAACAGAGTTTGTTTTCTCTAGTACATTGTTCACTGTTGGAAATGAATAACTAAAGTGGAGGAATGAACAGTGGGTGGATATTGCATTATGTATTTTTATTAGTATCCTAAGACATATTTTTAAATGAATGAACTTGCAAATCATTTAAAAATGAATTCAGATGTTTTTCTACCCTTGGCTCTCAGATTTTTCCTTATGCATAATGATAAATTATTCTCTTTAGGTTATAGAAACCAAAAATATAGATGATGGAATCAGAAAGCTCAGAATTAAGAACTATAATGAAGTAGCTCACATATCTGTAACTCAGAGTATGTTAACTTTTTAAATAATATTTTAATTATTTTATTTAGGATATAAAGTATTGTAAATTTAAGTACTCTAGGATAATAATAGTTTTATACTACAAAACTGTTAAGAAATTATCATCAAAATGTTATTCTGGAAATAATATTATTTGAATAGCAAAACTTGGACATTTACTACATTAATAGCTATCATAGGGTGATAATGACAAGAATATTAGTTATTTATCAGACATTGTGTGAAAGAGTGGTTACTTCAATTAGATCCTAGTGATAATAAAGCTAATGGTCATATATTTAATTTCCATACAGGCCAATATGTGTGTATCTGGAAGACTCTGTTGACTATTCACAGCCTGCACTCCTAACCCCAATCTGTTATTTCTCAATTATGTGCCATTAATTGATGCAATACCCTGCTGATAACAGGTCATCAGTGCATTGGCATAAATGAAGGACAGCATGTCTATAATGCAGGTGACAGGGAACAACTTGGGACCATTATTACTAGCAAATTCATGAATAATGCAATTTTCCTCAGGGGGGAAAAGAATAGATCTAAAGTTTTCAGGGATAAATTAACTACTATACAAGTGTCGCAGTGTGCTGAAATCATTGCATAGTCTCTTGGTGGAATAAAATGAAACACATGGAATTTAATAATCTCATTATGTGTTAAGGTTCGGGGAGTATGAATTTACCCAACAGAATGCTCTCTACTGAGTTGCTTGTTTCCTGCTCATTCAGACATTATAGTTTGCTGCTTGTGTCCTCCATGTTCTAAATTATATTGCCAGTTTGCCTGATGCCACTGTATAATCCATTGACAAAATTAATAAATTGGCATATTATTGTCCCATGCATGGGATGAGAGGGACATTTTCTTGCGTCACCTGTTGATAAGGTAACTCACACATTCTAATGAACTGATTCAAGCTAATATCCCTTTTTTCCAACATCATTCTAAATGACACCTTACTAAATCATTAAGGAAGAAATTGGGAGAATTAATTTCAATCTTAGTAAGTTTAGTCTAATAATGTTTCGTTTATGAGAATAAAGGTTTTAAAGTATGCTTCTGTTTTAGATAAGAGAAAGAGTAAATCTAATGTATTTCAAGTAGCAGTTACCTGATAGAACAAAAATTTGTGTATATGGAGGGGAGGGATATGAGATATCTGGAAAACTTATGTAAATACACTTTAGTATGTTTACAGTTGAAATAGTGTATAATATTAGATTGTGTAGCAACATAAAAGTATTTAAAAGTATCTATGACCAAGAATTGGGTATCCTAATAAAATAAGCTAAGTCATACACACACACACACACACACACACACACACACACACACACACACAAAGAGAGAAAAGAGAGGAGGTATCAGTTTTGTAATGAAGAAAATAAAAACCAATAGCCCACTGTAGGGTAACAACAAATAATGCGTGGCAGTGAAGTACAAATAGGAGACAAAGATGAAGTTGGGTCCGACTTCACAGCACTAAGACTTTAACACCATTTATTGATGACACTGTTAAGTGAATTGCATTTATTTCTTAGGAAAATCAGTACAGATATTTTTGTCTGAGAGCATCTTGTAAAGAACTATAACCTGACTGGGCACTTGTGACACACACACCTGTAATCCTAGGTACTCAGGTGGCTGAAATCTGAGGACAGAGGTTTAAAGCCAGCCCAGGTCGAAAGTCCATGAGATTCTTATCTCCAATTAACCACTAGAAAATCAGAAATGGAGCTGTGGCTCAAAATGGTAGAACTCTAGCCTTGAGCTGAAAAGCTCAGAGACAGTGCCCAGGCCCAGAGTTCAAGCCTCATGGCCAACTCACACACAAAAGTAACCTGGAAACAGGGATACTATGGTGGATTTCCATGAGACAGGCTCCATAGTCCTGGACCTTCATGAATCCAAAATCAGATTTCAGCAAAATGGCTACAAAGAAAGTTAGGACACTTAGAAATGTAGAACACTAGCAGTTAGCTGTAAAGCACAGGAAAACTTCAATATGCAAATTCAGAGATAAAAAAGAAATAAGGGAAAATATTCTACTAGACAAACCTGGGGCTGACCTATCCACTGAGCAAGTTGCAAACTAACCTTCCTGCCACAGTCATTGTGTTGTGTTTGCATTGATTCAAAACTGCTGAGGCAGTGGAAACACCTTAACCCTCGGTTGACTGCTTGCATGCTGGATCTTCTCGCTTACTAGAGCTTGTACTGGACAGGACCTGTCCCAGTCATCTTCACAACTCACAGAACCTGTGCCTTCAAAATTGCTCTCAATGTGCATCCAGAGGAGAATAATGGGCTTTCCATGTGCAGGGGGGAATGAAGACCACATACATCAAGAGAGCCCTGGACAGAATTCCTTTTTATTTTTTTTAGGGAGAGCATCATGGGGCATGACCTCAGCCTGGATCCTGTCTCTGAGTTCTACAGCTCAAGGATACAGTCCTACCCTTGAGCCAAGCCCCACTTCCCATTTTCTAGAGGTTAATTGGAGATAAGAGTCTCAGGTTCTTTTGTGCCTGGGCTGGCTTTGAACCTTGATCCTCAGATCTCAGTCTCCTGAGTAGCTAGAATTACAGGTGTAAGCCACCCTTCCAGGCCAGAATATTAAAATCTCAGAGATCACAAGCAAGCACCTGCTGACTTAAGGGAGCCCAGCTTTCATCTGCTTCTTCTTCAACAAGGAAAGTAAAGCACTAAATTTTTATTTTCTCTGCTCTACTTCTTTATTCTGATACTATTTGATTCTATCAGTGTCGTTTTTTTCTTTTAGTAAATTGTCTTCATTTTCACCACTATTATTTCATTTATAGTCATCCATATACTTCTCTGTGTATCCTTAACTTCTTTCTTCTTTCTCCAATTCTTTTATTACTTAATCTTTTATTTTTATGTTAAACTCCAAATTCATAAGAGCTGTAGCACCATTCTTCCAAAGACATACTGTTTTAAGGTTTATGATTTTTTAAAATATATTTATATAAATTAGTTGGTGTTGAATTGGTGATTTTATTGTGGCTATTAGCACTCTGTCTTCAAAGTGGTAGCTAAAAAGATATCCAATTTAATAGATGAGCAAATTTCAAAAAATAACAGCAAAATTAATATGAATAAAGCAATGCAATATTTTCCTTTCAAAGGTTTACAGTACCACCATATTGTCTGGACAAAAATAAACTCAAATATATATGTACAAAGGATCAGTACAGTAACTTCAAGCAGAATTCAAACAGATGAAGCTATAAGGGAATCAACTCAAGACTCAGACAAGAAGTCAGTTCTGTGGATGAGACATTAAATTAGGAACTAGGAATTCTGAAAACAACACAAATGCTAGGATTGAAAAGCTCATTAAGTATAAAACAAAGTAGAAAACATCACTATTATGCTACCATTATGCTACAACTATCACAAGAAAGAATACCAAGATCAAGAGAAGATAAAATAAATGTTAATCTAGACTGCAATAAAAAAATGAACAAACATAACTACACTCAAGGCTGGGAGTGTGGACTAGTGGTACGAGTGGTTGCCTACCATGCATGAAAACCTAGGTTCAATTTCTCAATACCACATACACAGAAGAAAAAGCCAGAAGTGGTATTGTGGCTCAAGTGGTAGAGGGCTAACCTTAAGAAAGCTCAAGAACAGTGCCGAGTCCCTGAGTTCAAGTCCCAGGACTGGCAAAATAAATAAACAAACAAATAACTACAATCACAGGATCAAATCATTATTGAGAAAAGAAAGAACCCATGAATTAGAAGAAGGAGCTTACATATAATGAAATCAAAACAGAAGATTTATCCAAGTAGAAGAAGCAGGTAGAACCCCAACTAAGCATGACTTAAAAAGAACCTCAAGGAGATTGGCGGAAGATGGCGATTCAGTGTGAGTCTTTCCGAGCTCCCGCCACGATACCAGTTCTGGCAGCATAGGGGAAAAATTCATACCTCAAATTGATCCTAAGTAAGCTTTAGAGATACAGAGATCTCAGAGAGGAGAAAGGCAAAAAAAATGACGCAAGAAGACAGCATAGAGCAGTGCTGGCTGCAGAGCAGCCGCAGAGACAAAGCTTCTCTTCTCAATCAGAGCAGATAGCACTTCTCAGTGGTACAGACCTGCCAGAGACAGACAGAGCCACACAGAGCCTGCGCGAGCTCAGAGCCGACACCCGGCCTTTCCAGCTTCACGGAACCAGAGAATCTAGCAATTTGTGAGTACCTCCAAGGAGAAGTTTCCACTTCTGCTGGAGGAACGGCATTGGGAGGGTATTCCCTCCCCCACCAGCTGAGAGCAACGCCATCTTGACTGCTGGCAAAGACCCAGCCAAAGCAATTGGAACCTGAGAGGTGATGCTGGCAGCACCATCATTCTAACCAGCAAAGGATTTCCCAGAGATCCCTTAGCCGGAAATCTGGCCCCAGCACTGCTGAAGTCCTTTCCCTGCGCCAGCCACAGGCCTGGTAAACACAGCCGCCCGGGAATCTTTCAGCTTCGTTTTCCCAATCAAGCAACTGGATCCGAAAAACCGCAAAGCCAAAGCCAAATTACAAGAGAAAAAGATATGTGAAGTGTTTGGATCTCGAATTAAGTGGAGACACAAGTTTCCTATCCTGCCCCCCCTCAACTTCCCCCTTTTGTTGTTGTTGTTGTTTGTATTTTTTTCTTCTACCCCTTTTCATTTGCATTTTAGGTGTTCTTATTTTTTCTTTGCCATTTTACCTACACTTTCTTTAAATGTTATATTTCTTTTCTTTTCTTTCTTTTTTTCTCTTTTCCCACATTCATTCTGTCACTGTAGTCGTTCCTAGAAATATAATGACAGCTCTGAGTACAGTCTGAATACAAATGATATCTATATTGATACAGTCACCTGCTTTTTAATCTCCTGTTTCTCAACCCTAGTATTTCTTGGGTAAGAATTCACAATACTGAGGAATCTCCCTCCACCTTTCTCTTTTTTTTTGTTTTTGTTTTTTTGTTTTGTTTTTTCTTTTTGTTTTGTTTTTCTGATTTTTGTTTTGTTTTGTTTTATGTTCTTTGTTTTTGTTTTTGTTTCTTTTTTCTTTTTAAAATTTTTATCATTGAAATCTCCTATTTCTACCTCCCTCTTTTCTCTATATATTCTTCTTATTACTCCTCTTATTTTCATAAGTTTTATCTAATTTTTTCTAAACTTTTTACTCAAATATCCTATCTGTCTATCACCTTAGGTCAGTTATCCTTATGCTATACCTTTTCTTCTTTACTATAATAATCTTACAGTCCATTATTCTTTCCTTACGTCCCCTGTTGTCTCCCTTACTATTTTTCTATCTCTGGTCCTCTGTTATTCCTTCAACTCTTATAATGCATGGATCTACATTTGATGGTTGTTGAGCAATACTGTATATCTAGGTGTTCAATTATACTCTAGGTCCAGAGGGACTTAAATACAATAGAGATTGGATTGAGGGACTTATTGTCTTCATCATAAATAGGTAATCAGTGGTTGTATTAGATTTGTCTGTAAGTGCACAAAAAGAAAGAGAGAGTTATAATACCAATCTAAAATTGTGAACATCTCCTGTCAGCCAGCTAAAGAGGTCTAGGTTGATTATATCTGAAAAATTATAATCTTGTTTAGTATTAATCTTGCTCCCATTTTCAAATGAGCAGAACAAGAAACTCAAGAAAAATGTCAAATCAAGGAATAGCATCTCCCACCCAATATAAACAGGCAATGGAGCAGTCGGTGGCAAATCTAGAGGAGAGTCTTCCAAGTGCTCTACAAATGCGATTGATAAACATCATTAATGAAAAGTGTGAAAACATAAAGAAAGAGATAAGGGAGGAAGCAATAACTAAACAAGAGGAAACTATAAACAAGGTGATATGTAAGAAAGGGGAAGCCATAAAGTAGGCAATAATAAAGGTTTTTCAAGGAAAATGGACGAATTCATAGAATCCACAAACAAACAAACAAAAAGAACCTCAAAGGGCCTGGAATTGGCCTAGTGATAGAGTGCTTGCCTAACATGAAGACCCTAGTTCAATTCCTAGGTACCACATACATAGAAGGAAAAAAAAAAAGAACCTCAACACACTAGATTATTGTTATTGTGTGGACTAGAGAAAAGCAACAAGAAAGGGACATTAAAAAATGCAAGCAAAAAAATCTCATTTTATTTACAAAGGCAAATGTATTTGAACTACTACATATCTGTCATCATAAACTCTGAAAACTAGAAAAGCAATAGAATTAACTATCAACCAAGATTATTATGCACCAAAAATATCTCTTAAATCTCATAGAGTAATAAAACTTTCTAAGATGGCACAAGCTTAAGTAGTACATATCCACCAAGCCTGCATTTCAAAAGTGACTGAAAGGAATACTACATATAGATGAGGAAAAACATCAAAAAAAAAGTACAAGAATCAATAAATTACATAAGAACAGATCTCAGATAAAGACACTTGCCTTTCATTAAGAACTGTGTTCGGTGACTCTTTCAATGGATCATCACAACCACAGTATGTTCACAGTCTAAAAATGAACTTTGAATCCATTTAATCACTGGCAAATTATACATACCTCAGCATGACATGTAATGTATGAGGCCAGTATACATATTGATTATCATAAACTGAGGCTTGATAATTCAGAAAATACTTAGAACTACACAGAGTAACAGACTGTTCTGTTCTTCAGAACTAAATGATGATATCATAAATTAGCGAACTCATGGTTTAAGCTTGAATCTTCTGACTTGTGAGGTATTATATGAAGTCTATTTGATATATTATTAATAAGACCTCATATACTTTTGAGTATAAAGAGTTCCAGAGGAAACTGATTCTTAAATAGTTACTTTGTTATTAAATATCACTATTGTTTATTCATTAAAACTACGAAGTAGCTATGTTTTACCTAAGGAGATTTTTAGTTGATATATTCACCAATATAACCCAAAGGCCAGCACACCAGTTCCTGGCATATTGGGACAGATGTAGAAATATCTACTAAATTGTGTATAACATTGAATGAATTATTCTTTATATCCTCATTATATTTATTGTCTTCCTCTTCAAAATAGCCAAACTTCTTCAGGTTTCATGGGCTCTGTGTATGTTCTTCATGCTCTTTAAAGATTTTCCATAAGCTCTTTGTACAGCCACTCTGTACTTATTGAGCACATCCTTAATAACTACTTCTTTGCCAAGGCATTCCCTGCAAACAGAAATTGAAGGAATTTGGAGGTTTTGTTGGGGCACATCTTTTCAACAGATTGGTCTGTGTTCTTCTCAGTGTATATGACTTCTACTGCATTGGTGAAAGTTACACTGGTCATCATTGCTCAGCAGATAGACAGGGATCAAGATGCATCATATTCATAAACAGCTTTGTTTAAGGGTAACTCCTTTGAAGAACTACTTCAAAATAATAAAATATTTTTTTTAATTTAAAAAAAACATTTTTTTTCAGATCTGACTATCATGTTTCTGACACTTTTCTCAAAGTGAATGTGAAGCATACGTAGCTTGTTCTTAAAGAACTCAAAGAAATAGAATGGGGAAAAAGAAACCTTCCCCCATATTATCCTAAGATTTATGAAAGGAATGCATATAGCACTAGTGAGCAGAATCCAATAGGAATGTACTCAAATGACAACCACCAAAAACTTTAAGAAGGGAGGAGGGACCATACAGAAACTTGGAGAACGCCCCTGTTGAAGGAAGAAATAATTGTATGAGATCTGACACACACACACACACACACACACACACACACACACACACACACGTCAAGGTGTATGTGAGAGACTGAGTAATGACAGACCTGGAATTAGGCCCGGGGTGGGTAGAAAGGCCAGATAACATAAAAAGATTATTTCTATTGCTTGTTTTCTTAATAACAATAGAAAAAACAGTCATTTGCTTCCTTTCACTGTGTTTATTGAATAGACAATAGATGCAGCAAAGGGTTAAGCAAAACCCAGGTAGGAATTGCCTCAGATGGCAGATAACTCATCTATAAAGACGTGAGGACAGTAGAGATGAAGCAAGGAGATCAGATCCTTTCTACATAATGTGGACAGGACGTAATGATTAGATCAGGAAGAATTTTAGTCACTTGTACTTTACTATTTAAATAGGACAATTTTTAAATGAAAATGAGTTAGTTACAATTACATAAAAACAGCAGGGAGCTTCGTTAAGATTTATGTTCACATTCTTTAGCATTTGGTGTTTAACATTTCAGTGACTTTTTCATTGAAATGAAGAATAATTGGAAGTACTGGATTGGAATGGAGAAATTTTCTTGTTGCGAAAGGATATTTGGACAATTATATTATTCTTAGGCTATACAAAGTATGTCAGTGCAAGTGGTTCACCTCAGGCAATTAACGAGAAGCATCTATGTCTGTCCTGATATGAACCAAATAATTTGGAGCCCTATAAGGACCCATGTTTTAAGTATTCCTGCTCTTACTCCGGTAGTCAATGCAGAAAGATCTGAATGACAAAGACATCAAATCACAGAAAGGAAAACATATTTTTGGATCGTCTAAGTAGTTGAGATATAAAAATCCAAAAATGTGAGTGACACTAGGTAACAATATTCATATGCTAATATTAATTTATGAGGGGCATATTTTCTGTGTATTTATTTGCCCAGAATATTTACTGTGGCATGCAAGAAATCTAGTATTAATTTGTAGGTGATTAAAATTAACACTTTATTTCTGATATTTCAACCTCCCAATAAATTCAAAATAAACTACAAATAAAGAAATACCTTAAAGAGTATTGGAAACTGAATTTATTTGCCAGTTTTATTCTTTAAAAAAATTAAGGGTAATTATAGCAAACCTTATTTATATCTACTATTAAAAGACAAAATATTGTTGATTTATTGCATTTTCATTCACTTTCTCAGCATTACTTACTAATAGTCAAATATAAAGCCGGGATTACAGACCTAAGGGGATCCTCAGACTGATAAAAAAAAAAAAAAAAAAAAAAACTCTATGCATCGCTTAAATTTCAATACAGATTACCAGGCAAGGCAACTGTGATTTCAAGTTCAGTCAAGTTTGATAGGCTTTTTATGACTGGACTGAGAAATGAATTACTATCTTATCTTTATAGAGAATCTGCTCAGTGTAGCCTGAATGTGAAAGATTGAAACCACATCTCCACAGCGAAACAGTAAATAGAATTTTGCCACAGATTTGAAAATGAAATTATTATGAAGGACTCTTTCCATTCTAGAAGTTGTTTTGGTGTCAGAACTTTGATATGACAAGCTTTAGCTATTTATTTATGATTTTTCCTTCCAGCATTGGACTGTTGTTTAAATGCTCATCTGCTGTCCCAATAGAAGGCTCATGGCAAATAAGATAAGGCAAGTGAAAAAAGACACCATAGTTGAAAGATGTTCAAAGATTTATAAATCATGCTGGAGATATGGCTTCAAAATGAATGTGAGGCCTTGAGTTCAAAACCATAGTCCTGCTGGAACTTAACATTGTTGATCCAGCACTGATGGCTCACATCTATAATTCTAGCTATTCAAGATGTTGTGATCTGGAGAGTCATGGTTCAAAGTTAGCCTAGTCAAAAGCGTTCACAAAATTCCTACTCCAATTATCAAGTGAAATGCCTGAATGTCATGATTCAAATGGCACAGTACCAATCACCAACAAGAAAGCCTAGCAGGAGTGGGAGATGCAGAGTTCAAATCCCAGTCCTAGAGGAAATATGAATCAGTAAGAAAACATGAAATGTTAAATATAAGAAGCACTAGGGGTTGGTTGCTAATGTATCCTGCCTACCTACTCAGGTTGATGAAAACTGAATATGTTGGTTCAAAGCCAGTTTAGACAAAATCTCTAAAAGGCTTTTATGTCCAGCCATCAAAAAACTAGGCTGCCTTTGATTTGGTCCATGAAGTAGAGAACCCACAAAAATTGGAACTGCTGACTGAAAGCATAAGACCCTAGTTCAAGATAGTTACAAGCCTAGTGATGGTAGATCATTCCTGTAATCCCAGCTACTCAGGCAGCCGAAATCTGAAATTGTTGTTTGAAGCCAGCCTGGGCAGGAAAGTCCATAAGATTATATTTCCCATAACCTTCCAAAAAGGTAGAAGTAGAGCTGTGGCTCAAGTGATAGAATGCTAGCTTTGAGAGGAAAAAAACAATTCAAGGAAAGTGACTAGGCCTGAATTCATTCACATGTGCATGCATGCACGCATGCACGCGCACACACACACACAGACACACAGAGTCTATGAGATTATAGCTAAAAGTATTGTTCTTTTGAATGTGTAAACTTCTTGTGTGTTAACATGCTGAATGAGTGCACGTAGATTCTATTTCCAAAATTACTATGATACAAAAACCCATTTATCTTACAATAAGATTTATAAAGAAATATAAGCACATCACAGAATAAAAACAGGTCCTATATGGTGAATAATCAATGAAGAACCTACAAAATGAAAACCAACCATGCATCTCAACTTGTGTAGGAAACTCATAACTCATTAGTAATGGGCCTACAAAAAAAATAAGAAATGTAGAGACAGGAAGGTAGATGAATCAAAAGTGCAGAGGATGAAAGGTGATAAAATTCAATGCACATCCTAGAAAATTAAGGGAAAGGTTGGGGTTAGAAGGGATAGGGGAGAGTGATGCTTTCAGGAAGCATTTATATGCTCTTTTGTTAAATGGCAAATCGTTTGTAGAACTACTTAAAGATTTTTTTTGCTAGTCCTGGGCTTGAACTCAGGGCTTGTGCACTGTCCTTGGGCTTTCTCAAGGCTAACTCTATGCCATTTGAGTCCTTTCTGGCTTTTCTGTGTATATAGTACTCAGAAATCAAACCCAGGTCTTTGTGAATGCTAGACAAGCATTCTACCAGTAGACCATGCTCCTGGCCAAAGATTTTTTTAATTCACCAAAGGTATTCACTACCTTACATATATAACTGTAACCTCTCTGTACTTTAATAAAATTAAAATTAAATAAATGTGAAGACAAATAAACAGTAAGTACATTTTTTTGCAAGTCCTGGGGCTTGAACTCAAGGCCTGAGCACTATCCTTGTGGTTCTCAAGACTAGATCTCTACTACTTGAACCACATCACTCTTCTGGCTTTTTCTATGCATGTGGTACTGAGGAATCAAACGCTGGTCTTTGGTCATGCTGGGCAAGCACTCTACCACTAGGCCAAACTCCTGCCAGCAAGTACATTTTTGTATATACTTAGTAACCAAAAATATGGAAACACAGATACAATCAGGATGATGATGCAACAGTGTATATGTGTTAAGATGATATTATCAACAAAACAAGGATAAATTTTCATACTAGAGAAATAATAGCATAAGCATTGCTGGTAGATATACAGATTATTACATGCAGTGCAACAAATTGCAAAGCTTTCACATTGGTTAAGTTCAAAGGTGAACATGATCATAATCAAGAGATAAATGTGTGGTGATATCTATTTTCATAAGAAGGTAAGAAGCATATGGGAGCTTTTTTTTCCAAAGCAATGGATTTCTCAGAACAAAACAAATGTTGGGACATTTTCCTGAATGCCTATACCAATCTGTACAGAAAGGCACTTAAGGACAGACGTATTTCTTTCTTTTTTTTTTTTTGCCAGTCCTGGGCTTGAACTCAGGGCCTGAGCACTGTCCTTCGACTTTCTCAAGGCTAGAGCTCTACCACTTGAGGCTCAGCATCACTTCCGGCTTTTTTCTATGTATGTGGTACCGAGGAATCAAACCCGGGTCTTCATGCACGCTAGGCAAGCACTTTAACCACTAGGCCAAACTCCCGGCCGTATTTCTTTTTTTTATTAAAGAATTTATTAACATTGATTTTTACAACATATTTCAAATGATGTGTTTAACAAACAAGTATTCAAGAAAGGAATCTCTATATACAATTACTGGCAATTAGATTTTAGAACATAGTTAAAATTAGGCTGAGGGTTTGTATGATATAGATACATATTAATCTATGTAATAAAACATGTCTATAGAGTCATTTTTATGTCTATGTAGTTATGTTTATATATCTAATACCACATCCATAGCTTTGGGTATGAAAATATTGAGTCCTCTCTCTTGTACTGTTTGGATCTAATTGCCACATATTAAGGAGACCATATGCCTTTTGTTCCTTTGGGCTTGACTTATCTCAACATGATTCGCTCTGGATTCAACCACTTCCCTGCCAATTCCATTATTTTTTCTTATGTGTTGGCTATGTAGAATTCTATTGAGTATATATACCACATTTTTGTATGCATTCATCTGCAGTAGGGCATCTGGGTTGTTTCCATCACCTGGCTATAGTGAATAGTGCAGAGATGAACATAGCTGAGCAGGTGTCCTTATCATATCTTGGGTCATGATATTCAGGATAGATGCCCAGGAGTGATTTGGTGGGATTGTAGGGAAGGTCTATTTTCAGTTCTTTAAGAAAACTCCAAAATGCTTTCCAGAGTGGCTGAATTTGTTTACCTTCCCACCAGCAGTGCAGTCGGGTGGACAGACATATTTCTGATATGTTCAGTTTGAGATCCCAGTTCAAGAAGAAAAGATGGCAGACATATTATATTTTGGGCATGTTGAGCTGAAGGACATGGAAGAGTTCAAAATATTAAAAGGTCAGGCAGAAATTCTTTGAGATTATATTCACCTTACATCATAAATATGACTGATGAAAATGTCTTTCATTGTATACAGTTTTCTCCAAATGCATTTAGCTAATACAAAATAAAAGAACCCTGAAGATATGTTTATGTGGGAATTGCCTACAGAGACACCTGCCTTAGTGACTAACAGTTACTGTATTATGGGATTAGTAAAGACCATAAAGGCCCCTAAAAGTCTTAAAAGTAGACTTGCAGTCCCTCTTCAGTATTTTATCCAAATCAGTGAAAATCACAAAGAGGTACTAGATTTACTTCTGATTAGAAGTAAATGGACTTGCACAGTCTGAATTATGAAATTAGATACACAGTGAGGTATTTAACTTGCAAAGGGTACTAGCAATCACTTGGTGCTCATAAAATAAGAGAAATTGTATTTTATTTATGGAAATCTGCTTGTCCAAATTGCACAGGATAGTTCTAGAAGTTATTTCAAAAACTTCAAGAAATGTAACATCTTTATCCTGTAAATTTCATGACAAATTTAGCCTAGATACAAGTATGGATTCTTTGTTTGTGCTTTTAAAATTAATTGCTGGGGTTATTATATATATCGCTTTTGTTATTGCAAAGCTGATTTATAGATGAGTTACAATTATATAAGTCAGGTAATGAGTATCTTTCTGTCTTTCTTTCTTTAAAACAATGTCACCTCTTTTCCTACTCTAACCTACTTTTTTCCTCCCATGCCATTCCCCACATATAAGTTGTATAATTCATTTTCAGCATAGTGTTTAATAAGTATTACTGGACACGAGAAAGACTATCAATGTTTGTGAAGTAATGCACCTTCTATCTGGTGAATATAATGTAGCCCTTCTATTAATTACAATAAAATATATGAAAAAATATGTATTATGGGAGAAGTATTTTTTCTTCATGTTTTAGTATGAACATTCTAATGCATTATAGTTAAGTAAATGTAAGTTGGTGTATATGCAATATGCTTATGCCTTATACACATATACATTAATTAACAACATAAATTCATGCCAGGTATCAGTCACTAAAAAAATATAACTGTAAGCTAGGCATAGTCGCTCATGACTATATTCCTAGCTACTCAGGCAGCTCAGATCTGAGGATCACAGTTCAAGGCCAGCCTGGGCTCTACAGTCCGTGAGACTCTTTTTTTTCTTTTCCATATATTTTTATTGTAATTAAGAGAAGCCCAAGCTTTCTACTGATTATGACAAATGAGGGAAACCATTGAGCCTATGTTCCTTTGAGTCTGGCTTACTTCAATTAATATGATTTTTTTCTAAGACTTTCCATTTCCTTCTTTCTCACAGCAGCATAGAATTCCATTGTGTAATACCACATATTGTTGATCCACTCATCAACTGAGGGACATCTGGGTTGGTTCCATATCTTTGCTATGATAAAAAGTGCTGCAATGAACATTGTTGTAGTAGTGGATTTAGTATGTTCTTGTTTCTGGATGATTGGGTAAATGCTAAGTAATGAAATTGCTGGGTCATAGGGGAGCTCTATGTTTAGTCTTTTGAGGAACTGCCATACTGCTTTCCATAGTGGTTGAATGAGTTTGCACTCCCATCAACAGTGTAGTAGTGACCCATCCTAGCCACATCCCCTCCAGCATCTGTTGTTATTAGATTTCTTGATCAGGGCCATTCTAACTGGAGTGAGATGGAATCTCAGAGTTGTTTTGATTTACATTTCTTTTATGGTGAGATGTCGAGCATTTCCTCAAGTGTCTATAGACCATTTTTGTTTCTTCTTCAGAGAAGACTCTCTTTAAGTATTTGGCCCATCTTTTAATGGGATGGTTGTTTCTTTGGAGATTATTTTTGGATTGATTCCATTTTTTGAGATGTTGATATATTTTAGATATGAGGCCTTTGTCCATTGTATGGTTGGTGAAGATCTTCTCCCATTCTGTAGGCTTCCTAATTAATTTACTAACTATGTCCTTTGCCATACAGAAGCTCTACATTTTAATGCAGTCCCACTTATACAGTGTTTCTCTGATTTGTTGTGATTCTTGGTCCTTATTAAGAAAGTGTCCTTCTGTACCAGGGAGGCCTAGTGCATCTCCTTTTTCTCTTTGTAAAGTTTTCAGTGTGTCGGCTTTTACTTCGAGGTATTTGATCCATTTGGAGTTAATCCTGGTACAGGATGACAAAGCAGCATCCAACTTTAGTTTTCTGCAGGTGTTTAACCACTTGTTGAAGAGCTGTCTTTCCTCCATTCTAATTTTTTGGCTCCCTTATCAAAAATTAGATGGCCATAGGTCTGTGGGTTAATACCTGGGTCCTCAGTTCTATTCCATTTGTCTTCAGGCCTGTTCTTGTGCCAGTAGCAAGCTGTTTTGATTATTATAGCTCTGTAATAGTCTGAAGTTTGGTATTGAAATTCCTCCTGCTCTGTTCTTTCTGCTAAGAAGTGTTTTTGCTATATGGGGCCTTTTGTTATTCCATATGAAATTTTGGATTGTCTCTTCTATTTCTTTAAAGAGTGACTTTGGGATATTGATGGTATTGCGTTGAATTTGTAGATAGCCCTTGGAAAGATTGCCATTTTCATGATGTTAATTCTTCCAATCCAGGAGCATGGGGGGTTTTTCCATTTCCTCAGTTCTGTTTTAATTTCCTTTTTCAGGGTTTTAAAGTTTTCATCAAAAAGGTCCCTTACATTCTTAGTTAAGATAATTCCTAGGTACTTTATTTTATTTGAGGCTATTGTAAAAGGAGTTGCTTTCCTGATTGTTGTCTCATTGCTCTCCTTGTTGGCATATAGGGAGGCAAATGATTTTGGCGGGTTAATTTTATACCCAGCTATCTTGCCAAAGTTTTGTATTAGCTCAGTCAGCTTGGGGGTGGAGTCTATAGGATTCTTTAAATACAAAATCATGTCATCTGCAAAGAGGGAAACTTTTACTTCCTCTTTCCCTATTTGGATCCCCTGTATGCTTGCCTCTTGCCTTATTGCTTTGGTTAGGAATTCTAATACTATGTTAAAGAGGAGTAGTGATAGTGGACATCCTTGTCTCGTTCCTGATTTTAGAGGGAATGGCTTTAGCTTTTGCCTTCAAGTATAATGCTAGCTGTGGGTTTGTCATACACTGCCTTTATTACACTGAGGAATGGTCATTGGATTCCAAGTTTCTCCAGAGCTTTTAGCATAAAGGAATGTTGGATCTTGTCAAATGCCTTTTCTATATTTATTGAGACAAACATGTGTTTTTTGTCCTTTCTTCTGTTGATGTGTTGAATTATATTAATTGATTTGCATATGTTGAACCACTTTGCCTCCCTGTGATGAATCCTGTTTGATCATGGGGTATAATTTTTTTGATGAGTTTCTGAAGACTGTTGGCCACTATTTTGTTGAGACTCTTATCTCCAATTAACCATTAGAAAAGCAGACGTGGCACTGTGGCTGAAGTGGTAGGATGATAGCCTTTAGCTGAGGAATTCCAGCACAAGGATAGACAGAAAAGAAAGAAAGAAAGAAAGAAAAGACTGATTTAATCCTAGATACTTAGGAGGCTGAGATCTTAAGTTCAAAGACAAACCAGATGAAAAGTCTGTGAGTCTTATACTTGCAATTAACCCCCAAAAGTATGGAATTGGAGTTATGATTCAAATTGAATGCTATCCTAGAGCACAAAACTCAAGGAAATGTGGGGACCACAATTCAGAATTAAAGCAAAAATGGACTGGGATTCCCTTTAAGCATTACATTTGCAGAATATTTTTGTTCATAAAAGAATAATGTGTTTCTTTGGATGGTTGTACGAACATAATATAGTTGTCAGCTGCTGAAAATTATTTTTATCACGGGTCTCAGTTTTTCCCTAAATATCATGTACTCTGGAATCCCCAAACCTTTGTAATTATATCTGACCCTTCTTGAAAAAAAAATAAGAAAAAACAAAATAATGCTAACTTTATGTCAGGAATATACAAGATGGTAAATTCTGAGCAGTATAAGAAAAGGATGTGTGCTCAAATTGTAATAGAGATTTACTGAATAGAAATAGATACAATTGTGGTCTCTGTCAGTGATAAAAACAAAACTGCATGAAAATAAAGGCTTTATGATGTCTTGAAATTATGAATTAGGCACGTAAGATATTGTGCTATTTGTTATATTTATAGATGAAATTATGAGAATGAGTACTTTTGAAATCAGTTAAGTTACTTGGGCAGCATTAATAATGAAATTTAAGTATTTTCTATGTAGGAGTTTTCATTGTAAAATAAAACTTATGTATAGTACTTAAATTTGAGCAAGACTCTTCCTTTTTGAAAATCTCATTTTTTGTTTACTTTTATCATATTTTCTTTTAATGAAAATTGAATAGATAGGGAATAGCATTTTCAGCAGAAATATAAGGATTGCGATTTGGAGAAATTTCTACTTGTCTAAGAATTTCTACTTGACTAAGAATGAACATAAACATGAAAACTATGACTAAAATATTCATTGTATTGGAAAATATATAATACATTAAATTGAATTATGGATCTACACATGTGGATAATGATTATTTTTTTTTACCATTTTGTTTCACATTTTATTGAAATCACAGAGACAACACAGCACTAATGACAAATAAACATGTATTTCACTGTCTAACACACTGAATTTTTCTTACTTTTCCTCTAATAGGTATGAATATATTGGATATTTCTTCAACCAAAGACAACCGAGATTTTGTTTCCAAGTGTGAGAATGATGATACAAGCTTCCTGAGCCAATCAAAATTTGAACAATCTGAATGATGGGATAAATGTAGATATCTTATATATTATTAATTATGTTTTCTCATCAAAGAGGAAGAAAGAAACAGCATGATTTAAAACTGTAGTCTGTTCTGCTACAAAAAATCATTTGGAAATGGAAATTTACTCCAAAGCAAAAGATAGATGATAATAATTTGAGCAGAATGTGAATATCAAGCTTGATTATTCAGTTCAATGAAATTCAAAGACCATAAGTCTGGGAAAAAATTCACCCTATGTTTTTTGCTCATAAACATATAAGGCACAGCTACCTTTATCTGTTGTTCTAGGTGTATGTTATGCTGTTTTGTTATGTGTCACTGATGAAATTTTTGATTATTGTGCACCTACCTGATATAATTTTTTTCTTAAAAAAAATTCTTGTCTGTAGGGAATGTAGCTTTCATCATACTTTTGTAATGTTACACATTCCAGGTGTCTATGTTAATGGTACTAGATAAATATTTGTAATAACTAGTAGATACTTTAACATTTGCATGCTTAATGTGTAATTTTATTTCATATTTATATTTGTTGCATATTTTACTGTTATAGTATATTTACCTGCTTGCTGGACATGCTCTCAAATGAAGCGAGCAGTAATCAGGTTTTACTTTTTATTCTCAGCTGTAGCCAAAGCTTCAGAGAATTCTCTCAGCGGAGAATTCACTTAGCCCCTCTTCCTCATGGCTTCAAGCCTTTGTAAATAAGCAAGATCGGGTATAACTTATTGGCCACTTTGGCCTAATGTGAGGCAAAATCATGGTCAAAAAATGTTCTAGAGTTTTATACAGCAATAATGTAGTGTATTGTTGAAAAAAATCCAGTGAAATCCACCATCAAGTATAAGTATATTTTAAAGGCAGTAAATTACAGTATGACTTATCAGCATAACAATTCTAATTATTACCTTCTCTTCACAAGTGTTCATCAGTGATAAATCTCTCACACTCCCCATTTCCACAGGATTCTAGGAAATCTTGGAGAATCCAAAGGATAACTTATGAACTTTCTTCCCTAAACACCAACCTTTTCATAGGCAGCATTGTTTCTTAGATCCTAATAAATAGTTCTATAGAGTAAATCATTTCAACATAAGGTATAGTAGTAGTAGTTGAGGAACTTGTGATTCTGCTTAAAAATACCTTGCCTTTTTTCAAATGTTCAGAATGATTTGGAAGTAAGTTACTTGTAATGTTGATGACATTGTGCAATTGGTTGTTAAATTTTCCTAGTCAGGATTGTCAGTAATACTGAAGTTCAAAGTAAGTTCAATACAGCTCATAAATACATATACTTCTAACATTCAAAATATTTTATTATATTTAAGTAGTTGTGTAAAAGGGGTTTTGATTCAACCAGTCAATTATTTAGTACAACAAATCTTGATCATTCTCCTCTGTCATTCTCTCTGCCAAATCTCCCAAGCCCATGCATATCCCCAGTTACTTGGCTCCATTTTTATATATGCACAATGAATATTATGACTGTATTAGCCAACCCTTTCTCTCTCCATTTTTTTATAACTCTTTCGAAGGAAATTAACCTGACAATCCTATTGCTACTAGTTAAATACTAGCTGATCTGAAGATCTTCTGAAGGAAAGCAAATTGCTAGGGGAATGCTTGGGGCTAAGGCTCTCTATTAACAAGGTATCATATCAGGAAAAGCTAGACTTCTCTCTGTTCTTATAAATATTTGTGGGATTGTGATGAATACAGGAAAGGCTACCTCCTCAAATAAATATATCTGAAGACTCCCTTCCTGTTTGCAAACCTGCTTGATTCCTGACAGATAGCTAGCTATAAACTATAACTGTTTTCTTATTACTGTCTTTTCTTTGGAATGAGTGCCTAGTTTTATCATTCATCTGAGTGAGACAGAAAGTAAATTAGAATAAGCTCTATAACACGTTTTTCTCCTGGGGAATATAGAAAGACAATGAAGGAGCATATGTACACAGAATGTGGTATGAATATGACAAAAGGAATCACATCAAAATGAATTTTTTATTTTGTTCTGACATTCCATTCAATTTCATTCTGTGGAGAGAATCCTATCCTATCATTAGATCTCAACCTATATCTTTTGTGTCCACTCTTAGGTAATGGACAATATTTGTAGATTGTTCATTAACACAGAAAGTCTCCCCAATAACTAGAATGCCTATCCACATACAATAATTATAACTAAAAATATTACCATGCATGACATATGCCACTTTTCCTTCTGTATTGTGGTTACACATGGTTTGGGAACAGTTTTTATTGCGTGTATGTTTCTCCTTTGTACATTGCTTTTGCCTGATTGTGAAGTACCTGCCAAGCTAGTATTTAGAGAGCAGAAAAGAGACAAAGGAAGTTGAAGGCTTCACTTGATTTAAATGTTTTCTGAGATATTTTTGTCTTTTGTGTCTGTTCATGTTAGAAGAGAGTGAACTCAGGGTCTTGTGTCTGCTGTACAAGAACTCTACTATCTGAGCCATATTATTGGCACCATTATGTATTGGTTATTCTCCTTTTATGCCTGGTTCAGCCTGGTCTGTGTTATCCTTACTTCTGCTTTCCTATATCACTGGGGATGGAAGATTCTTCCCATGGCAGCCAGCTATTGTAGTTGGGATAATAATACACAGATTCCACTTCAACCTGGCATTGGTTGAGATGCAATATCTTCAACTTTGAAACACAGGCTGGCCATGAATTATTATCACCCATTTCTCTACCCCAAGCAGAGTTTTGCTCCTTCTGAGGATGATTGATGTTTAAAGATGTGTTTCTGTGTACTGTAGGGAAAAATTCTGTTGCCCACATGAATTTTCAGATGAGTTTTTCTCCCTTCTAATTTCCTTTGTCTAGGCACTTCAGAAGATTTCAAGCCCAACCAAGTACCTGTGCCAGTTTAATTAACAGTCCTGAATGTCAAGACATAACATCCAGTGTGATAGCTACTCTGCAGTAGAGAATGGAGGTCACATGCCAGGAAACTTTTCATTCATTACAGAAATAGTCTTTGAAGTGCTATAAGGCTGCTGTTATTGCTGTGCTTTCTGTGAAATAGTTTATAGTAATGCATTAGAAAGATGTCAAATTCACAATTATTTAAGTAGTAAGATACTTTAATATAATAAACACTAATGTAAACCTAAACACCGCCACAGCTACTTGCACTGCTTGTAAGATAAAGCAAGGAAACCAACAAACCAATCCATTTCCTTAAAGATAAGCAACTAAATTGGACTCATATGGCCTTGTATTAATACTTATTTATCATTCATGGTCTGTGTTCCTTAGTAGCTTATAGGTAGGGACTTCCTGTTTCTATGTCTCTGGATTTAACACATTGCAATTGAAGTGAGTAGAGAGGTGGCTGTGGAGGGTGAGAGCCAAAAGACTCTTGAGATGACAGGAAGAGCCAGGGTCTTTGTAACCTAATGATGGTAAGTGAGATCTGATCTAGATAATAGACACCTAAATTTGTTAAGTGATATCTTGCCATCTTTTATAAAATATTTTCCTTGCTAGAATCAAACCATTGAATCAAATACATTTTCAGGGCTGTAATCTTACACAGTACGAACAGCAGAAGATTCTGAATTATTGACTGATAGTTCAGACATTAACAAATATAATCATCTTCTTGTTTTGAAGTTCTGTGATAAATACAATAATGCAAAAGAAAAACAATATGGTACTGTGTCTTTTAAAGAAAATGGGCTTCAAGAATAGGTTTCCCTATATAGTATAGAAGCTTCCTTTTGATGAGTTATTGGATGTCTACCCCTCGCACAAGATTTCTCAACAACAAAAATAAAGAAACCATTACAACTCCAAGAAAAATATTTTTGCTATCAGTAAACAGAAAAAATATCTACTAAAAACTGTAAATATTAGACATTAGTATAATCTTGCATTACTTTTCCTCAAATATTTCTATATCAACTATGGGAACAAAGCTACATTTTGCATTATAATAAAGACTGTTTTCAATAACTTATTTCTACAGCCTATTTTTTTTTATCAGCTGTGGGGCTTAAAATCCAGGCCTGGGTGATTTCCTTGAGCTCTTCAGCCCAAGGCTACCGTCCTACCCCTTGAGCTACAGTGCTACTTCCAGTTTCCTAGTGGTTAATTGGGGATAAGAATCTCTGGTCTTTAGTGTCTGGGCTGATTTTGAGCTGCAGTCCTCAGATCTCAGCCTCCTGTGTAGCTAGGATTACAAGTGTGAGCCACCACACCCACCTTCCACAGACTTTTATAGTGATTAAACTATAGTTTAGGTGAGATAGACGAAATAATTTGAATTCTTTGTAATTATTTATCCAACTCAAAGTGGGGAGAAAGGTAAGGTCAGAATAATTTCTGATACTACACTTTTAACACTTACATTTTATAGTCAACAAATTCTGTTATTTCTAGCAGAATGCTAGAGGGAAACACAAATAAAGCTTGTTTAGTTAGCAGCATATACATACTTTTCTATACTTGCACATTTCTTTATGGAATTTAGAATGAACTTAGAATAGGCTCTACTAGATAAACTCCAAGGTTGAAATTCTTGTATTTGAGAGAATAATGAAATTTGAATTTAGAATATGCTGCATCTCGTGCCAAGGAAGGAAGTTGTACACATTCTATATGAGCTGAGAAAGAAGACTGTTCAAGAAGAGGAGAGGAAGAGTAAGATCAAGCCACAAAACTCCTGTCTGGACAACCTCCACTGCACAGCAAATTAACAGTAACTCTAGTTAGCAGCATGTGCCCCTGTGTAGGCTAGGCAGCAAATTCATTCTCTCTATTTGCATTTTATACATACTCCAAATGCCGGGAAACATGATTAGTTTTTTTTTCAGACCTAGAAACATCATAGTTCAGGTGTTGTTAACATGGTTTAAATGTATTTTCTCGTGTGCAAATTATACGAAGGTCATAATACCACATTTAAAAATAATTAGATGCATGTTGGAATAATTTGAGCATTGTCTTTCTCATGAACATCTGATCTCAACTGGACCCTCTGTGGAGAATAGATCCCATTCTGGGTCACACCTGCCAAGCCTTTCACATCAAAACCTGTGCGCCTGCCTCTGGTCCATCTCCCAGATAGTACATTTTTAACACATCATCTGCCAGGGGGAGATAGATCACATAACAGAAGCTTACTTCAAATGAAAGATTTTCTGCTGAGGGATTTGGGAATTATGCTGGCAGTCTGGCAGATGATATAGAAGCATAAATCTGCAACCTATTCTTGTATGCTACCAGGTTGAGGCATTTGTGTGGCCTTTTCAATTCTGATTTCTACCCAGAATTATGGATTTTGGGTGCATTTACATAAATACAATTCTTATTTTTCTATAAATTAGAAAGATTTTCAAACACATTTAGAAATACGTGCACCAACAATTGATTCAAGGTCATTGCATAGTATGGGGCCTCATACTAAATTGTGTAAATTTCTTTATTCTTAAATTTATTTTTAATAATTGCTATATAGTCAGTGGATATATTTGTTATTGTGACAAAATTATTGAATATTTATGATCTACAAATATAATCACCTTATTAAAAATAAAACCCAAAGTTTACATAGGGATTATTTGATTGATAAAATACCCATTATGCTTAATTGCAATCAATAAAATATGTTTTGCTTTACTTGTTTGTCATTTCCCTATGGAGGTTAAAGTCTAAGATTAAATTGTTTTGTATCCTCCAGTAACCCAAAGATTAAACAGTTATTTTACTAAACTTGTCAATGTTATCTGTTCTTAATAAATATCTATTATCCTACTCTATGGCCTTTTCTACAATACTGAAAATAATTAGCAAATAGTTGAAGCAATACTGAAATCTAATTTTAAAATAATGAACAGCATAATTCAAAATTATATATAAGTTTCCTTTAGCAGCAGGCAATCTTATTATTGGTCATCCAAATAAAGTTCATTAAAACTTTTATGTATTTAGCTTGGGTGACTCAAAATCTAAACAAACTCATCTATAGTTCATTAGCAAGAACTGAGTGATATTTCTTTGGTGAATTAAGACATTTATCCCACTGTTTGTCAAATATACACAAGTATTCACCAACTAACTTGTGAAATTCATTGACTATAAATTAGGGAGTATCACTTAATTCTTCCTTGAACTGCAAATAACTCAAAAAATGTTTAATAACTATGTGAATTTCATAGGAGCCAGTAAAATACTTAGGATGAGGTACATAATGAATATGTTACAATTGAAGAATTTTTGTCTTCCTCCAATTGCTTCATTATGCCCCTTCAATCTAATGCAGGGTTACAGTATATAGTTTTTTTTTAAATTTATTTGCTATTTGATTTTAAGAAATAACATTTACAATTACTTTACATAATTAAGTAAAATTTATTTACAACCTGAAAAAATATAATCGAAGCAAAATCTTTGTCTGAGAGCTGAGTTTAGCAATCATGCAGGAAAGTTGCAAACTATTACAACACAGTCTGACAACTGCTAACGTATGCATGTGTAGACTATGAGAATAACACTTGAGTCAAAATCAAACTTCCACAAAGGAGTACTGTGTTTTTAGATCCTAACATATAATTGAAAACACACATACACATATTCACACATTATAAGAAAGAAAATGCTAATTGCTTTTTGAACACAGACCAGCTTTAGTACACAGTTTATTTCGTCAGCCAAACAACTTAGAGAAAATAGTAGGAGGAATAAAATTAAATCAGTCTTCTACATTCAAGTGTGAAGTTAAGGTTGGAAGTTTAAGTTTACAAGAGCTCTCTGTGCCAAACTATATTCAAGCCAAGAACTAAAAGAATTTTCAGGGGGCAATTTTCCATCAGATTTAGAAATACTTGCACCAACAATTGGTTCAAGGTCATTGCATAGTATGGAGACTCTTTATTCTTAAATTTATTTTTAATAAATGATGATGCTTTATATGGCATCTCCTTACTTTACATACCAATAGCCTGCAGATATGAATTGCAAATGAGTCCAACAAAATGAAGTGTGATGCTTGTGTTTGGTCCACCTTCTACTTTCTCTCAGGGTCATTTTGTGGAAGACAATATAGAATGTGAAAAAGATTGTATGACAAGGACTCACTACTTAGAAAGTGACAGAACGTTTCAGAGTGGAAGAATGTTACCCCATAATGCAAATGTTTTCTAAAATACATTTATACACATATTTATATATCAATCATTCTTCACTGAGGGATATATGAAAGGTTGTTTACAAGAGTCATGGTTTTGAAATGCAAGTATCGTCGGCTATCTGAAATGAAGGTCTTAGAAGAGAAGTATTTTCAGTTGTAACCTTTGTTCTTGTTATAAATGGTGTTTTGCTATGTTACATTTCTCTCATTTGTCAACATAAAGGCAAGCATCAGCGAGTCATACATTTATAAGTTGACAGAAGTGACATAGAAATGCACAAATAGATTAAAACTACTATGGCTAGATAGATGTAGATTAATGGATACTCTTTCTCGCCTTAAATGACTTTTAGCAAGAGTCTAGAAAGTAGAAAATCCTTTTGTTACAGTAAAGTGGTAACATTAAGTGAAAGCAAAGAAAAACTTTGCACAATTTGATATCTATAGAAGAATTCAACTTTGATCATTTTTTCTTCTTGAATATGCTATGTAGTACAAGTGCAAGCAGTGATAATAAGCAGTTTTATCTCATACAGTATTTACAATATCCTGTAATATCTTATCTCACATATGGGCATTGTTCCAATTATATAAAAAGCCAATGGATAAATGTTCTCCTTGAAGATTACATTATCTCAATAGAAAGGTCTAAAACATGATATACATTTGTAAATATGGGAAAGGAGGTATGAGTCTATTATATAACTGGAAAATGAATTCTTCAAGTTGTGGTAAAGAGCGAGGCCTTCAGAACAAAGAGGCTCAGGGACAGTGCCTGGGCCCCATTTCCAAGACCTACAAAAAGTAAACAAATGAATCAATCAATCAATCAATCAAACTAATTAGGAACAAAAGTTCTGGTATGCTCTTAGAGCATGAAGTAAATACAAAAATTGATTTATTCTGTTTAGTATTGTTTATTCTGTTTAGTATTGCTAAAGATAAAAGCTAAATTTTTGAATATTTTAATCAGAAAGAAATTACAAATGTATGAGAAAACAGGCATATTGAAACAGCTACACATATTTTCAAAAGTATTTAATTGTCATACATTATTTGTGCGGTGGCACATATGTATACTATTTATTCCATCAGCCTCATCCCTCTACCATTCTACCTTATTCTCTTTCCAAATTGTTTATGTTTTTAATTTTATTATTTGATATTTTAAAATTGCATTACATTGAGTGATGTATAGAGGGGTTACAGTTACATTCATCATGTAGTGGATATATTAATTTTTGAACGTTGATGCCCCTTCCCATGATTTTCCTTTTCCATGTTCTATAAACAATTTCTACTGGATCTATTGTTCAATTTTCATTTATACAGATAAAGAGCTTTGACCATATACAACTTCTTCTGTATTGTCCTTTCATCTTCCCCAAGCTGCTAACATTATACCCCAAGCAGAAACTGTTTTACTCTCCTGTAATTCATTTATTTTTATGTTTACATTACTCGTTCAAAGGAGTTTCAATATGATGTTTAATATGTACAAAATTATTATTCAGTCAGAACAAAAGACATTATGTTTTTAAAACATAGTTTTATTTGTACATATTGTTTTAAAGTTATATATATATATGTATATATATATATATATGTCAGTTCTGGGGATGAACTCAGGACCTAGACACTATCCTCGGGGCTTTCTCAAGGCTTGCATGCTACCACTTGACCCACAGTATGTGGTAATGAGGAATTAAACCCAGGGCTTCATGCATACTAAGCAAGTACTCTACCACTAGGCAACCCTCTTGACTCCTAACATAAATTATTTTAAATGGAATAAAATGTAAGTATTCAAAGAGCTTCAAATAGAGAACAGTCCTGTTCTCTTTCCTATGTTTGAATTATCATACATCAGGTGTATGAGAGAGATTCTTTGTGATGTTTCCTTTCATGAGTGTACATGTACTGTCCTTCCATACTTATCACCCTCACTAAATTGTACAGATAATGGCTCTCCAATCTAAAAAATAAATAGACATGACTATAATGTAAGAACATAAATGTGCAAAATTTAAGAAGGATATATATTATTATCTTTAGCAAATAATTAGATCAAATTTTCAAGTCTTTTTTAATCATTATAAGCAATGATACTAATTAGAATGAAATATATTTCTTAGACTTCATTCACCTAAACAATACTAAATTTTGGTCACTTTTTATGTAACTTAAGAGAGAGAACACTGTTGTTTTTACCTTATACATAATTGTTAGGTTAGTTAAGATTATTTTTCCTCCATTGTGTATAAATATCACACAGTGGAACTCTATACTGGCATCAGAAAGAATGACATTGCCCCATTTGTAAGGAAATGGAAAGACTTGAAAAAAATTATATTAAGTGAAGTAAGCCACGGAAAGGAACATAGGCTCAATGGATTCCCTCATTTGTAATAATTAGTACACATCTAGACTCTCATAGCAGATGATTACAATAGCACAAAACCTAAATACATAAAGTCATATAGAATGAGGCTAAATGAAAGGATCTCCAGGATGTGGAAACAGATTTTTTCTTGTGTGATTGTTGTTCTTAATGTACTATGTTATTTCTCTTCTCTGTTGTTGCCCTTTGGTTAATCTCATATTGTTACAGTATCTGACTTTGTTACCTGGCATATATGTTTATTTGAAATAGGAAAGGAAAGGGGGAAAAACAAGAATGGAAAGGATGGGGGAGGGAAATGGGAACAAAACCATGAGAAGGGGTATCAATGTGTGAGAAGCAATGCACCTACTATCTGGTGAATATAGCTGTGATGATCATAGCAGGTTATTTCAAAGTTAAATCATGTAGTTAAATCATCAGATAGTGTTTACTGTTTAAGGACAAAGCCAAAGTCCAGTTGGAGATTTTAGGCCTACTTTCTGAATAGCCAGTGATTGTGTAAATGTGTATACGTAGTAAATATATAATACATATATATAGTACATATATAATTCATATATATGTACTACATATACATGTGTGTATATATACATGCATATACATGTATATAAAATACATATGTATACTACATATACATATAAATGTACTATTATATATATGTACTACATTTATGATACATACATATATGTAAATCTTTACTTATATTTAGCAAAGAATTAGATCAAATTTTCAACTCATATATTACAAACAATAATACTAATTATAATAAAATATATTCCTTAGACATTATTCAATAAACAAGACTAACAAAAATGCTAACTCTGATCTGAGCTAACCTATTATAATGCTTATGTAAATAGATGAGGAAAGTCTTAAATTTTTAAACGGTGGTAAAATTTTCATTTTGCAATTCAACATCTCTAATGATTTTCTTCCTCCTCTAGCTCTTATTTTGGATAAAACTCTGCAAAATTCTAGCTCACAGTGGCAAGTATAAATTACACTAATTGTTGATATTTTTGTCGTGTATTAACTTGTAAAACAAAATTTATAGTCTCATAGCATTTTTTAGTATCTTTTTTTATAAAAAAATCAAGATTTAATAATGGCAGATTTTTAGACAACTTTATCCCTTATCCTGATGACTCTTGTCTTATTCTAGTTTACATCTTAAAGATTGTTGAATTCCATAAATGCATAAATGTAGTCTGCAGGGCCATTCTCCCCATCTCTTTATTTCCTTTCTTTTCTTTTTCTTAGACAATGGACTTGATCTCCTGGCCTGTCCATGAGCTCTTTTGCTCCTGACTAACACTTAATATTTTCAACCACAGCACTACTTAAGTTTTTGAAAGGTTGGATGGAGATAAGAGTCCTCTAGTCCTTTCCTGCCTCTAAGTGGCTTGGGAACAGTATCCTTAGATCTCAGCCTCCTGAGTTGTTAGGATTGCAATTGTTAGACACCAATGCCCAGCATTTTAGAGCATCTTTAAGAACCTCTATCACAGAAATGACACCATGATCATTTGACTAATCAGACTATTCACAAAGTCTGTACAGCTCAAAGAATAGAGCTTACCCTAGAGATAAGAACAATTTCATCAGTTTGACCAACTCCAGTTTTGTTTTATTTTGTGTCTGTGCTGCTTTCAGCTACTGATTGATTTTGTATATTTTTAATGGGGGTATTATTGCCTATACTGAGGAGTAGGGTAAGTAGCATATATGTTAAATCTCTTTTGAATGTTTAAAACCATGAACTAATAAAGTTGCTTGAGGAAGAAACCAAAATGCAATGGGTTGTGATTTTGAATCGTAAAGCAAACTATTTTCTATTATTGTTGGTCTATACTTCATTCTGTAAATCAAAAGTTTACTTCTGAATCATTTTTTTTATTATTGAGGTAATTTGTAGAGGGGTTATAGTTACATTCACCAGATAGTAGGTGCATTGCTTCTCACATATTGAGACCCCTTCTTATGTTTTTGTCCCCATTTCCCTCCCTCCACGCCCTCCTTTTGATTTTATTTTTCTGACTATGTGCTATTAAATTTTCATTGTGAAGGTTGGAGGCTGACAGAAACATTCCTTTCCCAGATATGCTTCTGGTATGCCACTCTTTGAGTATTTATTATTATTTTTTAGTAGTTTGGAGTTTGAACTATAGGTCTTGTTTTTCCAAGGCAATCACTCTAACCATTTATGAACCCTACACCTACTTCCACAATTCTGTGAGTTTAGACATGCTGTCTTCTCAAGCACTCCTAGCAATCTTCTCAAAATCAAGCATGCTCCATGTGAAGCACTCTATTCTCAAAGAAAAATTAGTAAGTAACACAAATAAAATAATATCTGTGACTAGAATCCCCAAAACAAGCACAGAGAGTGTGACTATGGTCAGGGTGGTCCCTGAGATAGCAGCTCACTCTTGATTTCAGTTTTGCCATTGCATCCAAGACAGAAACTATCGAAGGACTGGAGTTGTGATCTCTCCCTTGTCAGAGTCCCCATCAGTCTCTAGCTCAGTGGCAGTCATCATCTTCCCTTCAGAGCCTAGATAGCTCTGCAGTCTATCACTGATTTAGTTCCAGATAAGGAAGAATGTTTAGCCCTCAGGTGAAGACTAGCTAGAACTACTTAAGCTACTCTCATTCCCTGAGTGCCTCAGTGCTCCTTCAGCTCTATCTCTGATTAAACTCCACTCCTTAAGAATACTAAGAATGATGGCAAAAATCAATCATCATGAAGATTCTGAATTATCCCATATTCACCCTCTGAAACTCTATTCACAAGCATATCTAGATAGACTATTCAGCTCTAGTCACACCACGACTGATTAAGGATTGGATAAATGCATAAATTTCTCTCCCCTTTGTATTTGTGTAATGCTGTATCTTTTCTATTAAAGAACAACATATTTCAAAGTATTAGCATCTGCAGTGCTAGGTTCATTTAATTTATGTTATGAGGTAAGTCTAAACGGTGAATTATTTTTCTGTCTTTGAGGTTGTAAGTGATTTTAAGATAATTAAGAAAATATACTTTTTAAGTTTTATTTTATTGTAATATATAGAGGAGTTACAGTTATATTCGCCTGATAGTAGGTGCATTACTTCTCACACATTGACACCCCTTATCATGTTTTTGTTCCCAATTCCCTCCCCCTATCCCCTCCCAATCATCTTGTTTTCCTCCCCTTCCCTTTGCTATTTCAAATAAATTTATATACAATATACCAGGTAACAAAGGCAGACACTATAACAATATGAGATTAATCAAAATGCAACAAAAGAGAATAGAAATAACATTATACATTAAGAACAATAATCACACACGATAAAGCTCTTGTTTTCATATCCTAAAAATCTTTTCATTTAGCCTCATCCTATATGACCTTACATATCTGGGTAAGGAAATATATTTTTAAGAAAAAATCCTTGGCATTCAAAGTTATAATACTACAATTGCTGCATAATTGTATTTTTGAAGTCTAGAATTTTCTTTCTCACTCTTCTAGAAAATAGTCTGGCTTTCTCTTCATAAAATTCATTTTACAAGCCAGGCACGGTGGTTCACACCTGTAATCCTAGCTACTCAGGAGGCTGAGATCTGAGGATTGAGTTTCAATACCAGTCCAAGACGGTGAGACTCTTATCTCCACTTAACCACTAGAAAACCAGAAGTGGCGCTGTGACTTAAGGGGTAGGGTGGTAAACTTATCCTGAACACATGAGGGACATCACCCAGGCCAGGGGTAGGTAGATAGCCTCGAGCTAAAGAGTTCAGGAACAGCACCCAGGCCCAGAGTCCAAGTCCCACGATCGAAAAAAAAAATTCATCTTAGGAAAAAGTAGTGCACAAATGATATAAAGAAAATATTGTGTAATTAGAATTGACAGGCAAAACGTAAAATTATTTTAAAAATCTTATAACTACTGCATTTATTTTATTCAAACATTGGTCTTGAAAAGACATTTGATACATATATAATAGAAATACATCATTATACAAGTGTATATTTATATTTACTATATGTGTATGTGACAGTACCAGCACATAGCTTTAACAGTTTTTTTTTTTTTTTTGCCAGTCCTGGGCTTGAGCTCAGGGCCTGAGCACTGTCCTTGGGCTTTCTCAAGGCTAGAGCTCTACCACTTGAGCCTCAGCACCACTTCCGGCTTTTTTTCTATGTATGTGGTACCGAGGAATCGAACCCGGGTCTTCATGCATGCTAGGCAAGCACTTTAACTACTAGGCCAAACTCCCGGCCAAGCTTTAACAGTTTTAAAAGTAGATTGTGGTATATAATAAAAAATTTAGATACTGTATAAATTTATTCAGAAATAAATATAATTATGGTACAACTATTTACTGGAAAGTGTCTTTTTATACAAATTTATAGAGCGCTGTCTGAAGATCCAAATTGGAACCAAGTTGAACCCACTTTGGAAACCAATTAGCCAGATTCAGTTGAAACATGAATAATAATAAATATAAAATACTCTATTTTATTTACCTATTTCTTTCTGTATTAAGTGGTATAAGAAGAGTCATCAAACAAATTTGATTGCGTGATTCAAAGACCTTCCTACAAGTATGCTGAGCACTCCTTGGAATTAAAATATATACTCAATAATTGTTACCTACAATTTTGGTCTTGGTACTCATTTGAAGTTACTGTGCAGTGTCTGAAGCCTGTAATACCCTCTACTAAGGGACATAAATTGAGAAGGCCAAAACTCCAAGCCAGCAGGTGCATCAAGAAGGCAGGACCTCACGTCAAACAATGAGCATTGTATGGCTGTACAAGCCTGTGATTCCAGCTAAAGAAAGATAGCTGTAGGTAGAAAGATCAAGGCTGGAGACTTATCCCAAATATAGATGCAAATTTCTGCTTGCAAATGGCTGAAAAAGCATAGAGGGGTTGGCATCATGACAAAAATGGTGCAACATGAGATAACAGAGGCTCTGAGCTCCAATCAGGTACCACACAAAATGAGTATATCAATCACTATTTCTCAAAGACATATTGTTCAGTGAAAAATGTAGATTAGAGTAGAATAAATGTAGAATGAAGACTGATAAAAATATTTCTAATTAGTTTTCATTTGGAATATACATACAATCTTCACATATTTTTACAACTCTCTATTATTTATCAATCTAACTTTCTAATTATGATATTTATTAAATACCTAGGGAAGGGACCATAACACACACAAAATTGTGACTCATGTTTAGTGGCTATGACTGGACACAGAAAACTGTAAGATACAGGAGACTGAAGTTCAATACTTATGTAGCTTTGGTCGATGTAATCAGCTGGTTTTCAGAATATAGTTAGCCATTAATTGCATTATTATTATCTTTAAGAGGAAAATAAATGAACTTGGACTACTTAAATCACTTAGCAATGGACTCTGGAGAACAAACATTTCGTGATGCAGGTCTCTAAATGTAAAGTATTCCATATATGTTTGAATTTCTGCTGTCAGACAATTAAAACCTATTTATTTATAAAGCGAATCAGCACATAGCAAAGTGGCCTGTTGCTAGGAATCCAGATTAGACTCATGTAGAAAATGTGGAAGAAAATAGCACAAAAGAGGTTCCTATTTACCCAGCATGAAATACAGATATTCAAGCAAGGTCAGCTGACATAAAATGGGAACTCAGGGGAAAAAATTCACTTAAATGAAGTTGACAAGCAATTTGTATTCCCCCTCCCGGTTTTGAAGAAAATATTTTAGAAAATTCAGCTTCCATTTGAAAAAGCTTAAATGTCTTCGTGTTATGAATTATGAAACCACTTCTATAAAACAGATAATTAAAATAAGTCTAGGTGCTCTCTTTTTGTTGCATTTTTTCCTATTAGGGAAGAAAATAACAGTTAGATGAAAGCAATTTCAAAGCATTAATTCCAATGCTATTTTTAATATCTCCTTTATGGATCTTTTATCATGCATTGGTGAACAGGACTTCATACAGAGTAGATAAACTACTTTTAAAAAGAAAGGCTAAATAATTACAAGACTGATAACAAATAGTAGACTACAAATAATGCTTACTACTCTTTCTTTAGGTTTATGAAATTAGTTTACAAGTTTTGCAGACACTTAAATATCTCTTAAAATATATTTTTTACATATTGTATCCTGACTCATTTCAATCAGAGTGAATCAAATAAAAATAAAATAAATGTTAAAGTGACTTCATTTTCAAACTTCTTGCATACTTTAAAACTTTTTAATTTTGTTGCAGCCCTGGGGCTTGAGCTCAGTACCTAAGCATTGTCCTTGGGCTTTCTCAAGGCTAGAGCTCTACCATTTGAGCCACAGCACCACTTCCAGCTTTTTCTATGTATGTGGTACTGAGGAAACCATCCTAGGTCTTTGTGCATGCTAGGCAAGCACTCTACCACTAGGCCAAACTCCCAGACCCTAAAATTTTTTTTGATACTCATATTTATGTAGACATATGCTATATATGCTTACTTTACTTAATATCTACTGAAAATACACAAATGAAAATGTTCAAGATGACTTTTTCATTTATTGCAATTTCAGTAATAATATAAATTTATTTCTAAAATTAGTGTTCACTGAATACACATTACTAGCTTAACATTTCTAGAATAATATTAATGTAATTTATACAAATTGTTTTTTAACCAGAGGTACACTGGGATAAATACCTTGTGAAAATCATTAACATTTTATAGTAGAGTGCTTGCCTAGTATGCATTAAGGCCTCCTTCAATTCCTTGGTACTGCATATATAGAAAAAGTGAGAATGGTGCTGTGGAAAATAGTAGTCAGATTGGAATAAATATGTTTGTTTTGTCAGTTTCAATATGTCTTTTTCATGTCTGACAGTATTTGTTTGAGTCATCTCTCTTTTTTTTTCTTAGCTTAAGGTTTGTGTAAAGGATTTCTCTCATACTTTCAAAGGTAAACATTTTAACTTTTATAAATTTTAGTTTCACATATATTTATTTACTGAATTTTTATCATTTCCCCCCTTCTAAACTTCAATTTTATTTTTTCTTGTTGATGTAGTTCCTCAGGAGGCAATCAAAACCTGCTGAGACTCCTCTTATTTCTAAAATTTCTCAAATAGTATTACTCTTTCTTTGTTCCACTGGTTTTATAATAATTTCTCTCTACTTTCATTTGTCAGAACAATTTATTTTTAATTTCCTTTTCTTATTCATTACTTCTTTGTTTATCCAAATATTTCTTTTATGTGTTTTTTTATGCATTTCAAGATTTTGCATTGTGGCTGGAAAGATACCCCATATAACTCAAATCAAATTTCTTGAGAATTATTTTGTGGTTTACCATATGAGCTATGCTAGAAAACATTCCATTCATTATTAAGAAGATTATGTATTTCTGGATGGAATATTCATACTTTCCTTTATTGGAAGATGATCCATTCATCGCTAAAAGAAATAAAAGGATTGATTTCCTACAATTATTGTACTAGAAGCTATATCTCTGTTTTCCTCTCTTCTACTGATATTGCTTGCTCCATTTGATACTTTTATAGTGAGTGACTATATATTAATAATAGATACTATTTTTGAACTGCTTCCTTTATTATATAATCATCACCTTTGTGCCTTAATAAACTTTTGATTTATACTCTAGTTTACCTGATACTATTCCTCATTTATTGGTCAACCCTAGGGCTTGAACTTAGGACCTAGGCACTATACTTGAGATTTCTCAAGGCTAGAACTCTATCATTTGAACCCCAGCACCATTTCCAGATTTTTTTTCTGTGTATGTGACAGAGGGAATTGAACCCAGGGCTTTGTGCATGCTAGGAAAACATTTTACCACTAAGCCACACTCACTTCCCACTACTGCTTATTTTATATTATATTGTCATGTGATTTTTTTATTTCAATCCTTCACTTTGAGACTACATGGGCTTTAGAGGTTAAGAGAATTTTGAAAAGTAAATTGTAGCTGACTTTTAATTTTATGCTCTATTCTATCCCCTATCCTTTTTTTTTTGCAATATTTTCAGTATACCTGCTCAGACCTCAAGATCTTTGATCAATTTGGAGTTGATTCTTTTACAGGATGATATAGAAGGATCGAACTTCAGTTTTCTACATTGGTATAGCAAATTCTGCCTCGCACTATTTGTTGAAGAGTGTCTTTCTTCCATCTGATAATTTTGGCTCTCTTATCAAAGAATAGGTAGCCATAGGTCTGTGGAATAACGTCTGGGTTTTGAAATACATTTTATTAGTCCTCAGTCATCTTCTTCTTATGTAGTACCAAGCTGCTCTTAAAAAAAAAAAACACTACAGCTTCATAATAGAGTTCGAAATCTGGTATCGATAAAGATTGTTTTTGCTATTCGAGGTCTTCTATTATTCCATATACATATTTGGATGGCTTCTACTTCGTTAAAGAATTGTTGGGGAATAGTGATGGACATTGCATTGGATTTATAGATAACTTTGGATAGTATTGCCATTTTCATAATGATAATTCTCCAAATCCATGAGCATCCTTAATCTGCTTAAATTTCCTTTATTTTTTAGTTTTTTTAAGTTTTCATCATAGAGGCCTTTCACTTCTTTGGTTAAGTTAATACCTAGGTATTTAATTTATTTTTTAGTCTATTACAAAAGGAGTTGCTTTTCTGATTTCAGCATCACACTTCTTATTGTTGGCCTACAGAAAAACTAGTAATTTTTGTGGGATAATTTTATATCCTGCTATTTTGCCAAAATTTTAAATCAGTTCAAGTAACTTGGGAGAGAAGTCTCTGGGGTTCTGTAAGTATAGATCATGTCATCTGAGAAGAGGGAAAGTTTTACTTCTTTCACTATTTGGATCTCCTTTATGTTTGTCTCATTTTATTGCTCTAGAAAGGAATTCCAATACAATATTGAAGAGGACTGAAGAGAGCCGATATCCTTGTCTCATTCCTGATGTTAGAGAAAATGGTTTTAACCTTTCAGCATTTATTATAATGCTGGCTGTATGTGTGTCACACACAGCATTTATTATGTTGAGAAATGAGTTTCTCCAGAGCTTTCAATATAAAGGGTGTTGGGTCTTTATGTCTATATTTGCAAATAGCCTGTCTTCCAGCTCATTAGATCTTTCTCCTATTGGAATGGTACAAGTATTCTTCCTTGTTCCAGGAGAAGTCTAGAATTTCATTTGTGAGGCAGTGATTGAGCAGTAGCTCTAATCTCATGAATGCCAAAAATTGGGTAATGGAGACAATATTTTGCCAATCAAAGCTAATGTTAAGCTACATCGTACTAACACTGTCACAGATGGATTGCCAATTTCAGTGTTGTCCCAGTGGTCAATCCACTCTCAGGTTTGAAATGATGTAGCGTATAAAATAAAACTTGAGTCTATCTCACTGATGTGCTGTTTTCTATCAGAGGCCAAGGCAGGTCCTGTGACTCCATCCTTGAATGTGGTCCTGTTTATAATGTCCCTGCTTTTATCTTGGACTTGGTCACCAAAATGTGTTTGAAATTGACCTCCTTAACTAAATCCTATGCTACTTTTCATGCCCAGCGTCCCAGTGGATTGAATGTCTGCTTTATGTTCTATGTCTTGCTGTTATGGAAAGATGATAGAGAAAGTCTCTTTCTGTCTGGTCATTGTATTTCTGGAAGTCCATTTTGTAGATGTTAGCCTACCTGCACAGTTTAGACCTCTTCTTGGCACCAGGTGCTATCATAGGAAGTGTCACACACAGGTTGCCTTGTTTGGAGCTGTAGAAAGATTATATATGCATAGACCCTTTCCTAACTATTTTAGTTTCTTTAGAATTCAGAACCAGAATATCTGACCATTGGCACTTTAGCAGAAAGTTTGTTTCATGCATAAAATTTTAAATTGGTGTGTGTGTGTGTGTGTGTGTGTGTGTGTGTGTGTGTGTGTGTGTGTGTGGACAGGGCTATTTGAGGATCTTGCTCTGTCCTGCTTCTCTTCCTCTCACTTTTGGGATTTTAAATATGCCATCTCATTTTCACCTCAGCTACAGAGTCTCTAAGTGTAAATGTGATTGGTCCCTTACATATGGTGAGTAGCTTTTCTCTACTGAATTCAGAATTTCATCTTGGCCTCTTTCTATAGTGTCTCCAATGTATCCCCTTGAGTCATTAAGTTTTTCCTGCTTAGATTTCATTGAGTGTCTATATTTTGCTTTACATTTGAAGGAAATTTCAGTTATAATTTCTTCAATAATCTACTTCTTCTCCTCCTGCTATCACATTATTTGTTTACCTAATGACTTTGAAAGTTTGGTCAGCTCTGACCACTTTTCTTTACATTTTACTAATCATAATATAAAAATTGAACTGCAAATTTGAGGGTAGAAATGAAAGCAGGAGAAATTGTGGAGAACCATGGAAGAGGTGACATTGATCAAGAAGCATTGGACTTATAACCTGACTTATGGAATTGTAAGTACTCATTCGTACAACTCCTTGATAACATTACTAGTGCTCGTAAAGTTGTAAACATCATGCATAGAATGGAAGTTTTATCTCATTGTTGTAACATGCCTCCTCTATTAATTATTTTCAAAGTTGATATTTTGAAGGTTTATATTGTTTCTTTTGCTTGTTCGTGAATCTGTTTCTCTGCATGACTTAAACTTTAGTCGAGTATTAATTATTTTAGCAAAGGACATATTCTGCTAATGAAAGCAATTTGGTATGATAATTGTTTGTTAGTAGGCAGATCTTAGATCTTATCTAGGAAACTGGGATTATGGTTTAAGATTTTTGTCAGTTAGTTTCTGGTATACTTATTGTGTGCACCTCTCTATGAGCTTTTATAACTAATTTACTCAAGTGGCTACTGAATTCCTTATTTTTCAAAGTTTTATCATTTTAGTTTTTCTAAAGAGCCATTAGATATTCTATTTTATTTCTCCCCAATCTCTCATCTATGTGTGTTTCTCAGGATATAGTCCCTTTTGCAGGTTTCCTGTACTATGATCCACCACAATGGCTAACCTGAGATTCCAATGCTGCTACCATTCAAGTTTAATCTGCCAGTCAGATAAGAGTAATATTCTCACCTCCAACAGCACTTAAAACAGACAAAATCATAACAAATACTTTCCAGACTTATAGGAATTACTTTACATGTCAAACTAAACTGAAACTGTGAAAAACAATAATAAAGATTTTTTTAAAATTCCCCACATTTTTAAGTGTATGCTTAGTTTTCCTAGATCAGTAACTATTTTCTAGAATTCCCACAAAGTTATTTTCATTAGTGAATGGTTATAAATTGGAAATTATATGTGAAAATAATAACCTGGTATCTCGTATTGTTACAGTATTTTACCTTGTTATCTAATATATTGTATATATGTTTATTTGTTTATTTGAAATAAGATAGGGAAGGGGAGACAGCAAGATGAGGGACTTGGGTGTGTGTGTGGGGAAATGGGAACCAAAACATGAGAAAGGGTATCAATGTTTGTGAAGTAATGCACATTCTATCTGGTGAATATAATGTAACCCTTCTATTAATCACAATAAAAATATATTTAAAAAAATGGAAAAAAAGAAAATCATAACCTGGGACTTCAATTTAATATCTTAAATTTAACCAGACACTATGAAAAGAATATTAACACTTCTGATATATAGTGATTAATATATAATTTTTATTCCTAAAGCCACAGAGCAAAGAAGACTTGTGGCATGTTTCTCAGATGAGAGAATTTAGATTGCCAACATCTTTTCATTTTGCATGAAAAGATACAAAGTAAGAGCTCTTATGGAGTGGATCTATGCATATATGCATATATATATGCAACCATGCTCATTTCAGGAAATAAAGGGTCTTTCACATACAGAGTGCTTTCTATTTGGGAATGAAATGACATTTATCTTTCCATATGTGGAGATGCTGACAACTCACTTATATTTATTACACAGTCCACAGACAAGAGAATTAAGCAGAATAGATCAATATATCTTATATTTATTATGAATGGATATTTTGAGGTCTCCTGTGTTTCATTGGGGAGATGTAGACAGCACCATTTTGTCACGAGATGAATAGAAGTACTGCTTAGGTAAATATTTTATATTGAAAAAATCTCCTATTTATAGACATGAATTAAGTAGTACACCATGCAAAGATCCTGGCTATTTCAAATATTTGTTACTGTGAGTAGACATTGGTTTACTTATAAGTGTGTAGCAGAGATTTTTAAATTCCTGACACATTTCTGTTAAAATATCAAACACAAAATAGATGACATATTTGTTTCAGCCTATTATTTATTATCCCTGTGATTATTTTCTCAGCTGTTAAATGTAAATTAAAGGATACGCTCATTTCAAATAATCATGTCATAATCCCTTATTATGTATAGTTCCATATACACTGAGAAATAACTTTCCCATTATAGGTAAGAAAGCAGTATGTAGAAAGTATAATTTCTTAGGCTACTCATAACTACCAAATAAATATACATTTCAGTGACATATAGTGTGCCCTCCACAGATATTATACATTGTGAATCTTTAGATATATATGTATGTATATATATGGATCTCTATTAGAAATGTACAAGAATACACTGACAAAGTAAAATGTTAAATGTTAGTTTAATTTCCATCATGTGCAGTCATATTATTTCAATTCAAATTTTAGTTTCATATCAGAGATTTTTTTGTACAATTTTCAACACATGATTACCTGCAAATAACCTGTATAATGTTAATAAATGTAGTATTCATTAAAATGTTAGATACATTATTTAATTTTTCCTACACAAGTAGAAATGAGTACATTGATGATGGCTATAAGAATGCTCTCTTTTAAAATTTTGTTTTTAAAATGACAAACAACAATTTTTTTCTTCTTTTTGGTCATTAATGGACCTTAAAATCAAGGTTGGGATGCTGAGTTTGCTCAAGGCCAATGCTCTACCACATTGAGCCACAGCCCCCCTTCCAAATATATTTTAAAGAGTAATAAAATTAAATAAGCATTGGCCATGACTGCTTAAGCAACATTTAAAAACAGAATGCACTAGGTCTCCTTGGAACAGGTTGAAACTTTCTTAATAAAGACCCAGAAATACAACAAATCAAAGAAAATTTGGATAAGTGGGACTGCATTAAACTGCAGATCTTCTGTTTGGCAAAGGACATAGCTAGCCAGTTAAATAGAAAGCCCACAGTGAGGGACAAGATTTCACTAACAATACAACAGACAAAGGCCTCATAGCTAAAGTATATCAACAGCTCAAAAAATTAAAGACTCCAAAACTAATCTCCAAAGAAACAACCATTCCATAAAAGATGGGCCAAAGACTCAAAGAGAGTTTTCTCTGAAGAAGAAATAAGAATGGCCTATAGACACATGAAGAAATGCTCAACATCTCTGGCCATAAAAGAAATGCAAATCAAATCAACGATGAGATTTCACCTCACTCCAGTTAGAATGGCCAGGATTAAGAAAACTAATAACAACAGATGTTGGCGGGATGTGGCCAGGAGGGATCACTACTACACTGTTGGTGGGAGTGCAAACTCAACCACTATGGAAAGCGGTATGGCAGTTCCTCAAAAGACTAAACATAGAGCTCCCCTATGACCCAGCAATTCCACTACTTGGCATTTACCCAATTGTCCAGAAACAAGAACATACTACGTCCTCTAGCACAACATTGTTCACTGAAGCACTATTAACCATAGCAAAGATATGGCACCAACCCAGATGTCCTTCAGTTGATGAGTGGATCAACAAGATGTGGTATTTATACACAACGGAGTTCTATGCCACTGTCAGAAACAATGACATTGCCCCATTTGTAAGGAAATGGAAAGGCTTAGAAAAAATCATATCAATTGAAGTAAGCCAGACTCAAAGGAACATAGGCTCTTTGTTTTCCCTCATATGTCATAATCAGTAGAAACCTTGGACTCTCCTAGCAGAGGTTTACAATAGGGAAAAACCTAGATACATAAGGCCATATAGGATGAGACAAAATGAAAGGACCTGTAGGATATAGAAATAAGAGCCATATAATATGTGATTGTTTTTTCAATGTTCTGTTATTTCTCATCTCTTTTGTTGTGCCTTGGTTATCTCATATTGTTACAGTATCTTACCTTGTCATCTGATATATTGTATATATGTTTATTTGAAATAGGATAGGGAAGGGGGGAAAACAAGATGAGGGGATGGGCTGGGGGAAGGAAATGAGGACAGAAACATGAGAAGGGTATCAATGTTTGTGAAGTAATACACCTTCTATCTGGTGAATATAATGTAACCCTCGTATTAATTACAATAAAAATGCATTTAAAAAAGAAAAGTATATTCAAATTACAATCAAAATTCTTATCATACAAGACAAAGAAAGAATGTGGAAAAATGTAGATAAAAACAAAAGATATTCAGCAGTAACTTTCATAATTTAGCTCTTGATTCAGTTTGATTAAACAGATGAGACTAGTATCATCTACTTAGCAAAAAATAAATTTATACTCTTATTCAAAGTTAAAGCACATAACATTTCCATAATTTAGGAATCTAATATTTTATTTTGAGTATGAATCGTCTCTTAAAGTCTCATATGATGAAAATTTGTTCCCCAGCTGATGTTATCTCATCATTGGGAGGTTATTGGATCATGATCCAGGATATATTCATAATTTGGTGGTATTGTTGAAAGATGTTAGAAACTAGGAGGTGGGGTCTTGTTAAAAGCATTAGTTTACAGGAAAACATTTCTTTAAAAAAATGTCTGTTGACCCTCTGCCTCTTGTTAATTCTCCTTCTGTTTATATTCTACAGTGCTCTATCTGTCATAGGCCCATAAAAAACAGAGTCAAGTTACCATGGCCCAAACTAATAAATCTCTGAAGCAAAATAAATTTTTCTCCTTGTTACTTTTCTGATCATGAAAAGTTTTCAGTCTAAAGGAAAAAGGACAAATGATGTGACAGTGTAACAGCAATATTCACAAAACAATACATTGGAAATTACAACTTGGGATGGGGTGGGGGAGGGTAAGTGGAAGAAAAACATGGGAAGGGATAACAACGTCCAAGAAGTAATGGACTCACTACCTGAGGAATTAACTGTAATCCCTCTACATGTAATTGCAAATAATGTTTGCTTTCTTTTCACTTTGGATAAAACCAAAGTGAAATTTATTTGAAATAATAATGAACATATAAATGGTAAAGATAACAAATACTGTTGAGCTAAAGTAAAAAGGAATCATGTACTTCTATGAAGACATGCAAAATCCTTGGTGCAAACAAAATGGTAAAAATATATATCATGTAATCTTAATAATAAAAAAGCAGAAACCCCACAGCTAATATTATATTCATAGGAACAGACTTGACTGCTTTCCTTCTAAGATCAGGTAAATGTGTTCAACAAATCTTCTGAGTATAGTACTTTCTGTCTTAGTCAGAAAAAATACACAAGAAAAATAAATAAAATATATTAAATTTGAAAGCAAGCAATAAATTTATCTCTGCTGATATACAAAATGATTTCACATATAGTGTTAGCCTGCAGAAAAGCTCAAGCCTAGGTATTGAGTTCAAGCACCACAACTGAATAAATCAATAAATTAATGAAACAAATATATATACACACATATATGTATGTTTATTACTTTTTATAGAAGTTTTTCTTTGCTTTGTTCTGTACTTGCCAGATCATTTTTTAAAAGTATAGTAGAAATATTTTTGTAATTTTTTCATAACTGGTTAAACAAAATAAGATTCCTCTGGTAGGAAGAAATGATAATCAAAACTATAGATATTTATCAAGGAAATCTACAGGTACTTTTGGTGTATTATTTCTTATGTAGTAGTTTTAAATGTGGGAAGATGATTTTTTTAACTCTTGTGATCCTAATTTTATTAAAAAGTTAGAATCATATCTTTGTTACTATGACATTTCTCACAGATCCATTAATGTACTGAAGATTATTTTCCTACCAAAAGTTCTTAAAACTAGTGTTCTCTTCTAGGTCTTTTGACCCTACTTGGAATCTTCCACTATTTCTCAATTTGTTAGACAACCGTTGAAACAAATTTGAATAGGTATTTTGAATCCAATGTGTAGTTCATAAGGTTTTAACTTCAGATTTGGAAACAAGAGAACAAAAGCCTTTCACAACTGAAGTAAAAGATAAGTCCCCTGAAGGATAGTCATCCAATATTTGATGACAGTGTCCTAGATACTTACAGTGCTGATTCATATGCTAAGAAATGTGTCAAATCTCACATTTCACATTTCATTCTAATGTATATACTTTATCATACTATTTGGTATCAAATAGTACGATATCCTCTTTGTCTATTTAAATCAATAAAAATATACACATCTCTAATGATATCATGAACCATGCCACAGTGCTCAATATGACAAGACAGACTAAATAATTGTGCATGACGTTCCTTTTCTGAAAATTTCTCAGAGGCTTTGTATATCAAATGTTCATTTCCCATTCAAGGTACAAGTGCAATGCCAGGAGTTTTGTGAAATATTAACTCAGAGATCCAAGATGGTATTTCAATACATATTTAAACACATCGTAAGTTTAAAAACTTGGATGAAGGATATTCATAGAAATTCACTTAAATTTTTTCATGTTTTCAGAACTGTATAGCTAACTTTAATTTACAAGGGAGGAAAAAGGTAAGCAAGTCCATACTAAGCACATAGAAAGGAGAACTGGAGTAATTTTGAGAAACTCATTGATCAGTACATTTAGCACAAAGAAGCGTTCATGAAAGAATTCCCAGGAAGCCTCATAAACAGCAGGTATTATGAGTTTTGTTTGAATATTTGAAAATAAAATATCTAGAGAACATATATATTGTATTCTTGTCCTTTCTTAAGAATCTGTATAATTCCTTTAATGAAAGATATATAGAAATTATGTTTTGAAAATTGTAAATACCAGTAAATAGGACAAGAAGTAGCAGTTTACCCATTTAATATGACTATACTTGAAATATTACAGAAGATTTAGACACCATTTTTGTCCTGGGATCTCTGTGCAATGTGGTAAATATTATTTCTTAGGATTCTAGGTTGCTACATGTCATTTTTGTGATGGAAAAACCAGAAAGTATGATGATTAGAGAATTGCTTTACATTCACTGGAACACAAACCACTTGTAACATTAATTTTAGATTGATACCCTTTTTTCACTTAGCTCATCTAGTTCACTCACTGATGAATTTGTGATCTGGGAAGAAAATAAGCTAGATAAAGAACTATACTCTGTATAAGTTAAAAGTTACCTTTCCTATTTTCAGATCTATAAAGTAGAAGGCAAATTCATACAGCTCTTTGTGCTGACATGTCTCCTCAAAAAATGAGCTACTTTTGCCATTGAAACATAGCAGATGAATCTGACTCATTTAAAAGTTCATTATGAAAAATTTCAAAGAATATAGATAAATTCTTCAACACTGTGTGCTATACACACTTTAAAATGTTTATTATTGCTGTGTTTATGTGCTGTACAATTCAGTAAAATGACAGCAACATTTTATCTCTAGCAGTTAGAGAGCAATGCATTCAAAATACATTTATTGGACATATTACTGAAAATCAGGATTGTACTAATGCATACAATGGCATTATCATAAAGGTGAACTATAATAAACAGCAGTTAAATATTTTATATGAAATAGTAAAAAATCTAACTTTGCAGTATAGGATATGCAACTTAAAATCATTAGAGAATTTTCCTCTGATAGCAAATGAATTGTGCTTCTCTAATAGAACTAAGAAGTTAATGTTTTTAAAAATTAAAGTCCCCCACATGATTTTTAGGTGTGTGATTTTTTAGGTTAATTTTACAAGTAGGACCCACATAGATGCATTGAAATAAAGAATCAAAACCTTTACCAAGAAGAAAAGTAAATCTCTTTTCTTTGTTAATTAGATAAATGGTTTACATACAGAAGTGATCTGGGTTTTCAAAAATATATTTTAAGTGGGAATAAGTAATATTAGAATACTCTAAAATCAAGAGTTTAAATAAATGTTTATCCTGACATATATTATGAAATTTAAGTGATATTTAAAATTAAACAAATATAATACAAAATATTTCAACTGATTTTTAATAGAGGGAATTGAATAAACATCACTATACTAATAAATTTGAGTTCACAGAATTCCTTACCTTTATATCTTTTAAAATATGCAAGAGATATGCACCTTCCTCAACATAAAGAGAAATCAGACAAGCCACAAGGTCTTCAATTGAAACAAAAAAGAAAAAATGATAGCACTTCACAGCTACCAAGAGATTTACAGCACATAAAATGGATTTTTATGACCCTGGAGGAGATTATGGCTCAGCCTTGGACATATCCGTTTTTTATGGTCATTAAAAGTTAGTGAGTTAACTGCTCATTATACAGTTTAATCTATGTTCTTACTTTCGATCTACTTTCAGGAGAGCACAAGTAGTTTTATTAAGAGCTCTACTGAAACTTTTAATGCTTAAAATATTTAAAACTTGACATCATGTATAAATCTGACTGAAATTCACAGATCTAATCAAATTGTTTTGTTACACAAATAAGAGAAAGGCTGGATAAGTGGGACTGCATTAAACTGCAGAGCTTTTGTATGGCAAAGGACATAGCTAGTAAATTAATTAGGAAGCCTACAGAGTGGGAGAAGATCTTCACCAACCATACAACGGACAAAGGCCTCATATCTAAAATATATCAACAGCTCCAAAAATTGAATCACTCCAAAACTAACCTCCAAAGTAACAACCATCCCATTAAAAAATGGGCCAAAGACTTAAAGAGAGTCTTCTCTGAAGGAGAAACAAAAATGGCCTATAGACACATGAAGAAATGCTCCACATCTCTGGTCATAAAAGAAATGCAAATCAAAACAACTCTAAGATTCCACCTCACTCCAGTTAGAATGGCCAGGATCAAGAAAACTAATAATAACAGACGCTGGAGGGGAGGTGGTCAGAAGGGATCACTACTACAGTGTTGGTGGGAGTGCAAAGTGGTTCAACCACTATGGAAAGCAGTTTGGCAGTTCCTCAAAAGACTAAACATAGAGCTCCCCTATGAACCAGCAATTCCACTACTTGGCATTTACCCAGTCATCCAGAAACAATGACATACTAAATCCACCAGCACAACAATGTTCATTGCAGCACTATTTACCATAGCAAAGATATGGAACCTACCTAGATGTCCCTCAAATGATGAATGAATCAACAAGATGTATTTGTACACAATGGAATTCTATGCTGCTGTCAGAAAGAATGGCATCATCCCATTTGTTAGGAAATGGAAAGACTTAGAAAAAAATCATATTAATTGAAGTAAGCCAGACTCAAAGAAACTTATGCTCAATGGTTTCCCTCATTTGTCATAATCAGTAGAAACCTTGGGCTCTCCTAGCAGAGATTTGCAATAGAGCAAAACCTTGATACATAAGGCCATATAGTATGACGCTAAATGAAAGGACCTTCAGGATATAGAAACAAAAGCCATATAATGAATGGTTGTTGTCCTTAAGTTACTATGCTATCTCTCATCTCTTTTGCTGTCCCTTGGTTATCTCATATTGTTACAGTATCTCACTTTGTTATCTGATATATCTGATATGTATTTATTTGGTTATTTCAAATTGGATAGGGATTGGGGGAAAACGAGATGAGGGGTGGGGGTTGGGGGGAGGGAAATGGGGACCAAGACATGTGAAAGGGTATCAATGTATGTGAATTAATGCACCTTCTATCTGGCAAATATCTTGTAACTCTTGTATTCATTACAATAAAAATATACGAAAAAATTGTTTTGTTACACACATGCAAATATCTCTACCCAATTCATTGTTTACACTATTTGTAACTTTAATGCTCTTTTGTTAAAGAGATTTGAATTCAAACTCTGTTTTTAGCTTATTTTCCTCCAAAAATTATGTTTCATGGAATTTTCGAAATAAGTTTATATGATGGGAATCAGACTATATTCTCACATATACGTAAAAGAAAAATGCCAGATTATGAGTTTGTGAACCATTATTTTGTGGTATGCATTACTGATCACAATTCAGTGTGTGACCATTTCCAGACACTAATGATTTCAGAATGCAATATATATATATATATATATATAATCTGAAAATAAGGGCTTAAAATTCCACAACTTAAGAACAAACAATAATATTTCCATTTGAAGCACTGAATACAAAGATTTCAAATTATGGAATTTTAATAGTAGTGACTGACCATGTAGTTATGATTCCCAAACACTATTATGCTAGATTTTAAGTATGATTAATTTATTACTTCTTCCATATTTTGTCATATTGCAATAACTCTCTGTTAAAGACATCCTAAACAAAATTGAAGAATCCAGACATGAGAAAGAAAACAAGAGATTTGTCAAAAATTGTACAGCTCATGTTTAGCACACATGGCCCAGTTCAAAGATAATCTCACTTTGTTATCTGATATATTGAATTTATTTGTATTTGGTTATTTGAAATTTGATAGGGAAGTGGGGAAACCAAGATGGGTGGGAGGTGTGGGGGGGGAGGGAAATGGGTAACAAGACATGTGAAAGGGTATCAATCTATGTGAATTAATGCACCTTCTATCTGGCAAATATCATGTAACCCTTTTACTAATTACAATAAAAAATGCAAAAAAAACCAACAACAAAAATAAGCATTCTCCAGCAAATCTCTAATGTGTTTTTCCACATATCATAAAATCATTGGTGTAATTATTTTTCTACTTCCTTGTTGGCATTTAAATTAGTCAGGATAATTTCAGTGCAGTTTATTATTCAGTACTAACAAAATAATAAAGGGTACTAAAGCAACATATTTTACATATATATAACATGACATTTATATCTACAAGACATACATTACATAGTTTGAAAACCTTTAATATTCATTTTTTATTTTATTTCTATATTAACCATAAGTCTGGGAATATTTGCTTGTTTTATATTGGCTTTCCATATGACCAATGAAGAAAGAACTGAAGAGATTGTCTCAAAATAGCCTAGAGATAAAATAGGAAAACCTAAATTCACAAACATATTCCTTTTCATGTGTTCCATTTCTAATAATTTTATTATCTTTAAGTAGTTGTATGAAGATATGAACATTCAACTAAACAGTTTATGAATATAAGACATCTTTATCACTGTTACCCTTTTCATCAGATTTTTTCATCCCTCCCAACCTTCCTCCCTCATTTTTCTTAATAGGAGGGTATGCATTGGATCTTATGACTGGAATCTCTCCCTCTTCCTCTCTTCATTCATGTAGCCAACTCCCTTGATCCCACAACTTGGGTGTTTCAAGTACCATTTTCTTAGTGCTCATTTTGTTGTACTGTCAGTCTTTTTAAGAAGTATGTCATTTTAATTCTCCCCTGTAAATAACATATTTTGGTTAACACACACATTATATGGAATTGTATACAATTCTAATATATTTATCTAGGCATTTATGAAATAGTTGGAACTTTCATATATGAGAAATTTATGCATTTTTTGCCTCTCTGGGCCTGACATCTAACTTAAGATACATTTTTTTTATTTCTTTACAAACTATGTAACTACTTTTCCTCATGGATGTGTAAAATTTCATTGGCTATATGTAACATATTTTTTCCATTGATCCATTGACAGGCATCTGGTATATTGTATATGAGCTTATTTGTTTATTTGAAATAGGAGAAGAAAGGGAGGGACAAGATGATTGGATGGAAATGGGGACAAAAACATGAGAAGGGGTATCAATGTTTGAGAAATAATGCACCTGCTACCTGGCGAATGTAATTGCTATCCCTCTATACATGACCCCGACAATATGTGAATTGTATGTGAATTAATGCACCTTGTATCTGGCAAATATCATGTTACCCTTTTATTAAATACAGTAAAAAACAAAACAAAAAATGTGAATCAATATGTGAATATGTGAATGTATGTGAATTAATGCACCTTCTATCTGGCAAATATCATGTTACCCTTTTATTAAATACAATAAAAAACAAAACAAAACAAATTTTAAAAAATGAAGTGTCAAATGTTTCAGGATTTAGACTTGATTAATATATATTTAGATTTGATTAATATATCAAGATTATAAATATCACAGAAAATCCCTTTGTTTTATGCGATTTTGATGTTTGTATACATCAGTTGAAATACATTTAATTAGGTATTTTAAAAACTGACTGATAACAGTCACTGAAGAAAATGAAATAGAAACGACGTTATCAACATCTCTAGATACTAGCATGCTAAAATTTAAGATGTGGTTACTTTAAAAATAATAATGTTAGGTCAGGAGCATGGGCTAGTGGTAGAGTGCTTGCCTAGCATGCATGAAGCCCTGTGTTCAATTCCTCAGAACCACATACACAGAAAAACCAGGAAGTGGTGTTTTGGCTCAATTGGTAGAGCACTAGCTTTGAGAAAGTTCAAGGACAGTGTTCAGCTGCTGGGTTCAAGCCCAAGTACTGGCAAAAAAAGTTAATAAAATAACAATAATAATATATAACTATTATATAATGAAAGATAAACCATTAAATATAAAAGTTAACAGAATTCCACTGTGTAGAAAAAATCATATTAAGTGAAGTAAGCCAGACTCAAAGGAACATAGGCTCAATGGTTTCCCTCATTTGTCATAATCAGTAGAAACCTTGGGCTCTCCTAGCAGAGATTTACAAAAGAGCAAAACCTAGATACATAAGGCCATATAGTAGGATGCTAAATGAAAGTACCTCCAGGATATAGAAACAAAAGCCATATAATGAGTGATTGTTGTCCTTACTATACTATGTTATCTATTATCGATTTTGCTGTCCCTTGGCTATCTCATATTGTTACAGTATTTCATTTTGTTATCTGATATATTGTATATATGCATATTTGGTTATTTGAAATCAGATAGGGAAGGGGGGAAAACAAGATGAGGGGCTGGGTGAGTGGAGGGAAATGGGGACCAAGACATGAGAAAGGGTATCAGTGTTTGCGAAGTAATGCACTCTGTCTGGTGAATATAATGTAACCCTTCTCTTAATTACAATAAAAATATATGGAAAAAAGAAAAAGTTAACAGAAATGAATATATTGTAAATGAATTTAAGTATTAACATTGAAAAGTGAGAGGGAGATGGGTGCCAGTGGCTCACACCAGTATGTAATTCTAGGTACTATGGAGGCTGAAATCTGAGGAAGGCAGTTCAAAGCCAGCTGGGGTATCCAAGTCCATGTGACTCTTAACCTCTGATTAACCACCAGAAAACCTGAAGTGACTCTGTGGCTCAAGATGTTAGAATACTAGGCTTGAGCTGAAGAGCTAAGGGATAGTGCCAGGCCTAGAAAAAAAAAAAAAAACTGTGAGCGAAAATACAGAGCAAATTATACAAAATGATTTGTATATATGTATGCACATATATACATATGCGTTTATGTATATATATATATGTATATATGTATACATATATATTTGTATATGTTATTTGGAAGTGATTCAGATAAAATAATTAGTACAACATAGGAAGTATACATAAGATACAAACATTTATCCAACATAATAAAAATATAATAAGAAAACTTAAGATAGATTATCTAAATCAAATTTAAACTCATAACAATAAATGTAAATAGTTTAAATATTTCTGTGGCAACATCCTGGGGAAAATTGTGTGTGGGGGTGTGTGTGTATGTGTGTGTGAAATCCCATGTAAGGTACTTCCTTGAGATAATTACAAACTAAATTTGTACAATGACTTCACATATTTGGTGTACCAATATCCATCTTTTCCAGCTACATTTCTTTGATTTTTGTAAGTAATGGGTTCAGTGTTCCACAGTACACACAAATCTATTAGCAGAGTAGGCACTGAGTTGTTTTCTTGAGGAAATCTCTACATTTTGCAGGTTAATACTTTTCAAGTTGTCTGCTAATACCTTACACTAGTAATCAAATTGTCCTGAGAATTTTGAAAGATCAACAAAAAACATGGCTATCCAAAACACAGCATAACATTTAAGTATTCCCTTTTGTTTTTTAACCTAGATTTAGGCAAGTTAAACTAAATTAAAATACCAAGAAATAAAGTTGCATAACAAAGTTAAAATTTCCATCCTCTTTCCCAGAGCAAGCAACACAGAATATAGTTTTTAAAATAAACTACCAGTTTGATGTAATATAAAAATAAACTTTATTGTATGGTATAGTAATTTTGGAATTCATGTTTCATTATGAAGAACAATTAAAAATTAATTTCAATATCAAATGCTTCAGGTTCCAGAAAATAACAGGTTTTTCTTTTTCTTTTTCTCAAGATCTACAAACCCTGGTTATAAATGCTTGGCATTGTATTAGAGCTTTCTGTTCAACCCTGTTCTACTGAGTGGTAGAACTTTCTCAAAGACAACAGCAGCAAAGATTATATTGCTATTAGTGGGTTTGTCAGAGAAGTATGTGATTATCAGTTTTGAATTTAGTTGAAAAAATGCTAGGAGAGGCACAGCACTAAGTTATTAAAGGAATAAAATTAATTCCCCTTAATAATGTTATTGTCCAAACATTACTTTCACTATGCAATTCACCTAACAGAAATAGTTGTGGAGCATCTTTGAGAAGGCTTGTGGCATACATTTGACTTTTTTAAAATGTGCAAAATACATTTTATTCATACAGACATTGAGAAGTTCGTTTCTATTTAGGAAGCCTAAGAAATACCTGGCAATTTCTAGCCCCAAGTGTTGTTTCGTTTCTTATCAAAAACAGCAGGTTACTTAGAGGTTATCATTTTGACATTTCTGACCTGGAAAGGAATGAAGCACTGTCACAAACACAGGAAGGAATTATGTCTCCAGTGGAGTGAAAGGCAAGAAGGAAAACTTGCATAACTCGCTATAAATACCATGTCTTCAAACTTAAAATAAGACCTCACAATTCTTTTGAATCTGACCCCCCCTGACTCTTCCCTCTTGGAGAGAGATAAAATGGAAAGATTAAAATGAGGCTGAAGAACAAACATCTGAGATGGCTCAGTGATGCAAACCTGGGTGACTTAAAGTGATTTGAAGCCAAGGCTAGTTCCCTTGGGAAATAAGACTTCCTCCAGGAAAGATGAAAGAAAGAATGATTGTAGAGGCTATAACTGTATTTAAGATAAGGAATCAAAATACCAGACCTTTATCCAACACCCTAACTTGATAGATTTCCCCTCTTATCAATTGACCATATATCCAAGATGGAAGAAAGTAGGTGTCTACATAAAACCCAGAAATCAAAGGGTAACAGTATGGCACATGAGTCTAGTCAATTCCATTGTATCAATGTGTCTGGAATACAGGAAAGCAGTGTTAGCTAGGAGCAGCATTGCTCCCATCAGGTAAGATGGGAGTGTTGACATTGGTTAAGATGTAAGATACATTGTACTCATAACTGGAATGGATGCCTTTTGTACAACTACTTAATAACAATGAATAAATACTTTTAAAGTAAAGAATAAAGTAAAAAGAAAAGAGAAGAATAGGGCGCAGTTATAAGAGATGGGTATAATCTCAACTTCTTGGAAGATGGAAATAAAGAGGATCAGGGGTTGAAGCCAAAGATGGAAATATGGTATTTATTGTACTGACTGCTTGTCAAATGGCAACTCTTTTATATAACTACTTAAAGATAATCATAAAATCATTTTTCACAAGAATAAAGTTATGGAATGAGCCTAAGTGTCTCCAAAAGATGAACTGCTTAAGAAAAAGTGGTGTATATAATTTTGCATTATTATGTCATAAAGAAAGATAAAACTGTGTCATTTGTAAGAAAAAGAGTGGATGGAATTGGAAAAGGGAAAAATATTGCTTCATATAAAATTAATTCACATTTTTTTCAAGGTAGAAACTAGTGTGGAAAGGACATGAAGTTGAAAGGGGAGTGATTTGGAATGTGGAAGGAAATGAGGATGGAGTTCTGATTGAAAAAAAAGGGTAAATAGAAGAGGCAGAGATGATCAAAGTATGTTTTGTGCATGTACGGGAATACAATGGATCCACTTACAACATGCAATTAGTGTACACAGATGAGAATAATAAAAATTAATTTAAAATTAGGAGCCACCAAAGAGGGAAATTAGACTGAGAAATCTTATATCCAAAGAAATATATCTCTGGAACTAATAAAATAACTATAAAAATAATAAGAAAATTAGTATACCAAATTATATAAATGATCAAATTTACAATATTCTTTCTCTGTCTCTGTCTGCCTGTCTTTTTGTTTTCTTTGTAAGTACTGGGATTTGAACTCAGTGCCTTGAACTTACTTGTCCTGCCCATCTGGAACCACTCCTACAGACTGGTGTTTTCTGGTTTTGCTAGAGATGGAGTCTCACAGAATTTTCTGCCCTAACTGGCCTTAAGTTGTACTCCTCTGGATTTGAGCCTCCAGAATGGCTGGGAATACACATATGCATACCTGGCTCTCAGCTAAATATAAGTCATTTTAAACAATGGGAAAACCAGTTTTGGCAAAGGTATAGCCCAATATATATTCCTTATTTTGTAGCATCTGTGTTGGTTTTACAAAATAATTAAGTAATACAGGGCAAAATTTAAGTTTCTATCATTTGGCTCAACCTTTCATCTTAAAGGCCTGCCCCCTCCAAAAAAAGTAAAGAAGGAAAAAGGGAAAAGAATATGAGTTTTATTTTGTGTATTCCAGTTTAAAATACCATGAGAGAGGAATTACTACTTCTGGATAAGTTTCCTGAGGTAAAGGTCAATCTCAAATACAGAGTTAACAGTATTTTAATTTATTACCCAGTCTGGAGAACTGGTATGGTTAAATTAATATACATATGGATTGTAAAAAGAGCTTCGATTTTGCTTTCCTTGATATTTTAGATGTTATTTTGCCTGCCTGCCTTCTTTCCTTCCTTCCCTTCTTCCTTCCTTCCTTCCTTCCTTCCTTCCTTCCTTCCTTCCTTCCTTCCTTCCTTCCTTCCCTCCTCTCTCTCTCTCTCTCTCTCTCTCTCTCTCTCTCTCTCTCTCTCTCTCTCTCTCTCTCTCTCTCTCTCTCTCTGTCTTTCTTTCTTCCTTTCTTTCCTTGTCAGTCCTGGGTTTTGAACTCTGAGCCTGGGCACTTTCTCAAGGCAAACACTCTACCAATTGAGTCATAACACCACTTCTGGCTTTTTCTGTGTATATGGATATGGAAGAATCAAACCCAAGGCTTCGTGCACTATAGGCAAGCACTCTATTACTAGGCCACACTCCCTACTCTTGTTTTGTTTTATCTGTTGTGATATATATCCTTATTATATAGCTAAGATAGAAATTGAACTTATGATTCTCCTGTCTCATTTTCATTCATCAAAGTTTTCAGAATACAGGAGCACACTACCACATCCAACTTGAGATATTCCTCAGAAAGTTAACAAATACTGAGTAATTCTAATTTTCAAATATAAAATACGAATCTTTAAAGGGTCCAGATATTTTGCCTTTGAAAATATTGAGAAAGAGTAAGCACTGAATAAAATAATAATTTTAAGATGTAGCTGAAAATAAAAACATTTCTAGAAATCAGAATTTAGCAAAAATCAATTAAATCATTTATTTTTAAGTTTTTTCCTCCCTAAATATACATAATTATTACCCTGAGATACAAGGAAATCCTCAAATACATTTGCCCTCAAAATGTATAACTCACATTGATATAGATCAAAGTTGTTAGAATTCTTTGGTAAATAGCATACAGATTAGTATTTTCAATATACTTGTTCATAAATTGCTTTGTTAAACACAACTTCTTTGTACAATTGCCTAAAGATATTTCTAAAACTCCAAAAAGTAAATGAATCATACTTTTTATATGATTACTTGATTTTTTTCTGTGTTTCTAGCCAAACAGCTATAAAAAGAACCCAATGACAAATAAGTATTATTAAAAGTTCTTAATTGGTAAAGCAAGGTGTGTGAATTACTCATAAGCATTTACCAGTAATACCTCCAACACAACAAAAACTGTTAAATTAGTGGTAATGGAGTTTCACAGAAAGTATAATGAATCTTTCAAAAGATAGTCTGTGAGAGTGAAGTTGTCTTTTATATAGGTGGTATGGTTTCCCTCATTTGTAATAACTAGAATAGGTCTATGATACTCTTAGCAAGGGATCACAGTAGTCCAATCGTTAAGTGTATAGGACAACATATAATGACATATCAAAATGAATTCCAAGAATTGGAAATAAGAGGTTCATTTTATGTCATGTATGCAGTTATTGCTATTTTTGTGTGCTTTCTGTACCCTTTGTCTTGTATATAAGCTTATCTGATCCATGGAATGGAAAGGGAATTTCAGAAACAGGACAAAGGATGAACTAATACAACAATGATACTCACTAGTTGTAAATGAACTTTACAACTTGTGGGATAAGGAAGGAAGGAGGGTAAGTGGAAGAAAGAAGTGATGGGGTAACAATCTTTGTACCTATTACCTTACTTATGTAACTGTAATCCTCCTGTTCATCACCCTTACAATATTTTTCTCATTTTTTATTTTAATGTATATAGGGGTTACAGTTATATTTTCCAGATAGTAGGTGCATTACTTCTCACACATTGATATCCCTTCACATTGCTTTGTTCCCATTTCCCTCCCCCAACCCCTACCAATCATATTATTTCCCCCCTTCACTTTCTTATTTCAGATAATCAAATAAATGTATATACAATATACCAGGTAACAAAGTCAGACAGAGTAACAATATGAGATTAACCAAAGGGCAACAAAAGAGAAGAGAAATAAAGAAAAATTGTTTAGTAAATGTTGATTAATATGTAATTTCCTTTCTAAATACAAAGCACACATTTACAACTAAAATTTATAACTTTACAGAAATTATTATGAGTGTAGAAATAACAATGATTTTTGTAAAATACATAATTTGAGATTATCCTAGATTGTGAATAAAAGAATGGGTAAATTAGAGTAATATCTCTCTGACAATCTTTTTCTTTATTATGATAAAAATGACTCCAAATATATATATGAATTCCTTAGGTATGGAGTTTTGTCTTGACCCCTGAGACAATATATTGAACGTAGTAACATGTTATAATCAAACTTATTTTTTACTAGCCTATCTCAGAGGACATGGAAAGTTTTCTTATATCTATCTAATTTCTAATCCTTCCTTCTATAATGTTTCCTTAAATATATCTAGTTTATCATGTTTAAATTAATCTAGTTTATCATCCTTTCCCTTTTCTGCTGGAAGATGTGCCGGTGAAACTTAATTTCTGTCATTGACAACATGCTACTGTTATCAAACTTGTGCTCCTGTGTTAAGTAGTTTTCCCTTTCATTGTATGAACATACAAACACACACACACACACACACACACACACACACACACAAATTATACATTTTAGAAATGAACATATCTATGTATTTTGTGTGTGTATGTGCGTGTATGTGTGATCTGACACATCTTCAAATTAGATGGAAAAAAAGATCTCAAAATCATCTAGGTTGTCATAATCTATTTTTCAAGTGGATGAATACTTCCTGTCTTTTCTATAACGCAAAGAAATAGAGACAGACAGACAGACAGACAGACAGACAGACAGACAGACAGACACAGATAAACATAGAGAATAAAAGCCCTTCCCTCCACTGTTTGTCATTTAAGTCCCAACTGTGCTGTAGCCTTTAACTGTGTAAGACAGCAAGACAGCACATTTTGTAGATTAAACCAATAAACTCACAAACATAAAAGAAACAAATCTCATAATTGCGAATTTCAATTAAAGGAAGGGGGATCAAAGCAAACATTCTGCCTGAAATTACACAGCTGCTATCTATACAAAATGAGAAAAACGTCAAGAGCCAGCCATCATTTTACAGATTGAAAAAGCCATGCAACAGACTCTGCAGTAGGACCCATTGTCTATGCGCCTCACGTCCCAATCAGTAATACAGAAATATTGAGTAATAAATTCCCTGCCTCTCTCCATCTGAAAAGCTCCCACCATCTGTGAAAGACAATTTGTAACAGCCTCAATATTAAGATTCAGTAAACAGACAATCACTCCCATTGTGCCAAGCAGAAGCCTCTGCTTTGGAGAAAAGCATAAAGCAAAACAATTAGTAACACCAAGACCCCTCTATTACAAATTATCGAGCCACCAAAAACAACTAGTTTCAATTGCAGAGTTTCCCTTCCAGTGGAGAGAAGTGAAGAGGACTGCATATCTGGCTACCTCTGTCGCTTATACGTGGGCTCCATCTTAATGTCTTGAATTATTATTGATGGCTGAGGCAGTTCTGCTCTGTTGGTGAACCAATAATGTCAAGGCAGTACCTGCAAGATTAATTATAGGAGAGAATAGGCTGAAGTTTCCTGGGACTGAGACATTAATATAGACTAAGCATTAGTTTTAGAGGATTCAACAGACAGCTGAACAAACACCTCAAACAATGTGATGATCCATGCTGAATTCTCATTGCTACAAGTTAACAGAACTTCGAAGTTTAAAACCATTGTTGGAGCTATGAGGTAGAAACCATTATGAAGATCTTTTTTTTTTTTTAAAGAAATCTGAACATAAAAAACATACACAATATTTTTTGGAGTTACAAATTCAACTGAAGCTTCACAGATATCAGAGAGGGCAAACATTTTTTAAAAAAGTAACTGACATAATTTATTCACATTTTTGTCCTTGGGATGTATATTTATGTCTCTTTTCAGTTTTTGAGTGGGTAGGCAATTCTGGGTTGGTCTCAAACAATCTTAATTTCACACCTGTTCTCTTAGTTTTTAACAACATATACTTGATTTTCCACCTAGCCTGCTTCAGATGATAAATTATATTTTCATTCTTGATAGAAGACAAATGGGGAAGGAGTGATTTTCCTTCTCGGGAAATATATAAATATTTCCTTATGATCTACTAGTATTTGAATATTTTTCATAATAAAATTAAATTCAGAAACATAAAATACCTGTAAAGTTAAATACAATAAAAGAAGTTCTGTACTTTCAATCTCAGTGAAATTCATTGCCAGGATACCACCATTCTAAGTTTAATAACATACAATATCATCGCAATATACCTGTGTTTATCTGTGGGTGCATGTACAATATTGACTCAAATTTATTTGTTTTTCTCTATTCAGGAAATCCTTCTAAGAACTGAGCATGCTTTAATTATTTTGATATTTATAATCACATTTATTTACTAAATTATGTATTAAATAATATTTTAATAAGATTATGATGTACTATTTTGGAAGTACTCTTGCTTGGCTTTCTTTCCCTGATGGCACTCTACCACTTGAGCTTCACCTAAACCCCAAGTCATTTCCTGGTCATTGTAGAGATGAAATCTCCTATGAATCTCATCTTTCCAAGCAGCTAGGTTAACAGCATTGGGTCACTGGTATTGACCTGGTTCTGTTTTACTTATTCTATTCTAAGAGAAAAATGAGGTATGGACATGTTAAATGTCAAAGCTATAAGTACAGAATGGATAAACACCAGTGCTTAGCTTCACTTTCCAACACTCTGGACTCAACATCCAAACTCGAATGAGTTGTTATGTTGTCTGCTAGTCTGTGTATGTGTATGTTTCCATGTGTGCATGTATGTGTACAATATTTGGATGTAAATGTATGCATGCATATATATGTGCATTATTGTACTCTTTACAACGGTTAACCTATCCTTCTTACTAGTCTAAAACATCAAGGGTGCACCAGAGAAAACTATAACCATGGTAACAAAACTCAGTGATGGCCAGAGGCTTATCAGCATGTACTGCTGAATTTGTCATAGTAACTGGGAGGCTATTTTATATTCTAATACAGATTTTCTGAAAATAATTCATTTTATCTTGTGAGTTAATACTATTCTCTGCTTTCCTCCTATTTTCCCTCAAGCAGCAATCATAGGGAAAGAGGGAAAAAATATCCCCAATAGATTTGATCTATTATCTTGAAATTTCATGACTGTGTAGTGTGTGATAGTTAGAAGTGAGTTATCAGGCATCTCTGCACGAGTAAAGACAAATGTCTTTGTCAGTCCTAAATAGACAGGGAGGAACCATCTACTTGTGAAGAAACTTTAATTCAGAGTGAAAAAGGGATGCGCCCACATAAGTATATATATCACACCTATCACCTGCAAGCCTCATGGGAGATATTAGAAAAGAGTTTAAAAAGGGTTACAGTCTGAACACATCACGTATGACTATACAGGCTCAGAGAACGTGTACGGTTATTTCTGCTGTTCTTTCATCTGAGAAACAGAAGAATAGAGAACATACTTTCTGCCTAGGACTTAAGAGAGGACAGATAACCTGTGAGTCACTACATGACCATAGCAACTTAAGTCATATTGAAAAGAATGATTGATATGATTGGGAAGGAAGATTTCTATTCTAATATCCTTAGCTCGACTTGTTTGTTGCAACATTTTTAATGTCAGTTGATAAAACTCTCCTCTATTTATTGTTTAACCAAAATACAGTTTTCACATTGATTAAATACTTGTTACATTCCATGCCCAGTTCAACTTTGAGCAAGGTGATTGAGGCAGACTCTACTCAAAATGCCCAGCCTTGAAAATGAACATGTAATTAAGTCAGAAAGTGAGAGATTTTTGCTGTCTTTCCTTTCGGCTGAGAATTCTTCAATGTCCTTCTATTTAGTTATGATACTTTCTCTTATATTCTCTACTATTATTATGCCAGGTTTCATGATAATTATGTCTGATATTTGAGGAGGTATTTTCATTTTTGCTTTCCTTTCCAAATCTCTAGCGAGAGATTTTTTTATTGTGATTAATAAAAGGGTTATATTATATTCCGCAGATAGAAGGTGCATGACTTCAAAACATTGATACTCTTTCTCATGACATGGTCCCCGTTTCCCTCCCATCTATCCCCCACTTATCTTGATTTCCCCCCTTCCCTATCCAATTTCAAATAACCAATTAAGCAGACATAAAATATATCAGATAACAAAGTGGAAAATGTAACAATATGAGATAACCAAGGGATGGAAAAGAGATGAGAGATAACATAGTACCTTAAGGACAACAGTCACTCATTATATGGCTTTTGTTTCCTTATCCTGGAGTTCCTTACATTTAGTGTCATTTTATTTGACCTAACGTCTTAAGATTTTTTTCTATTGTAAATCTCTGCTAGGAGAGCCCAGGTTTCTACTGATTATGACAAATGAGGGAGACTATTGGGCCTATGTTCCTTTGACTCTGGCTTACTTCACTTAATATGAGTTTTCTAAGACTTTCCATTTCCTTACGAATGAGGCGATGCCTTTCTTTCTGACAGCAGCATAGAATTCCATTGTGTATAAATACCACATCTTGTTGATCCACTCATCAACTGAGGGACATTTGGGATGGTTTCATATCTTTGCTATGGTAAATAGTGCTGCAATGAACATCATTGTGCTAGTGGATTAAGTATGCCTTTGTTACTGAACAATTGGGTAAATGCCAAGTAATGGAATTGCTGGGTCATAGGGGAGCACTATGTTTAGTCTTTAGAGAAACTGCCATACTGCTTTTCATAGTGCTTGAACCACTTTGCACTCCCACCAACACTGTAGTAGTGATCCCTCCTGGCCACATCCCTTCCAGCATCTGTTGTTATTAGATTTCTTGATCCTGGCCATTCTAACAGGAGTGCGGTGGAATCTCAGTGTTGTTTTGATTTGCATTTCTTTTATGACCAGAGATGTTGAGCATTTCTTCATGTGTCCAGTGGCCATTTTTGTTTCTTCTTCAGAGAAGACTCTCTTTAAGTCTTTGGTCCATCTTTTAATAGGATGGTTGTTTCTTTGGAAATTAGATTTGGAGTGATTCAATTTTTTGAGCTGTTGATATAGTTTAGATATGAGGCCTTTGTCTGTTGTATGGTTACTGAAGAACTTCTCCCATTCTGTAGGCTTACTAACTAATTTACTAGCTATGTCCTTTGCCATACAGAACCTGTGCAGTTTAATAGAGTCCCACTTATCCAGCCTTTCTCTGATTTGTTGGGTTTCTTGGTCCTTATTGAGAAAGTTTCAACCTGGGCCAAGGAGGCCTGTGTCTCCTATTCCTTCTTGTAAAGTTTTCAGTATGTCGGCTTTTACCTCGAGGTCTTTGATCCATTTGGAGTTAATCCTAATGCAGGGTGACAAACAAGGATCCAACTTTAGTTTTCTGCAGGTGCTTAACCAGTTCTGTTAGCACCACTTGTTGAAGAGGCTGTCTTTCTTCCATTCTATTTTTTTGGCTCCCTTGTAAAAGATTAGATATCCATAGGTCTGTGGTTTAATATCTGTGTCCTCAGTTCTATTCCATTGGTCTTTAGGGTCTGTTCTTGTTCCAGTAGCAAGCTGTTTTGATTATTATAGCTCTGTAATAGTCTGAAGTTTGGTATTGAAATTCCTCCTGCGCTGTTCTTTCTGCTAAGAAGTGTTTTTGCTATACAGGGTCTTTTATTACTCCATATGAAATTTTGGATTGCCTCTTCTATTTCTTTAAAGAATGAAATTGGGCTATTGATGGGTATTGCACTGAATATGTACATAGCCCTTGGCAAGATTGTCATTTTCACAATGTTGATTCTTCCAATCCAGGAGCATGGGAGGTTTTTCCATTTCCTCAGTTCTGCTTTAATTTCCTTTTTCAGGATTTTAAAGTTTTCATCAAAAGGTCCTTTACATTCTTAGTTAAGTTAATTCCTAGGTACTTTATTTTCTCTGAGGCTATTGCAAAAGGAGTTGCTTTTCTGATTGTTGCCTTGTTCCTCTCACTGTTGGCATAGAGGAAGACAGTTGATTTTTTAGGGTTAATTTTATACCCTGCTACCCTTCTAAAGTTTTGAATCAGCTCAAGGAGCTTTGGAGTGGAGACTATAGGGTTCTTTAAAAATAGAATCATGTCATCTGCAAAGAGGGAACATTTCATTTCCTCTTTCCCTATTTGGATCTCCTTTATGCTTGCTTCTTGCCTTATTGCTCTGGATAGGAATTCTAATACCATGTTAAAGAGGAGTGGAGAGAGTGGTTATCCTTGTCTTCTTCCTGATTTTAGAGGGAATGGCTTTAGCTTTTGGCCATTAAGTATAATACTTGCTGTGGGTTTGTCATACACTGCCGTAATTATACTGAGGAATGTTCCATGGATTCCTAGTTTCTCCAGAGCTTTTAGCATAAAGAGGTGTTGGATCTTGTCAAATGCCTTTTCTGCATCTGTTAAGATAACCATGTGATTTTTGTCCCTGCTCCTGTTGACATGTTGAATTATATTAATTGATTTGGGTATGTTGAACCAGCTTTGCCTCCCTGTGATGAATCCTGTTTGATCATAGTGTATAATTTTTTTGATGAGTTGTTGTAGATGGTTGGCCAGTGTTTTGTTGAGAAGTTTTGCATCAATATTCATCAAAGACATGGGTCTATAGTTCTCTTTGTTTGATGAATCTCTGTCTGGTTTGGGGATGATGGTTAAACTGGTTTCATAGAATGAGTTTGGCAAAGAGCCTTCGTTTTCAATTTCGTGAAAGAGTTTTGGTATTGGTATGAGCTCTGCTTTGAAGACCTTATCGCATTCAGCTGTAAATCCATCTGGCCCTGGGCTTTTCTTAGGTGGAAGGTCACTTATTGCCATTTCTATTTCAGTGCTTGAAATAGGCCTGTTTATTTGGATTAGGTCTTCTTGATTCAGTGTGGGTATGTTAATATTGGCTAGAAATTCACTCATTTCTTCTAGATTCTCAAATTTGTTGGCATAGATGTTTGAAAAGTATTCCCTCATGATGCTCTGGATCTTGGTAATTTTTGTCGTGATATTACCGTTCTCATCTGTTTTTTTGTTTAATTCGGTATGCTCCCTTCTTTCTTTGTTAAGGTTTGCTAAGGGTCTGTCAATTTTGTTAATTTTTTTTCAAAGACCCAACTCCTTGTTTTGTTGTTTCTTTCTATAGTTGGACTCTAACTCATTTAATTCTGCTTTGATTTTGATAATGTGTTTCCTTCTACTGGAATTAGGGTTGGTTTGTTGCTCTTTTTCCATGCCCTTAAGGTGATACTTTAAATTGTTAGTTTACGATTTTTTTAATTTGTTATTGTAGGCACTCAGAGCTATAAATTTTCCTCTGAATACTACCTTTGCCGTGTCCCAAAGGAGCTGGTATTTTGTATGCTCCTTTTTGTTAAATGTCATAAACTGTTGGATTTCTGTTTTGATCTCCTCAATGACCCATTGGTGATTCAACAATGTGTTGCTCAATCTCCATAAGTTACAGAGTTTTCCTTGGTTGAGATCCTTGTTCAGTTCCAATTTGAAGCCCTTGTTGTCTGATAGAGTGCAGGGAATGATTTCAGTGTTTCTGATTCTGCCCAGGTTTTTTTTGTGCCCTAAAATGTGGTCTATTTTGGAAAATATTCAATTTGCTGCTGAAAAAAACGTATATTCTCTTGTTTCTGGGTAAAATAATCTGCAGGTATCTGTTAGATCTAGTTGGTCTATACAGTTTTTCAATTCTAAGGTTTCTCTGTTGAGTTTTTGCCTGGTTGATCTGTCCATAGTGAGAGTGGTGTGTTAAAGTTGCCAACACTCACTGTGTTTTGATCTATGCATGGTTTCAGTGAATGTAAAGCTTGCTTGATGAAGTTCTGTGTTCCAGTATTAGGGTGTCTAGATATTTAGGATGGTTATGCCCTCCTGGAGGAGAGATCCCTTTATTAGTATGCGGTATCCTAATTTGTCTTTTCTTACAAATTTTAGTTTGAAGTCTATTTTTTCTGATATGAGGATGGCAACTCCAGCCTGTTTATGGGGGCCATTAGCTTGATAAACTTTTTTCCAACCTCTTAATTTAAAAAAATAATTGTTTTGGGGCAAGATGTGTTTCTTGAAGACAGAAGAAAGATGGATCTTGCTTTTTGATCCAACTAGACAGTCTATGTCATTTAATTGGCATGTTAAGTCCATTGATATTGGGAGTTGGGATTGAGAAATATTTAAAAGCTTTCATTAGGGCCTGTGCCTTGACAGTTCTTGTGGTACTTAGATGGTATGATTTTTTTGGTGCCATTTCTTGCTCTGTATTACATTTGGGTTGGTTTTCAGTGTGTAAAACATCTTTCAGAATTTTCTGTAATGTTGGTTTGGTTGCTGGGTAATGTTGCAGCTTTTCCCTGGAATGGAATGTTTTATTGTTCCCTCAGTTATGAATGAGAGCTTACCTGGGTACAGTATTTGTGGTTGGTAGTTATTTGACTTAAGGGCATGACATATATGCTTCCAATCTCTTCTTGCTTGCATGGTCTCTGCTGAGAAATCTGTGGTTATTCAGATTGGTTTCCCTTTGTAGGTGATTGTTCTCTTCTCCCTGGCTGCCTTTAAGATCCTTTCTTTGGTCTCTATTGACCCTTTATGGATTATAATGTGGAGGTGGGATGTTCTTTTCTGATCAGATCTGTTTGCATTTCTGAAAGCTTCTTGTATCTGGATGGGCAAGTTCTCTGAGATGATTCCCTGAAGTATATTTCCAATACCATTGACCTTTTTCTCCAGACCCTCCTCAATACCAATTAGCCTTAAATTAAGCTTCCTAATTCTATCTTGGATCTCCTGATGCGTTCTCTCATATTGCCTATATTTGTTTTGACTCATTTTCTGTTCTTTCTCTATAACAACTAGATTTTCTTCATCCCCAGAAATTCTCTCTTCTGCATTGTCTAACCTGGCATCAAAGCTATCTACTCTATTCTTCATCTCCCTTGCTTCTAATTGCTCATTTTTTGATGGCTTCCATCTCTTTTTTACATCATGTGTGGATTTCTTTATCTCCTTGATTTCTGTTTGAGTGGTTAGCTCAGCATCTTTATTCTCTTTGGACATTTGCTGGAGTTTGGTCACCTTTTTGTTTGTGGATTCTATGAATTCATCCATTTTTCTTTGAAAAACCTTTAGTATGGTGTCCTTTATGGCTTCCCCTTTTTCACATACCACCTTGTTTATGGTTTCCTTTTGTGTAGCTATGGCTTCCTCCCTTATATCTTTCCTTATGTTTTCAGACTTTTCATTAATGATTATCAATTGCATTTGTATAGCACTTTGAAGACTCTCCTCTATATTTGACACTGACTGCTCCATTGCCTGTTTATGTTGGGTGGGAGATGCTATTCCTTGATTTGACATTTTTCTTGAGTTTCTTGTTCTGCCCATTTGAAAATGGGCAAAAGATTAATACTAAACAAAATTATAATTTTTCAGATATAACCAACCTAGACCTCATTAGCTGGCTGGCAATAGATGTTCACAATGTTTGATTGGTATTGTCACCCTCTCTTTCTTTTTGTGCACTTACAGACAAGTCTAATACAACCACTGATTACTGATTTATGACCAAGGCATTAATCCCCTCAATCCAATCTCTATTTTGTTTAAGTCCCTCTGGACCTAGAGTATAATTGAACACCTAGATATACTGCATTACTCAACAACTATGAAATGTAAGTCCATACATTGTAAGAGTTGAGGGTGAACAGAGGACCAGAGATAGAAAAATAATATGAAAAACAACAGGGGAGGTAGGAAAAGAAAAATGTAGGGGTGTAATATTAGTGTCGTAATGAAGAAAAGGTATAGCGTAAAGATAATTGATCTGAAGTGATAGATAGGTAGAATATTTGAGTCCAAAGTTTAGAAGAACTTAGATAAAACTTATGAAAATAAGAAGAGTAATAAGAAGAATATATAGACAATAGAGGGAGGTAGATATAGGAGATTTCAATGATAAAAAATTTTAAAAAGAAGAAAAAAATAAACTAAGTAAAACAAAAACAACAACAAAAAACACAAAATAATACAAAATGAAAAACAGAAAAACAAAAAACAAAACATAACAAAAAAAGAAAAATGTCGGGGGAGATTCCTCACTATTGTGAGCTCTTACCCAAGAAATACTATCGTTGAGAACCAGGAGATTAAAAAGCAGGTGACTGTATCAATATAGATATTCTCTGTATTCAGACTATATCCAGAGCTGTCACTATGTTTCTAGGAACAACCACAGTGACAGAGGTATGTGGGAAAAGAAAGAGAAAAAAAAAGAATCACAACATTAAAAAAAAAAGATGTATGTAAAGAGAAAATAAGAACATCTAAAAATGCAAATGAAAAGGGGGAGAAGAAAAAAAAAAGAAAATAATACAAAGAAGAACAACATCAACAACACCCCCCTCCCCAAAAAAAGAAAGAAAGAAAGAAAGAAAGAAAGAAAGAAAGAAAGAAAGAAAGAAAAAAAAAGATTATTCTTTAGGGGTTTTTTTGGGGGGGAGGGCAGGATAGGAAACTTGCGTCTCCACTAAATTTGGAATCCAAACACTGAAGAAAGTCTTTTTCTGTTGTGATTTGGCTTTGCGGTTTTTCAGATCACATTGCTTGCTTGGGAAAACGAAGCTGAAAGATTTGTGGGTGGCTTTGTTTACTGGGCTTCTGACCCGGTGCAGGGGACAGACTTCAGCAGAGCTGGGGGAGTATTTCCAGCTAAGGTGTCTCTAGGAAATCCTTTGCCCTACAGAATGATGATGCTGCCAGCACCACCTCTCAGGTTCCAATTGATTTGGCCAGGTCTTTGCCAGCAGTCAAGATGGCGTTGCTCTCAGCTGATGGGGAATAGGGCTCCCTCCCAATGTCGTTCTGTGAGCAGAAGTGGAAACTTTTGGAGGTACTCACAAATTGCCTGATGATGGCTCTGGGCTCGCGCAGGCTCTGTGCAGCTGTCAGCCGGCGGGTCTGAGCCCTGTCTGCTCGGATTCAGAAGAGCAGCTTTGTCTCTGCGACTGCTCCAAGCGGCTGGCGTCCCTCCATGCTGTTTTCTTGTGCCGGGTTTCTGCCTTTTTCCTCTGTGACTGAGATCTCTGTGTCACTAAAGCTTACTTAGAATCTTTTTTTTTTTTCTGTGAACTTTCCCCTATGCTGACAGAACTGGTATCTTGGCAGGAGCTCAGAAAGACTCACACTGAACTGCTGCCATCTTCCGCCGATGACTCACTAAGAGATATTTAAACACAAAAATATGTTCAAAGTGTTAATTCACAGAACTCCACAAATTGTACTGGTGAATACATCACTTGTAATATGTATTATAATTTTCTGTAGTTGTTTCTTTACTTAAATGAGTCATTTCTTTTTTTTTTTTTTCAGGTCCTGATGCTTGATATTAGGGCCTAAGTTCTATCTCTTGGTTTCTGCTTAAGGCTAATATTCTTTCCACATGTACCACAGTCGACTTCTGTTTTTTTTTTTTTTTTAATGCTTGATTAGCGATAAAAGTCTCATGGACTTTCCTGCCCAAGTAAACTTCTAAACACAATCCTCAGATATCTATCTCCTGAATGGCTAAGATTACAGATGTGAGCTATCAGTATATGGCTATATCTTCTATTTTTATACCCCTCCACACACATTCATAGATTAATTCTCTTTAGTTTTAATATATACACATTTTTATATTTGTGGCCATAGAAATGTATTTAAGGCCAGATGTCTGTGGCTCACACCTGTAATCCTAGCTACTCAGGAGGCTGAGAGCTGAGGATCATGGTTCAAAGCTAGCCTGGGTCTGAAAGTATGTGAAACTCTTATCATCAATTAACCACTAGAAAGCCAGAAGTGACAATGTGGCTCAAGTGATAAGTTGAGCTGAAGAGCTCAGGGAACACATCCAGGCCCAGAGTTCAAGCCCCATGATCAAACAGTAGAAAGAAAGAAAAAATTTACCATGTCAGGATTTTCTCTGTGTGAATTTATTAGCAACAGGCATGATTCAATGTGGGAAGCTGATAATCAAGCTGATCTAGCTGCAGCCTGCAGAATTCGTAACACTCGTTAGTTGATGCTCTTTGTCATCATCATTATTGTGCCAAAACAATTCCCTCTAAAGAGAAAAATATTCTGATTAATTTAATTTCTATTTCCTATCTTGTATTCCACATAAGAAGGCATTTTTTTTTTCTTTGGGTTGTTCCTGGCTCTTGAACTCTCTGGGCTTGGGTGCTGTCTCTGAGCTCTTTAGTTCCAGGTTAGTGCTCTATTACTTCAGCCACAGCCCCACTTCCATTTTTCAGTGGTTAATTGGAAATAGTAATCTCATGGACTTTAGTGCCCGGATTGTCTTTGAACCCCAGTCCTCAGATGTCAGTCTCCTGAGTGCCTAGGATTACAGGTATGAGCCACTATCGCCCAGACAGAAGACAGTTTATGTTGACTACAGGAACAAGGATGGTATATTTTATTTTATTTTATTTTGTCGGTTCTGAGACTTGAACTCAGGGCCTTGACAATCCTGGAGCTTTTTCAAGGCTAGCACTTTACCACTTGAGCCACAGCACCACATCTGGTTTTTTCTGTATATGTGGTAACAAGGAATTGAACCCAGGGCTTTGAACATGCTAGGCAGCTCTCTATCCCTTGGCCACATTTCTGGCCTGATATGCTATTTTAAAACAATCATTCATAGTCAGTGCTTACATTTTCAATGTCTACAATGGTATCATCAAAACTTTTCAATAGCTGCTCTAATTTTCTTTTTTTTATATATGTTATTTTATTTATTTATTTATTTATTGCCAGTCCTGGGCTTAAGCTCAGGGCCTGAGCACTGTCCTTGGACTTTCTCAAGGCTAGAGCTCTACCACTTGAGCCTCAGCACCACTTCTGGCTTTTTTCTATGTATGTGGTACCGAGGAATCGAACCCGGGTCTTCATGCATGCTAGGCAAGCACTTTAACCACTAGGCCAAACTCCCGGCCCTCTAATTTTCTTTCTTAAGATCCATCCCTATCATGGTTCCTCAATCTGTTACTTTGTTCTGTCACATATTTCTTGATCTAGATCCAGCAAAATGAATTTTCACTGACTTGAAGTATGATTCAACCCACCAAAACACACAGAAATGGTTTTGGATGGTATGGGGGATTAGATTCATTGCCTATGACTTGTTAGACTGATACTCTACCACTTGAACCATGTCTATAAGCTGCTTTTGTTCTGGTTATTTTGGAAATGGAGTTCAGGAAAGTGTTCTGCATAAGTTAGGCTCACACCAACATCATATTCCTCTCACTCACATTCTCTTGAGTAGTGAAAGTAACAGGTATGAGTAACTATTATCTCTTTCCTCTCTACCTAAATATGTGAGACAGAAAGATAAAAAAAAATTGGAATGCCTCTTAAATATTTTAAAATCAAGCCTTCTTCAAAACTCATGATGTTGTCGAGCCCAGTGACTCACACCTGTAATCTGAGCTACTGAGGAGAGTGAGATCTGAGGATCAAGGTTCAAAGCCAGCCTTGGCACTAACGTCCGTGAGACTCTTATCTCCAATTAACCACTAGAATACCGGAAGAGGTGCTGTGGCTCAAGGGGTAGGGCAGTAGCCATGAGCTGAAGAGCTCAGGGATAGCACCCAGGCCCGCCTCACAAGCAACAAAACAAACAAACAAAACAATCATGGTTGTAAGTAAACCTTTATCTTTGAAACATTTTAGCCAAATCTATTAGTTTTTGAAGGGCATTAGGATAAAATACTAGATTCAGTAGCCTAAGCAATAGAAATTCATTTTCTCATGCATGAAGATAGAAATATAAGAGCAAAATGTTTAAAAACAAAAAACCTTCCATCTTGAGCCTCTTTTGTTGGTTTACTGATGGCCTATTCTAGCTCTGTTCAGGAATTGTTCACTTCCTTTCTTTCCCCTTATCTACAATTAACCAACCAAAAGCCAGAAGTTGAGCAATGACTCAAGTGGAAGAATCCCAGTTGTGAGTAAAAGAAACAAGAGAGAACCGGAAGACCAGGGTTCAAGTTTATAGAACAGTGCAAAAAAAAAAAGAATATTGAGTCTGATTTAAGCAAACACCATGAAATTTGCTGAAAAGTAAGTAAAGTAAAACATGGTTGGGATAAGTCTCAGTGTTAGAGTACTGACTAGCAAGAGCAAGGCTCTGATATTAAATCCCAATACTGTAAAACATAACACAAAAAATTCTTCTTAAGTCACAATGACATCTTTTAATCTTATATTAGTGACACCATATATTTATGAATGGTTGCATAATATAGATTTTTCTATTAATTGAAACTGTGATGAATTATCTTTCTATTTTGCATGTTTATAATTAAGGTGAATTTCTGAAAGTCACTGTACAGATTACTCTCACCCTTCTGTCTTTATAATTTAGTGCAGTCTATTGGGTTCACAGCAAACTTCACCCTTGTTTGCTTTTCATATTGTATTACATCTAACATGTTCTTTTAGTCAATTCTCTCTGCTCTTTGATTATTTTCCCTTTGCTATCCTACAAAAAGCTTCCTTTCTGATTTTTTAAAGTTTTCTAGATTGGCATATTTTCTATACCTATCAGTCTTTATGACAAAAAGGATTGAGTACTGGACAAAAAGAAAAATGAGCTGTCCTGTCAATTTTGCCTTTAATTGATGCTTAATTGAGTAAGCCATTTATCTTTTCTGACCTACTTAATCAACTGTACTATTAGACAGCATGAATTGTTTAATTTTTCACTTCTGTAATTATGTTTTATTACATACACAGAAACTATTATAACATATTTGCACATGGTATCATAATTCACATTTTTAACTCAGTGATTTATTTTTACACATTAATTGGATGAAACTGAGTATGTATTGTGATGATAACATTACCTATTTCAAATAATATTAATATAGGTTGCAAAAACTGCGCAGGAAGTTTTACTTCTTAACATTTAAAATTCAATTTTAATAGTCACATATTAAGGATACCATGCGCCCTTTGTTCCTTTGGTCTTGACTTGTCTCACTCAACATGATTCGCTCTAGATTCATCCACTTCCCGGCAAATGCCATTATTTTATCTTTTCTATTGGCTATGTAGAATTCCATTGTATATATATATATACCACATTTTTTGTATCCATTCATCAGTTGTAGGGCTTCTGAATTGTTTCCTGCCATTGTGAAGAGTGCAGAGATAAACATAGCTGATCAGGTGTCCTTATCATATCTTGGGTTATGATGTTCAGGGTAGATGCCCAGGAGTGGTATGATGGGATCATAGGGAAGGTCAGTTTTCATTTCTTTAAGAATCTCCACACTGCTTTCCAGTTTTTCTCCACAACCCCTCCAGCATCTGTCATTGTCTGAGTTCAAAATCTTGGCCATTCTTGTTGGGGTAAGGTGGTATCTTAGGGTTTTTTTTTCATATATTATTATTGTAGTTAATAGAAAGATTACATTATATTCACCAGATAGAAGGTACATTATTTCACATACATTGATACCCTTTCTCATGTCTTGGTCCTCATTTCCCTTCCCCTACCCCAGCCCCTCATCTTGTTTTCCTCCCTTCCCTATCAGACTTCAAATAACCAAATAAGTATATATAAAATATATCAGATAACAAGGTGAAATAATGTAACAATATGAGATAACCAAGGAACAGTAAAAGAGATGAAAGATAACATAGTACATTAAGGACAACAATCACTCATTATATGGCTTTTGTTTCTATATTAAAAATATAATGAAAAGAAAAACAAAAAAATAAACTTTAACAAAATTCATGTAAATTCATGAAATTTAAATAAATTTATGTTCTCTCAATTAAATTAATACAATTCATTAAGTTAAATTTATTTAAATATATTAATAATTCAATTCTATTTATACAATGACAGAAGTAATAATAAATTTATTTTAAAAATTCTGAGTTAACTCCAAATATTTTTCCTGACAAACTAAGAATATGAATCAATGAAGATGAAATAAATAATTACTCAAAAATAGTTACAAGAGAAGGAATTGAGATTTTCATGAATTTGATTTGAACTTGAATATACAGTCGAATCCCTATCATGCATATTATCTGTCTTAGCTAAGCTATAAAAGTTTCAAGTTATGAATTTAGTAGAATATTTTGCTTGCCCAAACCTGGTTATTAGAAGACTTACCCATGTATTGGTTGTGCGCTACTAACCCGCATATATGTCAACGGTGCAAATTTACACAATATAACATGTTATTGTACTAGTAATTTTTAGAGAGTACTTGCAAAATTTTTGTTATTTATTCTTTTTTAGCAAAAGAAATCACATACTTATGACTAGCTATACAACACTGCACACTCTTACAATCAACAGCTATCACATTCTTTTCTCTGTCATCTCACTATGTATATATTTCTTAAAAATATTTGAGATACTTTCAAGGTTACTTTTTCAAATTCACCTTTACAATTTTTGCCAGTCCTGGGCCTTGAACTCTGGGCTTGAGCACTTTCTTTTAGCTTTTTTCAAGGCTAGAGCCCTACCACTTGAGCCACAGCACCATTTCCAGCTTTTTGCTATATATGTGGTACTGAGGAATTGAACCTGGTTCTTCATGCATGCTTTGCTACCACTCATACCACTAGCCCAAACTCCCAGCCTGGTTGATCTGTCCATAGGTGAAAGTGGTATGTTAAAGTCACCAACAATTGCTGTGTTTTGATATATGTATGGTTTCAGTGAAAGTAAAGTTTGCTTGATGAAGTTTGGTGTTCTGGGATTAGGTGTGTAGATATTTAGAATGGTTATGCCCTCCTGGAGGAGAGATCCCTTTATTAGTATGTAGTAACCTTCTTTGTCTTTTCTCACTAACTTTACTTTGAAGTCTATTTTATCTGATATGAGGATGGCAACTCCAGCCTGTTTATGGGGGCCATTAGCTTGATAAACTTTTTTCCAACCTCTCACTTTCAAAAAATATTTTTGTTTTTGGGCAAGATGTGTTTCTTGAAGATAGCAGAATGCTGGATCTTACTTTTTGATCCAACTAGACAGTCTATGTCATTTAATTGGCATGTTAAGTCCATTGATATTGGGAGTTGGGATTTAGAAATATTTAAAAGTTTTCATTAGGGCCTGTGCCTTGACAGTTCTTGTGGTACTTAGATGGTATGATTTTTTTGGTGCCATTTCTTGCTCTGTATTACATTTGGGTTGGTTTTCAGTGTGTAAAACATCTTTCAGAATTTTCTGTAATGTTGGTTTGGTTGCTGGGTAATGTTGCAGCTTTTCCCTGGAATGGAATGTTTTATTGTTCCCTCAGTTATGAATGAGAGCTTACCTGGGTACAGTATTTGTGGTTGGTAGTTATTTGACTTAAGGGCATGACATATATGCTTCCAATCTCTTCTTGCTTGCATGGTCTCTGCTGAGAAATCTGTGGTTATTCAGATTGGTTTCCCTTTGTAGGTGATTGTTCTCTTCTCCCTGGCTGCCTTTAAGATCCTTTCTTTGGTCTCTATTGACCCTTTATGGATTATAATGTGGAGGTGGGATGTTCTTTTCTGATCAGATCTGTTTGCATTTCTGAAAGCTTCTTGTATCTGGATGGGCCTGCCCTTCTGGATATTAGGGAAGTTCTCTGAGATGATTCCCTGAAGTATATTTCCAATACCATTGACCTTTTTCTCCAGACCCTCCTCAATACCAATTAGCCTTAAATTAGGCTTCCTAACTGTATCTTGGTCCTCCTGATGCGTTTTCTCATATTGCCTATATTTGTTTTGACTCATTTTCTGTTTTTTCTCTATAACAACTAAATTTTCTTCAACCCCAGAAATTCTCTCTTTTGCATTGTCTAACCTGGCATCAAAGCTATCTACTCTATTCTTCATCTCCCTTGCTTCTAATTGCTCATTTTTGATGGCTTCCATCTCTTTTTTTACATCATGTGTGGATTTCTTAATCTCCTTGATTTCTGTTTGTGTGGTTAGCTCAGCATCTTTATTCTCTTTGGACATTTGTTGGAGTTCGGTCACCTTTTGGTTTGTGGATTCTATGAATTCGTCCATTTTTCTTTGCAAAACCTTTAGTATGGCCTCCTTTATGGCTTCTCTTTTCACATATTACCTTGTTTATGGTTTCCTTTTGTTTAGATATGGCTTCCTTCCTTCTCTCTTTCTGTATGTTTTCACACTTTTCATTAATCATGTTTATCATTTGCATTTGTACAGCAATTAGAGGACTCTCCTCTACATTTGCTATTGACTGCTCCATTGCCTGTTTATATTGGGTGGGAGATGCTATTCCTTAATTTGACATTTTTCTTGAGTTTCTTGTTCTGCCCATTTGAAAATGGGCACAAGATTAATACTAAGCAAAATTATAATTTTTCAGATATAACCAACCTAGACCTCTTTAGCTGGCTGACAATAGATTTTCACAGTTTTAGATTGGTATTAACACTTTCTTTTTTTGTACTCACAGACAAATCTATAACCACCACTAATCACCCTTTTATGACCAAAACAATAAAGCCCTCAAACCAATCTCTATTGTAATTATGTCCCTCTGGACCTGGAGTATAATTGAACACCTAGATATACAGTATTGCTCAACAACCATCAACTCTAGATCCCTGCATAATAAGAGTTCTAGATGAACAGAGGACCAGAGATAGAAAAATAATAAGAAAGATAACATGGTCAGGAAGAAAAGAATAATATAGGAGTATAAGATTAATATAATAATGAAGAAAGGGTATAGCTTGAGAATAGCTGACCTAAGGTGATAGAAAAGTTAAAATGTTTAAGTACAAAGTTTAGAAAAAAAATAAGATAAACTTATAAAGATAAGAAGAATAAGAAGAATAATACATAGAGAAAAGAGGAAGGTATATATAGGAAAATTCAATGGTAAAAATTTTTAAAATAAAAATAAACAAAATGTATACAAAACAAAAACAAAGCAAAACAAAACCAAAAAGAAAAAAAAAGGTGGGGGGATCCCACACTCTTGTGAGTTCTTAGACAATAAATGCAGGTAACCATATCAATAAAAATATCATTTGTATCAAGTCTGTACCTAGTGCTGTCACTATGTTTCTAGGAATGACCACATTGACAGAAGAAATGCTGGAAAAGAAAAAAAAAGAGGGGGTATTTTTCAGTTTTATTAGGGGGGGAGGAAACAGGATAGGAAACTTGTGTCTCCACTAAATTCAGGATCCAAACACTTCAAAAAGTCTTTTTCTCTTGTGTTTTGGCTTTGCAGTTTTTCGGATCAGTTTGCTTGATTGGGCAGAAAAAATAAAATGAAACTGGAAGAGTCACGAGTGGCTTTTTTTTTTCCAGGACTGTGTCCCAGCACAGGGGGAGGAACTTCTGCTAGTGCCCGGAACGAATTTTCGGCTATGCTGCCACGGGGAAATCCTTTGCCCTTTTGAATGATGGCCCTGCCAGCACTACTTCTCAGGCTCCAGTTGGTTTGGCCGGGTCTTTGCCAGCATTCAAGATGGTCCTGCTTCAGCTGGTGGGGGAGGGATTCCTTCCCAACGCAGTTCCACGAGCAGAAGTGGAAACTTCTCCTTGGAGGTACTCACAAATTGCTGGGTTTTCTGGTTCTGTGAAGGTGGCAGCTCTGCTCATGGCCGGGTGAGGGCTCTGGGTTCGTGCAGGCTCTGTGTGGCTCTGTCTGGAGCCGGCAGATTTGCGCAGCCAAGAAGCACTGTCTGCTAGGATTCGGGAGAGAAGCTTTGTCTCCCTGGCTGCTCCAAGCAGCTGTCACCACTCCACGATGTCTTTTTGTGCTGCTTTTCTGTCTTTCTCCTCTCTGACTGAGATCTCTGTGGTGCTAAGCTACTTAGGATCAAAGTTTGTTTATGAACTTTCCCCTACACTGCCAGAAGTGGTATCTTGATGAGAGCTCAGAAAGACTAACACTGAACCGCCGCCATCATCTGCTGATCTCCTTCCTTGTGTATCTGTACTATAATTCTTAAGACAAATTTTTACTTTTGTGAAATTAATGGTTAATTTTTTTATGATTTGTTTAGTTTTCTATGAAATGAAACCAAGAATATTAATTTTCTAATCTCATAACTACATTTCAACTTGTTTCCTGTTATTGAAATTATAAACCATTTAAAATTCTGGTTTTTAGTTTAGAAAAAAGTTAAGACCCATATTCATCTCTATACCCTTTTACTCACATATTTCCATTTTAAAAGGAGATATTGAAAGGAACTAGTATATGTATATTTCACAGAAAAACAACAAAGGAAGATAATTGAGATGAAATTCTTGAGTTTGTGTAAAGATTATTATGCTCATAAAACCAGATTCTGCAGCTTTAGGGGAGATTGGAAAGCTCTTACAAAAGTTTCTTAGGAATTACAGTAAATCTATTTATCATCTAACTTGTTTCCTTGGGCAGAATCCCTTTGTGGTATATTTTTTAATCATTGCTCCCCTAGTATATGAACATTTGTACTAGTCTCCAATCCATAATTTTCAAATGATTCTTAAACATAACAGAATATCTTATTCTTCCTTGAACAAACTATAATTAATATCAAGGAGAAATTCAAGTTAAATTAGTGTCTGTAAAACTACAGGCAAATATAAAAGGCAGAAAAAAATCTATCGTATTTTATATTTAGGAGTTTATAATAATCTCTCCAGTAGCTATATTATCATCTTAGGAGTCATATCTTCTCTGTAAATTTGGTTTAATATAGTTAATATACATTGCCAACAAAAATATCAAAACACAGCTGGGTGTGGTGGCTCATGCATATAATCCTAGAAACTCAGGAGTCTGAGACCTGAGGATCTCTATTCAAAACCAGTCCAGGCACTAAAAAGTCTGTGAGACCCTTATCTCCAATTAATCATCAGAAAACTGTAAGTAATGCTGTGGCTCAAAAAGTAGGGCTGTAGCCTTGTGCTGAAGAGCTCAGGAATAGCACATAAGCCTAGAGTTCAAGTCCCATGACCAACAGCAACAAAAAAATTAACCTTATATTAATAGCAAGACTTGTTTTTTATTTTACTTTATTGTTTTTATTATTCTGATGAATCTGAGTCATTCAAAAAACTGCATTCATTCACTGGCAAAGGGAGCCAGTGGCATTTCAAAGTCAGGGACAGCCTGAAGCACTACACTAGATATGAGTTCTGTTGTTAAGGAGTAAATTCAGGCTCTTCAAGATTGATGAGGATACTGGCCTTGATGCTATACACTAGAATCGATTCATTTAATGCAATAAGCAGGAAAAATAAAACTATTGATGTTTGTTATTCTTACGATGAGTTACTTGTTCTCTTGCATTCTTAAAGAGCTGTGGATCTTCTGTGTCCAACTAGAACATCTGAAACATGTAATGCATACATGTTGCTACAGGCTACAGATTCACACCTTATTATTCTGTGTATATTTTCTTTATAAACAAAGATGGTCGCTTCCTCTAATGATGTTTTTTCTGAGAGTTAAACACAACTAAAGTCTTGCTCTTCTCTTGCTGCCTTTTTTTGTCAACTTGTTCCATGGTTGAAGCTCTCAACATCCAAAGAATTAGATCAGAAAATGGGGTCAACCTTTTTATTTCTCCCTTGTTAACAACTGTCCAAATTGGTATGAAGTGATCACTAACCATTTGAAATAATCCAGATGTTTAACAAATATTCCCATGAGAAACAATTCTAATTTTTCTCTCATTTCATACATCGAGGTCTTCAGTAACAGCTGAATTGATATCTCCTAAAATATCATTGGTATCTCAGATCTTTGCCTCCTAAAGTCATTCCATTAATTGATTATTTGATTTCCTTAGTATTTCTGTGGTTTTCTAAGTTGAGAATACATCACAGTTTACTACCTGCACATATCAGCTGGTTACGTCCCTGAAGAGTAGCAATCTCAACTTGGCTAATGACATGACTATTGTAGTTCAAAGCACTAAACTCCAATAACTACAATATTTGGTTGTTTTGAATAAATTTGCCATAAACATTTGAACACAAACATTTGAGGAACCATAATTCCCTCACTCTTGGAAAAATATTAGGGATGCATGGTGATTTAGTTTATAAGATGTTAGCATGCAGCAAGGGTGGTATAATGTTTTGTTTCCACTATTATATTGTTTACCCAATGACTTGGATTTTGTAAACACACACAGATGCTTGACAACTTTTCAATATGTGAAGAAAAGCAGTCATATATCATGTATTCTATAGTAATTTGGATAGTATCAACCCTATACCTACATCTGTAGTCTAGTCTATGTCTCAGTTTATTTGTCTGCCTGTGTTTTTTGTATTTTATCTCAAACTCTCCTATGTAGTCTTAAAGTTGAAAGCCATGAAGTTGTATTTCAAAATGCACATCATATCAAACTTTCTTCTTTCCATGAAGATGTCTTCAAAATTCTCCAAAGCACGAAAATTCTATAGAAAATTTAAAAATATATTATTTAACTTTCTGTAATATGATGATTATGTGAAAGTAAAAGTGTATATATGTGCCTAAATTCTCCCACTCGTAAAAACCATTCTTGTTATATTTTAATGGATTTTTGAAATTCTAATTGTTATTCTATGGTGACAGTTTTCTTTCTGATGTTTTTGCTAAAGACATTTGCTTAATATGTGAATAAAATGGCTATGCTGAAATTCTGCAGAATGAATAAAAACAACTTAGTACCAAAGCCATTTTCAAAGAAAAAAATACCCAAATTCAAAAACAATTAAATAGATTAAAGCATCTTCTTAAGGATGTGCTTACTGAGAACTTGGGGAGTAAAAGACAGAATTTCCATTAAAATGACTGAGAAATTGTGCATTAAATTTCCTACTTGCTTTGATGAATATTCTGTTCTTCCCATTGAATTTGAAAAAAGACAGTAATTCCATAGTTTAAAGAGTGCCTGACAATCTTGTCAACACAGACATGCTCTAATTTTAAGTATAAAGTATTTGAGTATTCTAGAAATGTAATCTGAATAACAGGTGTATCTGCTTTACATTTCACTCCTATATAACTTCCACTGTTGGTGTGAAATGTGCATCAATTCCTATTCTTAAATAAAAGTCTAATTTTTTTATGATAAAAACAACCCTAAGTTTTCTTTTACTGCATCTGAGAAAATTCAATAATTGATGTATTTGACTTACTTGGGGTAAAAAGCATAAAGTTGATTCTTAGCATGGAACATGCTAGAAATTTCTTTCTAGTTCCTTGGAAAAATCAGAATGTTCCTGATACCCTGAATATACACATCAATACTTACCTGGTAGATAAATTATTCTGAGTTTTGTTCAGTTATGAAATAAATTATATATGTGCTTTTGTAATTAATATATTTTCCACGTGCTTTACAAACATCATGACTAAATCAATGATTGAGTACATAAATGATACAAAACTTTCAAAGTGTGGTAATGACAGTTGCTTTTGATGCCTTATGTTATTGACCCTTGGCCTTCATGCATTATCTGAAGTCGTTAGATAGCCACTGTTTTCAATTTCTTGGAAATGAAACAAAAGTAACACTACCTTTAAGTGGTTGTATAAGTAGACTTCCATTCAAAATGTCAGTGTATAAGTAAATGTAACTTGTTATTTCAGTGCTTGAACTTGTTCTCCTTTCTGTTAGTAATCCAAGGAGATATCTCAGTTTTAGAAGCACTTACTAAAATTTAGAAAAGAGAGGATGGGGCTGGGAGTTTGGCCTAGTGGTAGATGCTCACCTAACATGCACAAAGCCCTGGGTTTGATTCCTTGGTACATACAAAGAGTGTAAGTGGCACTGTGGCTCAAATGGTAGAGCTCTAGCCTTGAGAAAGCCCAAGGACAGTGCCTAGGTCCCGAGTTCAAGCCCAGACTGGCAAAAAAAGAAAAAAGAAAAGAGAGGGTATCTGTACCATATTGGCTCACTTATCTTCTTTGCAACAATTAGGAGATACGTTGCACATGGGCACTAATACAGTCCTGGGTGTGTTTTTTCCCCCATTATTCAGTTCTTCCTTTTCCCCTCCTTACATTTTCATTGTATTCCTTCACTGAACACTCTTACATTATACATAAACGCTTTGTGTTCAGCCCTACTGTCAGTATCTACCTTTAGGAAATAAGATTTGAAGCACCAAAAAAAAAATCATTTTAAGTTGTCATGCCTAATATATTTTTTAAAAACTCAATAAAATAATACATTTCAATACAAGAAATCTGAGATATCAATGTACTTATTTTGATTTTCTAATTATTTTGCAAGATCATTTTGTAGCTTATTAATTTAAATTGCACCATCCATATTTTTATACTTGATGAAAAATTGTATTTTCCTTTGTAAAATCATACTATGCAATTAAAAGTAAATATCATATATGTAAACTCCAAGGACACATATCTGTATTCCCCTTCTAGATAACCTTGTCTTAACTTGCCCTCTGATGTCATAAGCATCTATGCCCAAATCAGTGTATTGTAGACAAATAATTTTATCGGTAATCTGTTTATTCTGTTCCATTGATTTATGGTTCTATATTCTATGACAATGATGGGTTTGTAATATATTTTGAATCCAAACAATAGATTAATTCTGGTTTCCATCCTTTTGATCAGGATGGCTTTGGCTCTTCAGGATGTGTGTGTGTGTGTGTGTGTGTGTGTGTGTGTGTGTGTGTGTGTGATTTCCTATAAAGTTCAGTCTTATTTTCCCTAGTTTATTGAGGAGCTGCAATGGTATTTTGATGAGAGCGCATTAAGAATGGCTCTTCCATTCCATAAACATTGTTTCTTCTTACTTTTTGGAGCTCTTCAATTCCCCTCATCCTCATCAGCACTTTGTATTTTTTTAGAGATTGTTTTACTTCTTGAGCCAATTTATTTCTTAATAATTTCTGTTTTGATACTTTCATCACTAGAGTGTATTAAGGTTTGCAGTAAGCTCATTCTGAAAGGTTTATAGTGATATCCCAGGTAGTGCATATCTTTATTTCAGTGTTGACACAGAGATGTTTTTATGCCAGTACTATGATGTGAATTCAGCTTATTGATGCTATAACTTAAATCTCAGCTCTGACTTCCTATAATGCTGATAATTCTGTTGAGGTAAAGTCTCACAAAGTCTGCAGGAGCTTTGATTCTTAATCTCAGATTCCTTAGAGGCTAGGGTGATGTATGAGTGACCAATGCCCAGCTATTGAATATAACTGCATATATATTCACTGTATATCCCTGCTACCTGTATGTCATTGAAATACTTTTTCATTGTTTTAATTAAAGAATTTATTAACATTGATTTTTACATCATATTTCAAATGACATGTTTAAGAAACAAGTATTCAAGAAGGGAATCTCTATATGCAATCACTGGCACTTAGTTTTTAGACCATAATCAAAATTAGGCTATGGGATTATATATCATAAATACATACTAATCTATATAATAAAATATTATGCATATACAGTCATAGATTTTTATGTCTATGTAGTGGTGTTTAAATTTCCAATACCATGTCCATAGCATTGGGTATGCAAATATTGAGTCCTCTTCTCTTTTACTGTTTGGATCTAATGGCCACATATTAAGGATACCATGCGCCTTTTATTCCTTTGGTCTTGACTTGTCTCACTCAATATGATCACACTAGATTCATCCACTTCCTTGCAAATGCCATTATTTTATCTTGTCAGTTGCTATGTAGAATTACATTGTGTATATTTATATACACAATGTATATATATATATATATATCACATTTTTTGTATCCATTCATCTGTAGTAGGGCATCTGGGTTGTTTCCATCACCTGGCTATTGTGAATAGTGCAGAGATGAACATAGCTGAGCAGGTGTCTTTATCATATCTTGGGATATGATGTTCAGGATAGATGCCCAGGAGTGGTATGGCGGGATTGGAGGGCAGGTCTATTTTCAGTTCTTTAAGAAACCTCCACACTGCTTTCCAGAGTGGCTGAACTTGCTTACAATCCCACTAGTAGTGCAGTAGGGTTCCTTTTCCCCACATCCCCACCAGCATCTGTCATCATCTGAGTTCAAAGTCTTGGCCTTTCTTATTGGAGTAGTGGTACCTTAGGGTTGTTTTTATTTGCATTTCCTTTATGGCCAACTAGAAGGATAGAAATAAAGTTAGAATTAACTTTTTCTTGCTCCTCCAGGTGTTTCAATTTCTTTTTTAGTTTATTTACATGCTCTTCTTCTGTCTTTTTAATATGCGCTCCTAGTGCGATAAATTTGCCCTTTAGAACTGCCTTTGCTGTGTCCCATAAGTTCCTTTGTGATGTCTCTTGATTATCATTAAATTCAAGGAAGTTTTGAATTTCTTTTCTGATCTAATCTGTAACCCAGGAGTTATTCAGAAGTGTGTTGTTCAGCTTCCAAGTGTTTGAATGTTTTTTTACTTTTACTGCATTGTTCAGAGCTAGGCTGATGAACTTGTGCAGTTTAGATTCAGCTAGCCTGGTGGATGGCTAGTTTTCCTTCCCTGTTCCCAGGGGTGGGGCCCAGCCAAGGGCCTGGAGTTTGGGAATTTCTGGTAGCTCTCAGCTAAACCTGTCCGACTGGTTTCTGCCCTATTCCTAGGGGTGAGGCCTAGCCAACAAGACCTGGGCTCTGAAGCGGAGCCCTGCCTTTCTGGCTCTCAGAGGGAGAGATTGGCCCCTGCTGGTTTGTCCTTCAGTTCCTTGCTGTGTTTCAGCTGCTTTGGCTGAGAAGCTTTCTTTGATTCCATGGGGAGCCCCTTGGTGTTGTCTTGCTGGAAACTCCCAGCAGGAAGGTGCCTCACTTAGGTTTGGGTCAGTCAGATGCTGGCTGGCAGACTCCTATACACCCCCACCTACTGTTGGAAGGCAGGGTCTCCCTGCCCCTCAGTCTCCGGTTTCATTGTCCTGGGAGAGAGGGTATTTGGGCAGGTGGGAGCAAGGACATCTCCTCCCACTTTGGTGGCATGCTGGGTCTTACTGCATGCCCGCCTGTCAGTCTCCAGTCAATGGCCTGGAGGAGAGGGCTGTTGGGAGAAGGAACAGGATTCTGAATTCCTTGACCCCTGCACTTGCCAGTCTTTCTTGGGCTGGGTGGAGGGGTCTGTGTTAAGTTCTGTAGCTCACCACCAACTCTGCTTTCCCAATGGGTTTGGGGAACCCGCTGGACTACTTACTCCAGGGGTTTTGGCTGTGAGCTGCTCCGTGGTGTTGGTGGGTTGTTTGCTTCCTCTCTGGTCTCCGCTGCCATCTGTGCTGTCCATGCTCTATGTGGGTTCCTGTGTCTGGATTCCAAAGCTTGCTGGCATTGCTGGAAGTTGGGGATTCCTGGGTCGCACCCTCCGCCATGGATTTCCTGGCTTGGAGATACTGCGAGGGGTGGGGGAGGGGTCCTCGCGTTTCGAATTCTTTGAGAACTTTGGATATAAGCTTTATCTGGATTTCTTTTCTGGTTTGTGTACTTCTCCATTGCTTCTTGAATTTGTAGTTGTGGATTTCTTAAGGTAGTTAGCTCGTGGGATTCCCTGATTCTCTCTTTTTGTGGGAGAGAGCTAGGCTGGGTCATTATTGTCTCAGCTCCATCTTCGGACATTCCCTGTCTGAAATACTTTTTCTAACTTTTCTCCCATTTTTACTGCAGTCATTTGAAATTTAACATTGAATTGTAGTAGTACTTTTCTTTATTTTCTATGTTAACTGTCAGATTCATTCATGTATTATGCCATTTCCATTTTGTTTTAACTATACATTTTATAATAACTTATTTTATGTCTTTTATTTGGTGTTAAATATACAACTTTTAATTTTACAAAGATTCCATTTTCTCAAAAAATAGAAACTGATCTTGAATTTTGTTTCCCAAACAAAGCTCCACAAAGATATCTGAGAGTATATTTTTGGTGGAATAGAGATCAAATAGTAACAAGTAAACTAACAGTAACCCACCTCAGAAGATTGCTTTATTGAATACCACATGTTTCAAATATCTATTTATTACTTTTATGTCCCACTTTGGGAGTACTTCCAGTCTTTTTCTTTTGCATCTGTTTTTGCATCTATGAAAACATGAGAAACTTCACCATAGGGCTAAGCAAACCACAATGCTTTATTTTATGTCGATGTGATTTCTTTGAAACTATGTTCAGAATTTGTTATAAGCCTAGTTTGGAAATTGGAAGATAAAAGAATATATTCTGTGTGATGTGTATGGATATGACTCTGCAGGTATTTCACTCCCTTTCCTGCTATCTGGTATTTAGATGGTGATGTAATCTCCAATTTTATTGTCTTTAAACTACTAGCCATTTATTGATTCACTTGGGACTTAATTGCACACTCTCTGTAAGCATTCTAATCAAGACAGTCAAGATCACTCCACTCCTCTCCATTCCAGGGGAGTCAAAAATTGGAGTCACAAATAACCTGTTAAGTTACCCTTTTAATTTTTGCTCCAGGCAGGATTTTTCCCTATGGTGTGTTTATCTTTTTTTTCTCCGTTTAAGCTCTAAAAAGGTTCAAGAAGTGTGTCTTCTGTTCAGCTCTTCAGCTTCTGAAAGGGTGAACCTGGCTGAGTATCTCAGCAGTGTCCATTGTGAAGCTGCATGCAGCCACATTTCTTGCTGGGTGAAATCTACTCAATCTTTAGCTGTTAGTTCAGTAATGAGAAAGAAACTTAGGTCTCTGTGAAGACTACCTTGCTATGTTTTTGAATGCCACTTTCATCAGAAATATGATTGAACAGCTACAGCAGTGATGAAGTTATGCCACAAGGAAGAAAATTTAATTTTCTTCAATCTATATCCATTTCAAATTTCTCTTTTCTGAGTCACTTTTCCTAATGCTAGCCTCCATTTCATTCCATGTTTGCTTACAGGTGTGTTGGGGGAAGTTCAATTTGTCTTTCTTCTTCATGCATTATAATTTTTGTATGATAGGACATTATGAGTTTTATCTGATTTTTAATGCTTTTTTGACTTTGTTTTTGACAACGGTAAATCCCTCGAAAGTACTTAACAGAGTTTGAAATGTTATTTTTAAGATGTGGTATAAATACACAATGAAGTTTTATGCCTCCATCAGGGAAAATGGCATTGCCCATTCATAAGGAAATTGAAAAACTTGGAAAAAATTATATTAAGTGAAGCAAGCCAGGTCCAAGGAAATATAGATTGAATAGTTTCCCTCATTTGTAGTAACTGGAATATGCCTATGATATTCTTAGCATACAGTAGCACAGTCACTAAGTGTATAGGACTATGTATAATGAAGCATATCAAAATGAACTTGAATACTTGGAAGTGAGGTTCTTTTATATCCGGTATGCAGTTATTCTTTTTTCTGTTCTAGTTTTCTGTCCTTTTTGTCTTGTATAAGCTTATCTGATCTGTGGAAGGGAAAGAGAATTTTAGAAACAGCAGGGCAATTGATGAACTAATGCAACAATGATACTCACTAGACACTATGTTAGAAATGAGCTTTACAACCTGATTGGGAGTAGACTAGGAGTTGTAATCAGGAGAAAAGGAGAGAAGGATAATAGTGTTTAACAAGATGATGAAGCAAAGCAGAAAGAGTGAACTTTACAATTGGGATGAAGTGGAGGAAGAAATTTGAGAAAAAATGGGAGGGGTAACAATGTTTGAGAAGAAATGTATTCGCTACCTTACAAATGTAACTGTAACCCCTTTGTACACTGAGAATAAAAAAAGTGCACGAGAAAAATAAATAAAAAGGAAATGTACTCATTTCCCTGCTTTTAATACTGAAACCCCCTGATCATCTCCCTCACAATAAATTTAAGGAATGTATTTTTAAATATTTGTAAGCATTAAATGGGGCAGTGACATCTAGTGTCTTGGAAGATTAATCATTCTCCATGTCTGAAACAAGATCCCACTTTGTGATTTACTCAAATTCTGTGATGGAGAAATATTTCTACCTGGCTTTTGGCAGCAGGGGGAAGCCAATCTTATTTTAGTACCAGGCATTCATTCCTTTTAACTCTTCATGTTGATTTATTTCCTAGAGCCATGCATGATACTTAGAAGAATGTACTGATTAGGTGCTTGTTGAAACTCAAAAGTGTGTTTTCTGTAGATTACTGGATTCTCTGGCTGTATAGCTCTATTTTTTCTGATACATTTACCTGCAAAATCTAGAAGCCTGAAAAATTATTTCTGAAATAGAAGTTCTTAAGGCTCACTACACCTAAGATTCAAATAGGGTTTTTTAATTAATTAATTAATTAATTAATTATTTTTTGTGGGTCATGAGGCTTGAACTTGTCCTGGGCACTTTCCCTGAGCCCTTCAGCTCAATGCTACAGCTCTACACCTGGGCCTGGGCATTGTACCTTAGCTTTTCAGCTCAAGGCTACTGCCCTACCCTTGAGCTAAGCCCCACTTCCCCTTTTCTAGAAGTTAATTGGAGATAAGAGTCTCAGGTCCTTTTTCCCCAGGCTGGCTTTGAACCTTGATCCTCAGATCTCAGCCTCCTGCATAGCTAGGATTACAGGCATGAGTCACTGTGCCACACCTCAAATAAGGAATTTAAAGAGATAGATTTCCCTCTCCAATCTCCAGGTTCTCAGATTAGATTCTATATGGTAAGACTTAAGCAGGATTATGTTAAAAATCTCAACAGATGCCTGAGGTCTATTTTGGACATGGTATTGGAAATATAAACACAACTACATAGACATAATTTATGACTCTATAGACATAATGTTTTATTACATAGATTAGTATGTATCTGTGATATATAAACCCTTAGCCTAATTTTGATTATGTTTTATACACTAAGTGACAGTGATTGTATATAGAATTCCTTTCTTGAACACTCGTTTGTTAAACATGTCATTTGAAATATGATGTAAAAATCAATGTTAATATATTCTTTAATAAAAAAGTGAAATAAATAATAACAATACCATAGAATGGGAAGACAGAAATATCTAAGTACTTTAAAGTTACCTATAGGTAGACCATGTGTTAAAGTTATATTCTCTAAACCTGAAGCAAGCAAAAATGGCAAAAAAGTACATGTACTTAATGTGAGTACTGAAGGATAAAATGTGTCTATAAAATTATCAATAAAAGTAGTATAAAAGAATGAAAGACTTTCCATTTCCTTACAAATGGGGAGATGTTGTTCTTTCTGACAGCAGCATAGAATTCCATGTGTACAAATACCACATCTTGCTGATCCACTCATCAACTGAGGGACATCTGGGTTGGTTCCATATCTTTGCTATGGTAAATAGTGCTGCAAGGAACATCATTGTGCTAGTGGATTTAGTATGCCCTTGTTTCTGGACGATTGGGTAAATGCCAAGTAGTGGAATTGTTGGGTCATAGGGGAGCTCTATGTTTAATGTTTTGAGGAACTGACAAAATGCCCTAATGGTTGAACAAGTTTGCATTCCCACCAATAGTGTAGTAGTGCTCCTTCCTGGCCACATCTCTTCCAGCATCTGTTCTTACTAGTTTTTGTGATCCTGGCCATTCTAACTGGAGTGAGGTGGAATCTCAGAGTTGTTTTGATTTGCATTTGTTTTATGACCAGAGATGTTGAACATTTCTTCATGTGTCTATAGGCCATTCCTACTTCTTCAGAGAAGACTCTCTTTAGGTCTTTGGCCCATCTTTTTTAATGGGATGGTTGTTTCCTTGGAGATTAGTTTTGCAGTGATTCAATTTTTTGAGCTGTTGATATATTTTAGATATGAGGCCTTTGTCTGTTGTATGGTTACTGAAGAACTTCTCCCATTCTGTAGGCTTCCTAATTAATTTACCAGCTGAGACCTTTGCCATACAGAACCTCTGCAGTTTAATGCAGTCCCACTTATCCAGCCTTTCTTTGATTTGTTGGGTTTCTTGGTCTTTATTGAGAAAGTTTCGACCTGGGCCAAGGAGGCCTAGTGTATCTCCTATTCCTTCTTGTAAAGTTTTCAGTGTGTCAGCTTTTACCTCCAGGTCTTTGATCCATTTGGAGTTAATCCTAATGCAGGGTGACAAAGAAGGATCTTAACCAGTTCTGCCAGCACCACTTGAAGAGGCTGTCTTCCTTCCATTCTATTTTTTTGGGCTCCCTTGTAAAAGATTAGATATCCATAGGTATGTGGTTTAATATCTGTGTCCTCAGTTCTATTCCATTGGTCTTCAGGTCTGTTCTAGTGCCAGTAGCAAGCTATTTTAATTATTATAGCTCTGTAATAGTCTGAAGTTTGGTATTTAAATTCTTCCTGCCATGTTCTTTCTGCTAAGAAGTGTTTTTGCTATACGGGGTCTTCTATTATTCCATATGAAATTTTGGATTGCCTCTTCTATTTCTTTAAAGAATGACATTGGGATATTGATGGGTATTGCATTGAATATGTACATAGCCCTTGGCAAGATTGTCATTTTCACGATGTTGATTCTTCCAATCCAGGATCATGGGAGGTTTTTCCATTTCCTCAACTCTGTTTTAATTTCCTTTTTCAGGGTTTTAAAGTTTTCATCAAAAGGTCCTTTACATTCTTAGTTAAGTTAATTCCTAGGTACTTTATTTTCTCTGAGGCTATTGCAAAAGGAGTTGCTTTCCTGATTGTTGCCTTGTTCCTCTCACTGTTGGCATAGAGGAAGGCAGTTGATTTTTGAGGGTTAATTTTATACCCTGCTACCCTTCTAAAGTTTTGAATCAGCTCAAGGAGCTTTGGAGTGGAGACTATAGGGTTCTTTAAATATAGAATCACATCATCTGCAAAAAGGGAAAGTTTCACTTCCTCTTTCCCTACTTGGATCCCCTTTATGCTTGCTTCTTCCCTTATTTCTTTGCCTAGGAATTCTAATACCATGTTAAAGAGGAGTGGAGAGAGTGGTTATCCTTGTCTTCTTCCTGATTTTAGAGGGAATGGCTTTAGCTTTTGGCCATTAAGTATAATACTTGCTGTGGGTTTGTCATACACTGCCTTTATTATACTGAGGAAAGTTCCATGGATTCCTAGTTTCCCAGAGCTTTTAGCATGAAGGGGTGCTGGATCTTGTCAAATGCCTTTTCTGCATCTATTGAGACAATCATGTGATTTATGTCCTTGCTCCTGTTGACGTGTTGAATTATATTAATAGATTCGTGTAAGTTGAACCAGCATTGCCTCCCTGTGATGAATCCTGTTTGATCATAGTGTATAATTTTTTGTGATGAGTTGTTGTAGACGGTTGGCCAGTATTTTGTTGAGATGTTTTGCATCAATATTCATCAAAGAAATGGGTCTATAGTTCTCTTTGTTTGATGAATCTCTGTCTGGTTTGGGGATGAGGGTTATACTGGCTTTGTAGAATGAGTTTGGCAAAGAGCCTTCTTTTTCAATTTCATTGAAGAGCTTGAGGAGTTTTGGTATGAGCTCTGCTTTGAAGACCTTATCAAATTCAGCTGTGAATCCATCTGGCCCTGGGCTTTTCTTAGGTGGAAGTTCTCTTATTGCCATTTCTATTTCAGTGATTAGATTACGTCTTCCAGGTTCAATGTAGGTATGTTAATATTGGCTAAAATAATCATTTTAAGTGAAGTAGGCCGGTCTCAAAGTAACGTAGGCCCAATAGTCTCCCTCATTTGTCATACTCAGTAGAAACCTGGGGCTCTCCTAGCAGAGATTTACAATAGAACAAAATCTAGAGACATTAGGTCAAATAGTATGACACTAAATGTAAGGAACTCCAGGATAAGGAAACAAAAGCCATATAATGAGTGACTGCTGCCCTTAAGGTACTATGTTATATCTCATCTCTTCTGCCATCCCTTGGTAATCTCATATTGTTACAATTTTCCACCTTGTTTTCTGATATATTTTATATGTGCTTAATTGGTTATTTGAAATTGGATAGGGAAGGGAGGAAATCAAGATTAGCATGGGGAGGCTGGGAGGGAAATGTTGACCATGTCATGAGAAAGGGTATCAACGTTTGTGAAGTTATGCACCTTCTATCTGGTGATTATAATGTAACACTCTATTAATCACAATAAAATGTTTTTTTGTAAAACAATGAAAGAAACAGAAACTGATAAAAAAGAAAAAATGATAGTATACTATATATTATTTATCAATATAAATTTATATTAAATGTAACCTACACAGGATTTGAACATTTTCCTATGACAATTAAATGTTTTCTATTTTCTATATTTCTCCTTTAAAATCTCTTACATAAATTATTACAGTTAATTTCCAAAATTAACAGTATTTCCTAACACAGTATGTAATCCTAGATATATTACACGATTTCTCTGGTTTTAGTTGATATATCTTATGATATTTTCCCTGAGATTTAGTCATACTGAGGTTCCATGGATCTTTCTCTTTTTCCTTCTCTTCTCCTCATTCTTTCCTCTTTTCCTTCCTTCCTTCTCTTTCTTCTATCTTTCCTCTCTCATCCACCCCTCCGTTCTTCCATCTCTTCCTCCCCCTCCCTCTTTTCCTTTCTCCTTTTTTTTTTAATTTTAAATTTGATTTTCTTACTAGGGCTTCAACTCAGGGCTTCATACTCTTCTTAGTCTTTTCATTAACAGATGATAACTCTACCTTTTCAACTATGTCTTCATTTTCAGCTCTTCTTTTGTTAATGGAGATGAGCATCTCAATAGACATTTTTGCCTGGGCTGGCTAGGCACTCTAATCCTTACAACACAGTCTCCCGATTAAATATAATCATGCTCTTGAGATCCCACATTTTATTTATCCCTCTTAAATTCCTTTCTGAATTCTTTGTTCAACCAAGTCTTAGTCTCAGAATGTCCCAGTAGACTATTCAGGACCTGAATACTTCTGCACTCAACCTTTTTTTTATCTCCAAATCTGTGGAAAGAAAGTAGTTTGATTATGCTCTTGTCATGTACCTTGAAGTAAATATTGATTTTATACTTGATCTATGCTTTTGGCAATAGAAATGATAAAAAAATACATATTAAATTAAAATTTTCAGAAGGAGAGCCAAAGAAAATTTCTGACATTTGCATATGAGGGTTAAGAAACGACTTCTTGATAAGAATGGCTCATCATCTCTTTATTAAATAACTTTATTTCTCACTATTGCTCAGTGTGTCACAGAATCCTGAAAAGTGGGAAATACTGATAGCCTCAGAATTTGTATTTTTGCTTAATGTATAGTATGCGTTCTTTATATATTTTTAAATTGAAAAACTGAATCCTCACAGTCTCACCACATAGTTTTCTTTGTGATTCTCACTTACAGCTGATGGAATTTATCCTTAGTGAATTCAAATGAAGAGGAGATAACATACTTTAGGGTGTAGTTCCATGGTCATACAGTCTTAATTTAAATTCCAGTTGTATGGACTTGAGTATGTTACTTTCAAGTCTGTAAAGGATTACGCTTTCATAACTTGGTGATAAGATTGTAAGAGAGCACGCAATTCATATTCTGTACACTATTTAATGAGCAGCATCCGGCACTCATTGTCAACTATTATTTTTAAAGCTGTTAGCATTATCACTAGACATGTCAGTATTATTTAATCTAAGGTGGCATAGCTGGTGAGAAGCTTATCTCATATTTGAATGCACAGTTGCTATTTTTACTGTATGTCTTTCACTGGAAATTAATACAATATTGTGATTCAGTGAACAGACTAATCGGAGTAAATATTTCATTATACATTTTTCCTACTTAGATTCTTTCTTGGATGCTTCATTTTGATTTTTAGCCTCCCTGATGATTTCAGCAACTTATAGCTTAATCACTTCTTTATGACATTATAAGAATTTAACCTCTAGATTGCTAATGAAGATATTGAACCATTCTGAGTCTTTGATGATTATTTTGGGAGAATGTTCCATTAATATTAATAAATGACAGTTACATTACCTATCTATGACCTTCAACTTGTTATTAATCCATGTATTCTTTCCTAACTTAAAAATCAATTTGAATTGATTTAACAAGAAAGAATCAACCTTGGCATACATTTCTAAAATCGTTAACTATTTTTTCACAGTATATGTTTTAAAATTGCTGAATAGATTTAAAGAGTTTAGTTTCAAGATAGGATTTTCATAAGATAAATGAAGAGAATTAATATGTATGCATTTTTCAATAAATTGTGTTTTATTGTATCTATTAAAATAGCTTTTCCTTAATTCAGCCTATTCAATGGAGCTTCAGTATTCTACATAAACAAGATTTACATAAACGAGGTCAAGGTCATTCATCAGTTTACTTTGTTAAGTCACTAAATAGTATATTAACAGCCCAAAGAAAGCACTCATGAAGTGATGGAATCACACAAAATTGTCTACAGTAGAGGTTACATCTATGTCACCAATAACAGAGAATTATCTCCAATAATAAAAGTCCAATAATAAACTCAGTGTTTCATAAATTTTATTATGAAGAATATTTTGTTGAAATAGCAAATCTAAAAGTTTCAGCAAATGCTTCACCCTTTACTTTTCTGGTATGCGATGACCAGAATTCCAAGTAAAATAGAGTCAAATTAGTCAAATGAAGAAAATATCCTAATTACAAATCTCTAATCAAGAAGAGGGAAACACTTGTGTTTAAGAGGGTTATCAGAGATGCAAATGAAAACCCAGGAGGGTCTGTGTACCTGAACAATTCTGTAAATCATTGTAGTACATTGCCCAATGTTAAAGCTCTTCTGAGTGTTCTAACAATGTCTCTAATATTTTAATTAAAAATGAAAACAATTTACTGAGGAAACTTATTTCAAAATAAATAAAAACCAGCATATTGGTTCACATCACCAGAAAAAGAGAAAAAGATGCTGGCAAAGGAGTGAAGCTACAAATTGTAAATGTGTGTCTTAATAAATGTCAGGAACACTTTGGAATTTCTCTTTGGATATTAACCATGTGTTACACTGTGATGTGTCAATTTGCAGTAACCTGTTGTGATTTCCTGTTAACAAAGTTATTATAATTATACTTCCTTAAATATTAACTGTAATTGTTAATTCATACTTGTCTATTTGATAAGCACAAATCATATCTTTGACATGGTAATGCTAATTTTTGTTTAATGAGTAACTAATATGATACATATAATTATTGCTTGGTGAATATCTAATACTCTACTGTTCTTATTTCAAATCAAGTAGTTTAACATTCATACCATAAATGAAAGTAGACTTTATCACAAAAATATACAATATCATGAAAATACATACTATGTATTTTATTCTCATACTCTAAGAAAGATTAGGCTTGAATAAAATGGATTGATTAAGGGGAAAGAGTCCTGGTTATGAATGTTTCCATCTTGTTGTTTTTGGCAGGTCAATCCTTTATAAAGTCTGTGAGGTTATCAAAGAGATATTTTTTTTTTGTTAGTACAACTCTACAGTGATCATTTTTTTTTTCCCAGTCTTGGGCTTGAGCTCAGGGCCTGAGCACTGTCCTTGGACTTTCTCAAGGCTAGAGCTCTACCACTTGAGCCTCAGCACCACTTCCGGGTTTTTTCTATATGTGGTACCGAGGAATTGAACCTGGGTATTCATGCCTGCTAGGCAAGCACTTTAACCACTAGGCCAAACTCCTGGCCCTACAGTGATCATTTTTGGCAGAGGTGACTAGGGCTAAAAGGCATTTCCATTGGTCTCCTTGATATATGGGCATTAGATCTAAACAATATAAGAGCAACTCAGTACTCAGGTAATCCAGGTCATTGGCATGAATTTGGAGATATAAATGTATCTATATGGACATATAAGTCTATGATAAGATATGTAGTCTATTAACATATATTGACATATTATATAAATCAATATGTGTCTATAACATACAAAGATTTAGCTTAATTTTAATTATGTTCTTATATTTATGGTCCAGTGACTGTATATAGAGATTCTTCTCTTGAATACTTGTTTGTAGAACATGACATTTTAAATATGATGTAAAAAACTGTGTTAACAAAAATTTTAATTAAAAAAATCTTTATTGGAACACCCACGGCATTCACATTTACATCAATTACAATCTTTCTCCAAAGAATTTCTTTCCTAAGAATTAGCCCAAGAAACAATTAACTTCTATTCATTTAATTCTTTTGTAGCTATTGGTCCATTGATAAATATAACTATTTGTTATTTAATTTGTGTGGTTTGGTACAGAATAGAAATGTTTCAATTTTCAACATGTCTGACATGAAGATCTTTTACTCCCAAGGTGAGTATTCTATGTAGGAACTTTTGTTATTACTGTAATTGTCCTAGTTAAAAAAAAAGAGTAAAATGTGTTTGAATTAAACTTTGGAAGACTACTAATATTTTAAATAAGAACTATCATTCTGTGTACACATACTTACCTAATAGAATTTTTTCTGCAGGTCTTCCCCATGGAATCTAGTCAAAGCTTTTTAGTTGAACCAGCTTTCTTTATGGGGGGCATCTTCTAATTTTGTATGGACTTGTTCAGGCCAACTTTGTTCTTCATGCTGTCTGTGGTTTATTTATCCTAGTATGGCTCTTTGATACCAATATTTTTCTTCCCCTTTACTAATTACTTTGGTTAGTTTAAAGTAATAGATTATGAAGCCCAATAAATAGTTATAAAAGCAAAATTAAAATTAGAGTATGAAACTTTTCCTTACATATATAGATAAACTATAGCTATATTAGTGTTTAGAGTAATACGAGTGTTTATAAAAACAGGTTGTTCCTGTTATATATTGGTTAGTACTTAGAAGACATTGTACAGACACATACAACCTGATTTCAAATTCAGTTCAAACTGAGAACATTTAATAATAATAATAATAATAATAATAAATATATACTTAAAGGAAAGCCATCAGTAGATAGCCAAAAATTAGAATAATTAGAACAAAACAATGATGAAAACAATACATAGAGTTGTTATTCTAGATGGTATACTGGAAAATTATGTGTGTTTCACTAGTAAAAATTTAGCTCAAATAATTCAATACATGATGAAGTAATAAGCCAGAAATACAAAATTGAGGAAAACACATCCTTTTCTACTTAGAGTAAGAATGACAATAATCACATATGTGGCTTCATAAATACTTTAGCAATGTTGACACATCTTAGTATTTTAAATTTTAGTAATTCAATATTCACTAAAATGATTCTCAGTTTCTCAAGACTTGCAATCTGAAACTTGTCAATAATAAACAATTTCTGTCTTCTAGTAAATGTACAGTACTTAATGTATTGCAATTTTAGTAATAAAGTCAAAGCAAAGATGCTGTTTTTCAGTAGTTTGCCCATTAGGAACATTTTCTTCTGAATATGTCTCAATCAATCTTTTATTTATCACTCCCTTTGTTATATATTGTCTCACAGTGTCAGTAATCACAGCCTCCATTTTCCTTGTCTGACTTCATTTGGCCAATGACAAAAACATGTTATTTTCTTGGCTTTTTTATTTATTTGTTATTCAAGTTGCTCTGGGTTTTATGCATTCATCCTGTGTCTAGAACACTTATCTATATTAATATATATTAACAGGAGTTAAAAACTGTACTTTGTGCATATGTACATGTCTCTAAAAAGCTATGTAAGTTGCAAGGATGTTGGTTGACTAAATTATTTTTGGTTGGTTGATTTGTGTAAATATTCTGCCACTTGAGCCACACATTCAGTCAGTCCAATATATCACTAATTCTCCTGAATTTTTCTTTCTTCATGATTTAAATATGGTTTTCTTTCTTTCTTTTTTTTTTCTTTTGCCTGTCCTGCGGCTTGAACGTAGAGCCTGAGCACTGTCCTTGGGCTTTTTTCTCAAGGCTACCTACACTTGAGCTACAGCACCATTTCTGACTCTTTTCTATGTATGTGGTACAGAGGAATCAAACTCAGATCATGGTGCATGCTAGGCAAGCACTCTAGCACTAGGCCAAACTCCCAGTCCCATCAGATCTTGGCTTTCTGAAATAAAGTGTACTTTAAACACCATAGTAAATCCTTTAAAATTTCACAAAATGTAATCCCTACCCTATTTACTGATTCCTTAACCTCTCCTAAATGTTTTACCACTGTGTAATTATTAACGTGACATTTGTTAGCTCTTTTGCTTGTTTGTATTACTTTATCAATGTTCATGTTTTAAAATGAAAATATTACAAATCTCAGAAATGTTTTAAGATTCCATAGAAATACAATTTTCATGGTTTGATTGGATTACTGAGACATCAGGAATAATGCTTCAACTTTGAATCTGTAGGAACTTGTTCAATTATTTATTCTTGATTCTTGGTAAGTGATTTTAGATCTTATTTTTGGTGTTCTAAAATTGTACAGGAAAAAGTCTAAGACTATTCTTATCCAATGTTTCTAAACTTTTGTCAGAATTTTCATTTTGAAGATTTTTGTGTTCAGGTATATTTCCTTTTTAATATTCAATTGATTTATAATGGTACGATTTTTCTCGTCTGTTTTTAATTGTGTTTTTATTGTGAGTATAATGGATAGAGAGGTTACAGATTTATTCGTCAGGTAATGGGTACATTATTTCTCTAATTTTGATACCCCTTTTCATGTTTTTGTCACCCTTTCCCTCTACCCTCCTCCTTCTCATCATCTTGTTTCCCCACTTCCTTTTCCAATTTCAAATAAACAAGTGTATATACAATATACCAGGTAAAAAATTCAGATACAATAACCACATGAGATTAACCATAAGTGGAAAAATGAAAACAAATAACTTCACAAAGTACATTAAGAATAACAAGCACAGAAAGGAATAGGAAGATGGCGCCAAGACAATAGGGACGCTGCCTAGCTCTCCGACAAAAAGAGAGAACCAGGGAGTCCCACGAGCCAAGTACCTTAAGAAATCCGCAACAACAAACTCAAAAAGCAACGGAGAAGGATTCAAACCGGAAAAGAAATCCAGATAAAGCTCACATCCAACTTTCTCAAAGAATTCGGGACGCGAGGACCCCTCCCCCACCTCTCGACGTCGGATCCAAGCCATGGAAAGCCGTGGAAAGCCGCGAAAAGTGGCTTGAGTGGGTGCCTGCTCCACGCTGGAAAAGAGGCGGCGGGCGCCGGCTCCAAGCCACGAAAAGCGGTGGCCGTGGAGGGCGCCAGGCCGGGAGCCCAACTGCTACAGAAACCAGTACAAAACCAGGCCAGCGAAGGGCAGAAGCAGCGGAATCCAGACGCGGAACCAGAACAGCAAGCAGTGGAACCCAGACACAGAACAGAGGCAGCAGCAGAGGCCCGAGGGGAGTGAAAGACTCTCCACCACCATGGAGCACCCGGAGACAGATGCAGAGGCGTGAGTAATACAGCGCGTCCCCAAACACATCAGGAAAGCAGAGCGGGTGCCAAGCAATAGAACTTAACTCAGACCCCAACACCCCGCCCGAGAAAGACTGGTGGGAGCAGGGGGGCAAGGAATTTAGAATCCTGTCCCTCCCCTCAACAGCCCCCTCCCTCAGGTCATTGACTGGAGATTGACAGGCAGGCTACCAAAGACCCAGAACCCCACTAAGGGAGGCGGAGCTGTCCCAACTCCCACCCGCCCAAAGGGCTCAACCCCCAGCCCTCTGACTGGAGACTGACAAGCAGGCGGACCCGAAGACTCAGCACCCCACCAGGGGAGGCGGAGCTGTCCCAGCTCCCACCCGCTGACCAGGCTCCTCTCCCAGGCCACTGGATCTGGAGAGTGGAGGGCACTGGGACCCTGCCTTACAACAGTGGGTAGGGGGTGAGGAAAAATAGGAGCCAGCATCTGCCCCCCCTCAATTCTGGGGAGGGGCATCCTCCAGCTGGGAATCCTGAGCAAGAAAGCACCGAGGGGCCCCTCACAGTCACAGACTCTGACAAAGCAGTGGAAACACAGCAGGGATCTGAAGGGCCGACCAGCAGCCAAGCTCCCCTTCTGTGAATCAAACAGGCGAGGCTCCGCCCTTGGAGCCCACGTCCTCAGCTGGGCCCCGCCCCTAGGAACAGAGGGTTCTCCTGCTGGTCCTGCTGAGAGCCCCTGAAACTCTCAATCCCCAGACCCTTGGCTTGGGGCCGCCCCTGGAAGCAGCACAGAAAAACGTCTGCCAACCACGCTCAGACGGAAGCTCGCAGACCCATCCCATGGTCCACTGTGAGGCCACTGGTTGGGCTAAGAGCTAGTCGTGCAGCAACACATAAGTTTTATTCTAATACTTTCCAAACTTTGTACTCAAATACTCTACCTACTTACCCCCTGACCTCTCTCATTCTATTTTTCTATCTCCGGACCCGTTCGTCTTTCAACCCCTATACTGCATGGATCTACACTTGATGGCTGTTGAGCAACACTGTATATCTAGGTGTTTAATTATTCTCTAGGCTCAGAGGGACTTAAAGACAATAGAGATTGGATTGAGAGGCTTATTGTTTTGGGTATAAATCGCTTATCAGTGGATGTATTAGACTGGTCGGTAACGGCACAAAAAGAAAAAGTGATAACACCAATCAAAACTTGTGAACATCTACAGTCGGCCAGCTACAGAGGTCTAGGTTGGTTATATCTGAAAAACTATAATCGTGTTTAGTATTAATCTTGCTCCCATTTTCAAATGGGCAGAACAAGAAGCTCAAGAAAAATGTCAAATCAAGAAACAACATCCCCCACCAAAAGTAAACAGACATTGGAACAGTCACTGGCAATCCTAGAGGAGAGTCTTCCAAGTGCTGTACAAATGCAATTGATAAACATCATTAATGAAAAATGTGAAAATATAAAGAAAGAGATAAGGGAGGAAGCCATAGCTGAACAAGAGGAAACTATAAACAAGGTGATAAGTGAAAAAGAAGAAGCCATAAAGGAGGCCATAATAAAGGTTTTTCAAAGAAAGATGGATAAATTCATAGAATCCACAAATAAAAAGGTGACCAAACTCCAGCAAATGTTCAAAGAAAATAAAGCTACTGAGCTAACCACTCAAATGGAAATCATAAAAAAATTATACACTATGATCAAACTGGATTCATCACGGGGAGGCAAAGCTGGTTCAACATACACAAATCAATTAATATAATTCAACACATCAACAGGAGCAAGGACAAAAATCACATGATTGTCTCAATAGATGTGGAAAAGGCATTTGACAAGATCCAACACCCCTTTATGTTAAAAGCTCTGGAGAAACTAGGAATCCATGGAACAGTCCTCAATGTAATAAAGGCTGTGTATGAGAAACCCACTGCAAGTATTACACTTAATGGTGAAAACCTAAAGCCATTCCCTCTAAAATCAGGAACAAGACAAGGATGTCCACTCTCTCCACTACTCTTTACCATAGTACTAGAATTCCTAGCCAGTGCAATAAGGCAAGAAGCAAGCATAAAGGGGATCCAAGTACGAAAGAGGAAATAAAACTATCCCTCTTTGCAGATGACATGATTCTGTATTTAAAGAACCCATAGACTCTACCCCCAAGCTCCTTGAGCTGATTCAAAACTTTGGAAGAGTAGCAGGCTATAAAATCAACCCTCAAAAATCAACTGCCTTCCTTTACGCCAACAGTGAGAGGAACGAGGCAATAATCAGGAAAGAAACTCCTTTCACGATAGCCTCAAAGAAAATAAAGTACCTAGGAATTAGCTTAACTAAGAATGTAAAGGACCTTTCTGACGAAAACTTTAAAACCCTAAAAAAGGAAATTAAAGCAGAACTAAGGAAATGGAAAAACCTCCCATGCTCCTGGATTGGAAGAATCAACATTGTGAAAATGACAATCTTGCCAAGAGCTATCTACAAATTCAGTGCAATACCCATCAATACCCAATGTCATTCTTTAAAGAAATAGAAGAGGCAATCCAAAATTTCATATGGAATAATAAAAGATCCCGTATAGAAAAAACACTTCTTAGCAGAAAGAGCAGTGCCGGAGGAATTTCAATTCCAAACTTTACACTCTATTACAGAGATATAATTATCAAAACAGCTTGGTACTGGCACAGGAACAGTCCTGAAAACCAATGGAATAGAACTGAAGACCCAGATATTAAACCACAGACCTATGGCCACCTAATCTTTGACAAGGGAGCCAAAAAAATAGAATGGAAGAAAGACAGCCTCTTCAACAAGTTGTGCTGGCAGAACTGGTTAAGCACCTGCAGAAAACTAAAGTTTGATCCTTCTTTGTCACCCTGCACTAGAATTAACTCCAAATGGATCAAAGACCTGGAGGTAAAAGCTGACACACTTAAAACTTTACAAGAAGGAATAGAAGATACACTAGGCCTCCTTGGCACAGGTCGAAACTTTCTTAATAAGAACCAAGAATCACAACAAATCAGAGAAAGGCTGGATAAGTGGGACTGCATTAAACTGCACAGCTTTTGTATGGCAAGGACATAGCTAGTAAATTAATTAGGAAGCCTACAGGGTGGGAGAAAATCTTCATTAACCAATCAACGGACAAAGGCCTCATATCTAAAATATATCAACAACTCAAAAAATTGAATCACTCCAAAACTAACCTCCAATGTACCAACCATCCCATTAAAAAATGGGCCAAAGACTTAAAGAGAGTCTTCTCTGAAGGAGAAACAAAAATGGCCTATAGACACATGAAGAAATGCTCCACATCTCTGGTCATAAAAGAAATGCAAATCAAAACAACTCTAAGATTCCACCTCACTCTAGTTAGAATTGCCAGGATCAGGAAAACGAGTAATAACAGATGCTGGAGGGGATGTGGCCAGGAGTGATCACTACTACACTGTTGGTGGGAGTGCACACTTGTTCAACCACTATGGAAAGCAGTGTGGCAGTGCCTCTAAAGGAGAAACATAGAACTCCCCTATGACCCAGCAATTCCACTACTTGGCATTTACCCAACCATCCAGAAACAAGGACATACTAAATCCACCAGCACAACAATGTTCATTGCAGCACTATTCACCATAGCAAAGATATGGAACCAACCTAGATGTCCCTCAGTTGATGAGTGGATCAACAAGTTGTGGTATTTGTACACAATGGAATTCTATGCTGCTGTCAGAAAGAATGACATTGCCCCATTTGTTAGGAAATGGAAAGACTTAGAAAAAAATCATATTAAATAAAGTAAGCCAGACTCAAGGGAACTTAGGCTCAATGGTTTCCTTCATTCGTCATAATCAGTAGAAACCTTGGACTCTACTAGCAGAGATCTGCAATAGAGCAAAATCTTGATACATAAGGCCATATAATGTGAAGCTAATTGAAAGGACCTCTAGGATATTGAAACCAAAGCCATATAATGAATGATTGTTGTCCTTAATGTACTATATTGTCTCTCATCTCCTTAGCTGTCCCTTGGTTATCTCATATTTTTATAGTATCTCACTTTGTTATCTGATATTTTGAATTTATTTGAATTTGGATATTTGAAATTTGATAGGGAAGAGGGGAAAACCAAGATGGGTGGGGGGTGTGGGTGGGAGAGGGAAATGGGTACCAAAACATGTGAAAGGGTATCAATGTCAGTGAATTAATGCACCTTCTATCTGGCAAATATCATGTAACCCTTTTACTAATTACAATAAAAAAAGAATAACAAGCACAAAGACACACCTCTTGTTTCCAAACTTTGAATTCATTTAGTTTATTCTCATCCTACATGACCTTATGTATCTAAGTTTTGAGCTATTTTGAACCTCTGCTAGGAGAGTCATAGATGTGTACTAATTATTACAAATGAGGGAAACCATTGAGCCTATGTTCCTTTTGGTCTGGCTTACTTCATTAATAGGATTTTTTCCAAGTCTTTCCATTTACTTATGAATGGGGCATTGTCATTCTTTCTGACAGTAACATAGAATTCCACTCTGTTTAAGTACCACGTCTTTTTTTGCCAGTCCTGGGCTTGGGCTCAGGGCTTGAGCACTGTCCTTGGACTTTCTCAAGGCTAGAGCTCTACCACTTTAGCCTCAGCACCACTTCTAGCTTTTTGCTATGTATGTGGGGTACCGAGGAATTGAACCTGGGTCTTCGTGCATGCTAGGCAAGCACTTTAACCACTAGGCCAAACTCCCGGCCCCAGTACCACGTCTTTTTGATCCATTCATCTACTGAGGGACATCTGGGTGGTTCCATATCTTTGCTATGGTAAATAATACTGCAATGAACATCGTTGTGCTGGTAGATTTAAAAACCATAGAAAGTATCAAGAAAACAAACTCATTCTATGAAGTCAGAATAACCCTCATCCCAAAACTAGACAGGGACTCATCAAAGAACAAGAACTATAGATCCATTTCTTTGATAAACATTGATGTAAAACTTCTCAACAAAATATGAGTCAATCAACTTCATCAACTCATCAAACAACAAAAAAACCCTATACACTCTGATCAAACAGGATTCATCACAGGGATGCAAAGCTGGTTCAATATACACAAGTCAAGTAATATAAGTCATCACATCAACAGGATATGTAGACTGGAAAGGTATTACAAAGTAACTTTCTCCTAAGTCTGAAATGGTTTGCAAAGTATATCATTGATGTAATATTTTTCTTGTATTTAAATATTCTAAAACAAATTCTGAGAATCAGTTCTGTTACCTTGTAATAGAGATATAAATAATTAATATATACATGCATTTTTTTATTTTTAGTTTAGTTTTGGCTAATCATAGGATTCTTTTTGATGGCTTATAAATTTCCTAAAAAAAACATATTTCTATTTGACCCACCAAAATATTAAAGGTATATGAAGAGGTTTAAAAAAAACTTTAGGAAGACTAAGAAAAGAAAAAAGAACAGGAAAATTTAAGAATTTAAATTTCAATAAATTTATCACTAGTTTAAAAATCACTATGGTGTCTTGAAAGAATTGTCAATGTTTATTTCACAAATCCCTCTCTCCAGACACACACACACACACACACACACACACACACATATACATACACATACACATAAAATCATTATAGAATTCCCGAAAGTGTAAAAATCAGAAAAATAACTGAAAAAGAAATCAACCCTCTACTTTCTGTTGCTACTTTCTGAATTCTATGCTCTTCGGACAGCCAATGCCTCACATATTTCTAGAGAACAGCCTCGTGTTTAGATTGCAAAATTTTTCCCACAAAGCATAAGTAAATTCAAACTTCAAAAGGTATTGTAAAAAAGATTAAATTATATAGCCAGGCATGATGAATCTATGCTTACCATCCCAGCTTGGGTTCTTACACATTGCCAGGCCAATCTGTATTACAACATGAGAAACTGTCTCAAACCAAATGAATGAATAAACAAATGAGATTGTTTTATCTTATCTGTATAGTCAGTGCAAAATACAAGTGATGGCCTCTCCAAAGTAAGAGCTAGAAAAGCATTTGCTTTCACGAAATTCATCAATACAACTGGTCAGTTCTAGAAGGTAACATATTTTTCCACTTTGGGCCCTATGTAGCTAGTAGTTAATTAAGATGTGTATTTGCAAATTATATTTTTACAATTTTTGTTAAGTATTTCTTGTTATGAAGATTTATTGCTGGGTTCCATAGTATTACTTTTGTTATTGTCAATGAGGTTTAAGATAATAATGCAGATTGTGTTCATTATCATGATTATACACCATCATTTTACTTATGATATTTACTGAAAATGTTTCATAAGGCACCTACTTCATTTTTATATATGTACTAGCTATAAGAGTTCAATTTCTTTTCTTCTTAGAGTGTTATACATAAATTGTGTGCATTCAAATGGTAAATGAATTTATTTCAAAATAACACAGTTTTCTAACATTCATTTTAGAAAAAAAACACCCTATAATGACATTATAGAAGGAAAAAGCCATAGAATAATTAAGGTTGAAATTGTATAACTATTTTAACAATAGAGGGTATGTGTTACATATCATTCTTATTTCAATGAATTTATGATAAACGTAACTATTCCTTTGTCTTGAAAATGGCACAGTAATGATCACCAAACATGGCGACTTTTCTTCAAAAACAATGATATGGACATATTTGTATTCCGACTTTCAGGAACACATTTTTAAAACTTGATATAACAGGAGTGTTTGTAGAAAGTGACTGCTATTTTTCACAGTGGCAGCTTGCTCTTTGTTCAGCTTTGAATGTGTTATTTTTCTCTTGTGCTGTAGCTGAAGTAAGTTGTCAAAGTACAGGATGAAAAGAAAAAGAAAGAAGTAGAAGTGAGGCAAGGAAAGTGAAATATGATTGCATTTTGCACACCTATTCTTCAGCTATATAATCAGCACAGTGACTACTACAATCATAACTACACTCTTGCTAAATTAAATTTTTTTTCCGGGAAGAACTTCAGGAGACCCAGGAACACTTCATCTGGTGGGAATTTTTGAGGAAAATGATTGCCCACACCAGCTGCAATAAACACAGCAGTAATGAGAAGGTGACACAGATGTTTTGATACTTGGAGAAAAGTTCCATGCTGAATGGAGGCTGATATCAATGGGCATCCAAACATACGTAGCCTTTAGTTCATCTCCTCAACTGCTCCTTATTAACCTGGTTAACGGTTCCAAATAAAATAACTGATACAGTCAGTGTTAGTCTTTTATTAATTAGAACCATTACAATAGTAACTTGAATATTTAGAAAATATAAAACACACAGCCTTGTCTACATGTCCTTTCAGGATTTACTCAGAGAAGTTGTTAATAATTAGAATATGGTATCTAATGATATTTCCATGTTTTGTTGTTGTAGTTGTTGCCAGTCCTGGACTTGAGCTTAGAGCCTGAGCACTGTCCTTGCACTTTCTCAAGGCTAGAGCTCTACCACATGAGTCATAGCATCACTTCTGGCTTTTTCTATGTATATGGTACCAAGGAATAGAACCCAGGTCTTTGTGCATGCTGGGCAAGCATGCTACCACTAAGCCAAACTCCTGGCCCCCATTTTTTTTTAATTTTTAAGTGTAGTACTAGATTAGAAATCTTCTTATTAGGGACTGAGAGTTAGGCCAGGTCCAATTCCTAGGTGCCACATATATAGAAAAGCCAGAAGTGATGCTGTGGCTCAAGTGGTAGAGTACAAGTCTAAAGACAGTACTCAAACCATGAGGTCAAGCCCCAGAACTAACACAAAATAATTTCTTTTATTACACTCACATCAGAGACCAATAGGTTCAATTCAACTATCATATACATTGTTTCTGATGATGCTTATTTAAAAGTAACAAAAGAAAGGAGAGGTGATTTACCACAAACCTGTTAAATAGCAATATAATTGCTTAAAGTGGATCAGATAACATATATTCTCTATCTCTCCTTCTCCCTCCTCCACCATCTCAGACAGATAAGAACACATATACACAGGCAAACAAACACACATACACACAATGCTCACACACTACCCTGTCTCCAGATTTTTCATATTTGAGTAGTCTATGTCCCCTTGTCTTCCTCCTGCTCCTCTTCGTGCTCCTCCTCCTCCTCCTCCTCCATCTTCTCCCTCCTCCTCCTGCATCTTCTCCCTCCTCCCACCTCCATCTTCCACTTGTCCTGGTACTTGAACAGCTACTTGAGTGTCACCGTTCTTTTTGGTGACTATTGGGAGATAAGAATCTCATGGACTTTCCTTCCTGGGCTTGTTTGGAACACAGCCCTCAGATCTCAGTCGCCTGAGGATTACAAGTGTGAGCCACCAGTAGCCAGCTATATGTTCTGTTCTATTTACACAATAGCATTAAACTTGCATTCTCTTTCGTTTTTATGTACAATTATGCCCTAAAATTGGTTTCAGGAGGAAAAGTCTTAAGTTTAAGCATTCAGCTCTCAGGCAAATATGTCTGGCTCTTAAGACATTCTTCAGAATATTCATAAAATAAATGTATTGCGTTAGTGAAGATTTACATTAATCTATAAAATACTTACATTCATATATAGAATATTTACATTCATATATAGGTTTTTAATTGTGTATAGCTCATGTTGGATTTACAGAAAAATTCCAGTAAGTACTGTGAGAATCTTACTCGAAATATTTTCTTGAAACTTTTTCACCTGTAGCAAATAAGTGCAATGTTTGGCTCTCAAAGTTTGTTTTTTTTTCAACTTTCCATTTTTTAGTTTTCTGGCTTTACAATATATACTAATTGTGATTCTCTGTCTCAGTGGGCCTCAGAGGAAATGTTGGTAATGATATGCCTCCTTTAATGTTGATTCATGATAGATGCATATATTGAGTAAGATCTTTCCCTTCAGCTCATCTTTGCTCTAAAGTTTAATATTGTAATTTAATAAAAATGGCTTTGCAGCTGTGAAAGCTAGCCTAGTAAAGATATATATGTTTTTTCAAAGCTACTTCAGGTTCAAAGTTAAAACAAGATTTTTTGTCTAGAGCCATGTCCATCTTTTCCCACCAAGGGAAATCACCTCTTCAAAGGAAAAGACAGTAAATCTCTAAATCTCCATATTTACTCAAGTCCCGAGACTCTGCAGGGCAAAATCTGCCAAGTCTATAGATTTACAATGTTTTATGATAATGATTTCCTCCAAGGGCTCACCCAAGATGAAAAGATAAATTAATTTATCCACTTCCAAACACTAGTGAAAGTTTAGTCTCCATTCCAAAAGCTGCCTTCAGAGCTGTGCCTGCACTATATAATTCATCAGCAGTGATTAAAATTTAAGAGCCTCTGGATATGACCATCTTGCACTGGGCTTATTGAGTGGAAAGTATTGTTTAAAAAAAAAGATGCATTTAGAGCTGAAAAAGGCACTTTGACTTTTTTCTGACCTTGAGATTCTGTTACTACTGTTAATTGTAACAGCCAGTTACTACTGACCTCAGCTGCTTGCTCTACACACACACACACACACACACACACACACACACACTCACACCTGTACATAGTACATAACATATATTATGCATATTATACGTACGTAAATTTTCTTTCACTCCTTGCAGCAGTCCATTGAAGTATTAAAAGGCTTACAGGTCTTTCCAGAACCTATATTTTATAAGTCAAAATGCCAAATACAAGCTGACTACTCTCTGATGATATGATTATAGCAAGACCGTTTCCAGACAGTTGTCTATACCAACAGATGTGGTAAGACAATGTGATAGACGGCTGTTTGTGGAATAATTGCCACACCAAGTAAATATCAAACTCTTCCTCCTCACACAGTTAGTATTCATTTATTAGTATATGGCAGCCGAGAGCATTATATCTAATTCCTTAGGAAATTTCAAGTAATAATTCATTACCAAAACACATCAAATTAGAAATTAGAATCCTGAAACTTATTCATCTTACAACTGCAAATTATAGCCATTGTCAGCTTCTACCCAAATACCCTGCCCTGAAGAAGCTCCAGCTAATTATTATTGTACTGTGTTTCTTCAGTGGCTTGAATTTTTTTTAGATCTTACACATAATTTTAGATATAATGTGCAATTTGTCTCCCTACTTTATACTATTTCACTTGGTGTAAAACCCATCAGTGTTAAACTAAATCAAGTTGTTCCTTAAAGATGAGTAATAGCGTAATACATGCACACAGGCATACAAGTGCATTTGTAATATGAAATGTGCTCTCTATTCACCCGTGAGTGGATATTCATGCTTTTCTTTTATTTTAGGTGTTTTAAAAAGTTCAATAACTAACAAAAGAATGCAGCTGTCTATAAGTAATAGTTCTATTCCCTTTTGACTAAACTAGAGGCAATTTCTGGATCACTGTGTTAGGTTTGATTTTTTTTTGAGCCATCTAAGTACTGTTTTGCACAGTAGATATGTGAATGTTCTTAAACTCAACAGGTCTCTCTTCAGGAATCCTATACATGGAGACTTACTTCTGGGCTCTCAACTGTCTTTTCTATCTATCACATATTTGTCTGGTTGTATGCAACTGCTATATTGTATTGACCTTTGTAGCGATGATTATACTTTTAAGCTGGGAGTGGAAATCCCTCAACTGGCATTAAGTATTCCGTATCTTTTGTGGTTCTATGGAAAATTTAGGATGCTTTGTTCTATTTCTTCGGATGAATGTCATCAGATTGGCACTACTATTGAGACTGCTGAATCCACAAATGTTTGGGTGTTAAGAACAATTGCAATAGTAGTTCATAGACAAAAGCACTCTCTCCATTTATGGGTGTCCATTTCTGTTTCAATTATCAGTATTTTACTTATTTATTTACTGATGTGCACATCTCTCATGTTCTTGGTTAAATTTATTTTAAAGTAATTATTATATTATATCTATGTGGTTAATATTGAATTTGTTATTCATTATTCATTTTGCTATTTGTTTCTGGTAATTTACTCAATAGTATTTAGCTACATTAGTGATCATAGGGTACAGTGTCTCTATTGTATTGTTCAATTAAGGTTTGATAGTGTTTTGTTGACTATTTTTTATTTCTATTCACCAAAAACATTGACTTACATAGTTGTATTAGGGCTTTTCTCTATCTTTAGCATTTTATTGGTACTGGTTTTTACTGTTGATTTTTAAATACTCCTGTTTCTTGAAGTTTTTGGTTGAGTTTAAGATGGTTGTCATTAAAAATTTAAATTGTCTAGTAGAATCCTGAGGTTTTCTTCTTTGGAAGATGGATTTCAAGCTCCTTCATTATTATTGGTCTTCCTAGATGTTTTTCCAATTCAGTATTCTATGTTTTATATTTCTAGAAATGTACACAGTAATAGATAAATACCAGCTTAGGCTTTCTTCTTCATAGCACTTTTCTCACTAGTCCCATGTGATTGTTCTTATAAGTTCATGTATCATGCCTTCCATTTAAATTCTTTTAGACTAGTCCTGTTTTTTCTTAGCTATCTAATCAAATATAAATGTTTGTATTTTAATAAACCAACATTTAGTTTCATCAGTATTAATATTTCCTATTTTTAGTTTCTGTTTCACTTTTTCTGTTTGCTATATTCTCATTTTAAATTTATTTATTATTAGCCAGGTGCAATGGCTCACACCTGTAATCCTAGCTATTCAGAAGGTCGAGATCTGAGGATCTCGGTTCAAAGCCAGTCGTGACACTAAAGTCTCTGAGACTATTTTCTCCAGTTAACTACCAGAAAACCGCAAGTGGCACTGCGGCTCAAGGGTTAGGGTGGTAGCCTGGTGCTGAATAACTGAAGGAGAACTCCCAGGCCCAGAGATCAAGTGCTATGACTGAGAAAAAAATACTGTTATTGTAAAGTTAATGTATAGAGTGGTTTCAGTTATATAATTCAGATAAAGAGCACATTTCTTTTCGAACAGTTTCATCCGTCCCTCATGTAAAGCCATGGATTTGTTCTAAGAACAAATATTCAGTTTATTTTACAAGTTCCTTGATGAAGCAATTAAAAATAATACAAGAGGCACGGCTCAAGTGGAAAACGCTTGCCTTGTGAGTTACTGGGTTTTGTGCTTGCCACAAAAAATGGCAGGAAAAAGCAATTTCATGAAACCTCAGTAGGTGAGAGTATGTCTACTTAACATTCTTGTCAAAAATATAAAGTAATCACATAAATGAAATGACACAGGACAAAAATTATTCCCATTGTTTTTTTCTCATGTAATGTTAAATACTAAAGTACAGTTATGTGTATGGGTACTGGTAGACATTTTATTAAAATAAAGAAATCGGCCTTTAAGGAAAATTACTGGCAGGAGTTCTTTATGATGATAATATTCACCCTTGAAAGAGAAAATAAAAACATCATGAGAGTGTTAACATGGACAAGTGTGAATTCTTTGATAAATTATAATAAAATGAGTAACCATTACAAGTTTCTGTATGAATTCGCAAACCTGTTTCCAAATGACTATGGTATTATAAATAAAAGATTGGTTTACAATGAGAAAGGATATCAATGTATGTGAAGTAATGCACCTTCTATCTGGTGAATATAATGTAACCCTTCTATTAATTGCAATAAAATATATGAAAAAAAATTTTAAAAAGTTTGGTTTACATTATTTGCCATTGTTTGTTTCCCATTTAACACTGTCAGACATTAAAATTTTACTGATATGTAATTTTACATCAGAGAGTAATGTACACTATTATTTGAACTGCAAATTAAAATGCTTTTCTCTTTCCTAGCTATAAGGCTGAATTATGTATCTACATCTATCTATCTATCTATCTATCTATCTATCTATCTATCTATCTATATCTTAAAGCACATAGTGTTAGTTTAAGTGCAGAAATAGTTGAGAGATTACAGTTGGAGATTAGCCAGCCAAAATAGCTAGAAAATTCTTCTCTTCAATTATGAGACCATAGAAAGGGTGATTCCATGTTTAAAGATTTGTAGAAATGACAGGGAGGAATAGGATACAAGACTGACTTATTACATACTCATATTTTATTACCTCTGATGGTCGGTTTTACATTTAAAATTTCCTCATTATGGACAAGAAACTAATTGGAAAAAATTCAAATCTCAACCTCCTATATTCTCAATAATTTAAGTAAAATCTAACTTGGAGTTCTCTAGAAAAAAGTCAAAATTTTCTGTCAGTGTTCAATATAATTTATATTTCAGTGTTATAATGAATATATTTGGAAGTATTTATGGAGTTTCTTTAGAACTTTATATTTTTCTATAGTGAACAAAAGTATTGACTTATAAGAAATATTAAACATATCCAAAAGATAATAAAAGATTTTTTAATCATATCTCCCTGCTTCAGGAAATTAGCACAAAAATGGATGTTTTCAAACTGTGAAATGATAGTGTCTTATAAGCTTCATAAAGGCAGATCTTATATTTCTTCTGGTGGTAGTCAAGTCAATGTCATTCAATTGGAAAAGGAGCTGGAGGGAATTCTTATTTTTCAGACATTTTATATCAGCTGTGAGAGCCATAAGGAAGGGAAATTTGAAACCCTCAAAATATTAATTTTAGTTTTGCCTGATGATCTGAGAATAAAAACATATTCAGCAAAAGAATGACAAATCAACCTGAGAAATAAAGTTTTAAATCAAACATTCCAAAAGTGAATATATAGTGTTACATTTTCTTAAGTTGCCACTTTGAATTCTTGCTTTCATAAAAGACAGTAGCAAAAAAGTGGGAGGGAACACACCCTTCATAACAAATTCAACTGCTGGTTTCTTGGAATCTAAAGCAATATAATAGGCTGCTTTTGTTCATAAAAGCTGCTCAACATGCAGAGGTATAAATGTCAACAATCTGCATAAATGTTCGACTTTGAAGATTCAGTACTGTATACAAATAAAGACAGAAAGAAGCATAAACATAAGAGTTGCATTTTAATATACGTATCCATTATCTAATGTTGGTATAATGGAAGGTAAATGACTTCATTATTATCTCCACTATTACACTGAATACCAAATGAACTCATCATGCAGGCAAACTCACTTTAAAAACTATTGTGTCCAGATCAATGACAAGGGAAACATATATATGCAAACTTCTTCAGATGACTAATTTGAATTTTGTGTTAACAGCTAATGTATTATTAATCAATAGTGCATTATACTTTTAGATAAACCTCATTTATGTGTGTTTTATTTGTACACAACTCATTTCTGTAATCTCTTGCTTTCTAATTTTTTCTTATTTAAATGTTATTATGTTTAGATAACATACATATGTGCATAAATCAGATGGAAGACTATAGGATCTGATAAATGTTATGTTCAGATCTGTGTAAGTAAAATTCTTTTAGTACAAAGTTATATTTTTAAACTGTCTTGATATTGTTGATAAAAAGATTGAGCTCAGGCTTAGAGTATGCATGCACATCGAAACTTCTCCATGGATGTATTCAGTTTACTCTTTCAACTTTTATTGTTCTCAATTGATGCCATGGGAAGAAAATGCCACTTACTTAGTACATGAATTGCTATTTTGATTTACTAGTCCATACTAAAAAAAAAATGCTTGAAAGTGCATTAAGAATATATCTGAAAAAAAGTCAATAGTCAAATGTAGACGGAAGTCGTTTAAGATGAATACAGAATTGAAACCAATTTTTCTATACAGGTTTATATTTATAAGAAACAAAGTTTTCTTATCTTGATTAGTTATGAGAAGACCGTTAGTCAATTCATTGTAAATGGTTTTTAATCTTTCATTGTGATAATCTGATATTCTTGTATATAACATCACTCCACTGAAAACACCATTTTGTAAATTCTAGGAACTCTTAATCTATGAACTTTCAATCTTTAACAAAAACATAACAAAAACGTGTATGACCAATCTTCAGTTGGGTGATTTTAGCAACCTAAGTTGCTTCATTCACAACACCAGCTTGAAACATTGACTACTAAATTCTTAAATGCTGTCATCCACATATTCCACAGAGTGAAATAATAGATACGCTTCTTACTGACAGTGGAGGAAAGCCCAAATTTGTGGTTGTGAATATAACTCACCATCAGTAGGGCTAACAAACTCTTTCTAAGATGAGTGCATGTCCAAAAGTAAATTTTATTATTGTCTTAAGAAAGAAAGTGAATTTTAGGTAAATTTACTTTGACCGAAAATTACAAAGTAAAATTATAAATGAATGAATTTCTCTTGGAAATAATTCAACAATTTATAGATATCATTCATATATTTCTTGACAACATAGGTACCTCTTCAAGTTCTATATTTGGAATGAATAATTTAGTTTTTATAACAGCCCTCTAAAATGGCAAGTGTTACCTGCATAATATAAAGGAAAATATTTCCTATGGAAGTATTCATCCAAGATGACATTGCTAAAAAAGAGCAAGGTTCAAACCCCAGAACTTAAATTCTTTACCCTCAGCATCTTTAGTTCACATATATTTATTGTAATTAATAGAAGGATTACATTATATTCACCAGATAGAAGGTGCATTAATTCAGATACATTGATACCCTTTCTCATGTCTTGGTCTCCATTTCCCTCCCCCCCACCCCTTATCTTGTTTTCCTCCCTTCCCTATCCAATTTCAAATAATCAAATACAAATATATCCAATATATCAGATAACAAAGTGAGATACTGTAACAACATGAGATAACCAAGGGACAGCAAAACACATGAGAGATAACATAGTACATTAAGGACAACAATCACTCATTATGTGGCTTTTGTTTGTATATCCTAGAGGTCCTTTCATTTAGCGTCATATTGTATGGCCTTATGTATCTAGGTTTTGCTCTATTGCAAATCTCTGGTATGAGAGCCCAAGGTTTTTACTGATTATGACAAATGAGGGAAACCATTGAGCCTAAGTTCCTTTGAGTATGGCTTACTTCACTTAATATGCTTTTTTTCTTTCCATTTCCTTACAAATGGGGCGATGTCATTCTTTCTGACAGCAGTGTAGAATTCCATTGTGTATAAATACCACATCTTGTTGATCCACTCATCAACTGAGGAACATCTGGGTTGGTTCCATATCTTTGCTATGGTAAATAGTGCTGCAATGTTAGAAGTAAATTTATGAGTTCCAAGATTTACATACTTAAATTTAATTTTTCATATATATGCAAGCTTAGATTTAACTATAAAGAAGAAATACTTATATCTACATATTTTAATGAGGCAAAAATTTAAAACCTACTAAAATCAATTTGTATATTTTTAATGGGTAATCATTTATACAGTCAGTGTTTTACTAAATTTTTGTACATATGGCAAGTATATATTTTTTTCTCTGTGAACATATTCTGAATATAATGTAAATTATGTTTTTTTCTTAAACTTGCAGTGATATTCTACTGGAAATTTATCTTGTTAGCAACTAGGTGAGCCATTCTCTAGTCCAAATATTTCCTTAGAACAGAAAATTCTTGGGTAAAGATGGTCTTTCTGAGGCTGTAAATAAAATATATTTCAAAAAAGCAGTTAAACATGTAGTAGTAGTTTTCAGCTGAAATTTCTTTCAGTTATTTGATATTTTGAATCTACAAATAATTGGAACAAGTAAAATGTATGGCAACAAATATTGTTCTATTATTTATAACTTCTTTGCTCCAGATACATCCGTCACAGGAATGCAGACATAAAAATGCAAATTAAATTGTTTTTCTTTTGGTACTATCCCACTCTTTGTTAACTTCTGCACAACTGGAATTGGAAAATAAACAGGTTTTCATCCTGAGGGTTGACAGATTTTTGATTACGTATATGTATTTTCTCAAAATTATAAAAAAAATTGTCTTTCTAATCTTAGAACATAGACAACAAAGTTAAAAGAATAAAGATACATGTGACAAATGTATCATTGTCTCCTACCAAATCTTGAACAACTATGGTATGTGGATTGTCTTCAAGGTCTTAGATGCCACCAGATGGAGCTATTACAGAGCCAAAGAGAAAATAACCCTTACAAACTTTGAAGATAAAACAAAGGTAGTCACTTTGTGAACTACAGAGGTCAACGTATTTCTTTCATATGCTTAAAGAATCCTGTAATGTTCAAGTCTCACTTAAAATTATTCTTCTGAGCTTCAAAATTTTCCACAATATACTTTAAAACTGCATTGCAAATTTCAACAAAAATTCAAATAATTGATACTTTAAATTAGCCTGATTCTTCATATTATGAATGTGGCAAGATTCTTTAGGTATAAAAGTGATGTGTGTGTGTGTGTGTGTGTGTGTGTGTGTGTGTGTATGTGTTTATGCCTCCTCAATCTCTATATAGCTATATACATACATATATGCATTTCAGAGAATGTATACTAACTGGATAAAGTGATTTAGAGTATTTATAACTTTTTCATATTAAATGTTGTTGGAAGCAATTAATTAATGAATATAGTGAATAAAGTGACAACTGCAAATATGAAATATATGTGCATATCCTTAAATTTATGTTTATTGGCGAAATACACTGTTAAATTCTTTCATAGCCGGTGACAATGTCAAAATGTAAATTGAATCTCAGTATGCCTAAATTGTAACTATTTGCAATAGTGAGAGTATCATGCAGAGAATACAGATAATTAGGAAAAAGCAAAAATTTGCTTCATTTGAGGAGGACCTAAAACAAACAAGGTATATAGCATATATAACATTTTCTAGGCCTTCTTAGGAGTTCTAAGGGCAAGTGTCACCATCTTTCCTTTCAAACCCTGTGTTACTTGGTGCTTTTCCATGAGGATATTTAAAATTACTTCCTTCATTATCTTTGCCCTCACAGATACCCTTTGTTGAACATTAACTTTAGAGTTTTGTGAAGCAACAAGAATAAAGGGGGAAGTCAACCCTGAACATTTGCCTGAATAGAAACCCATTAATTGTGCTATTGTGGTCAAGTTATGAAAACCTCTAAGTCTTAGCTTTCCCTCTATTAAGTTGAATAATTATACAAATTATCTCAAAGGGAACTCTTCCCTAAACTTGCATGCTCCCTATTAAAAGGCATTTGCTAAAATGCCACGTTAGGTAAGCTAAACTAAACGTCACAAAGTTTTATGGCTCATATTTTGTATCTCTTTGTTTATTCAAGCTATCAGTAAATTTGTTAAGATGCAGTTTAACTGACTGCTATATTTATTATTTATTCATTTAATTGTTTTCATCCAATGGGGAAGAGAATAAGAACATGTCTCGTTTCTAGAAATGCATTAACATGAAGGAAAGGAAAAGGTGCTATTGCACAATGACATACGATACAAAATGATAGTGATTAAATAGCTCCTAATGTACTAGGTGAAGCTATTGCTTTTCTCTTTTTTTCCACTCATGGTTAACCTCATGAGGTTACTGTATCTGAATTTGTATACTGCTTTACTGTATATACACTTATTAGCTTATTTGAAATAAGGAAGGAAAGGGGGAATACAAGATGATTTGGAGGGGGAGAGCGGAGGGAAAGGGGGATAAAAACATGAAAAGGGTCATCAAGTTCAGGTATCTACCTGACAAATGGAAATTATCCCAACAATAAAATACAATTTGAAGAAAAGAAAATAACCCAATTTATAAATATACAACAGGGCTGGGAATGTGGCTTAGTGGTAGAGTGCTTGCCTAGCATGCACAAAGCCCTTTGTTGAATTCTTCATTACCAGATACACAGAAAAAGGCAGAAGTATTGCTGTGGCTCAAGTGTTAGAGCTCTAACCTTGAGCAAAAGGAGCTCAGGGATAGTATCCAGGCCCCTAGCCCAGGACTGGCTAAAATAAAAATGAAAATAAATATCCAGTAAAGTAACACTTCAGTATACAGAAATTAGGATATTTTGGAACTTGGACATTTGCTTTCATACCTTTGCTAAATGCTATGTTATAATGTTTAATATTTACTCTCTGTGTTGGTATTGTTCTACTGCTTCCTGAAAGAGCACCTCTGATTTATGACTTTGCCTCATATTTTTATTCTCCAGTATGTCTCTCTTATATTCATAGTTCAAACCAACCTCCTAATGTGTCTACAACAGTGCATGTTTTAGTGAAACAATTCTTTGATTTTTCCCAACTCTCTATCTTCTCTTGAAGACTTGCAGCATGTGTATGTGTTGTACTGTGTAGATTACCTCGCTCCTTTGTATTGCTTCAGAGGACCTAACAGTTTGCTCCCAGCTCGTTCTTACCTGCTCTTCGATACAAAAGACCACATAGAGTGCATGTTATGTGTGTTATATTGTTCTCAATATGCATCATATATTTTCACCAAAGTCACCAGGAAATGTGTGAATATAAAGGAAAACACAATATTAAGTCTTTCCAAGTATTCAGCAAAGAAAATGATCTGCTTTTATTATTTTATGATTTGATGATATGATAGTGGATGTATCTTATTTTTCTTTTTATTTAGTAAAGATTAGGTATATAATATAGACAACAAAGATGATTTTAAAATCACATTTTTGTCAGATTTTATGTGCATTCCTCAGAACTTTATAGGCAAAGGCCCTCTAAAGCTCTTTCTCATTTTCCCTGGAACACTATATAGTTTACTGTTACAGGAAAGTATATTGCATGTGATTTGGGGATACTGAAGTAGTGGGGTGATAAAACACCAGTCTCTAATACCTGAACTTGTTTGGGGCAGGGGGAGAGAGAAGGTAGTCCTTTTAACCGGGCAGCGATTTCTTTTGTAACTTAATATTATATTGAACTATTAAAAACAAATAAACAAAAATAAAAACAGTAACAATGAACAACTTTTAAATGAGTAGGTTTAATAATTGTAAGATCTGAAGCCACAGGCATGTAAATAAATTTCACAACAAAATGTGGCTGGTAGCATGAATCCCATATGTCCAACGTCAAAATATCATTGATCCAGACTGCATTAATGGATAAGGTTTTGCACACTGAATTTCAACCTTATTTGGAATTCTACAGAAATGCATCTCTATACAACAGTCCTGACAAATTGAATAATGGAACATATCAAAATCATTTTTATTGAGTTAAGTGTGTATGGTTTCTTTAAGAGGAATTTTACTTGAACCATTTTACCATACCCTAATTTTTTCACTTTACTTTCTTCTTCCTTCCTGTATTTCTATATATACATGTATATGTATATTTATATCTCTATATTTAAATATATATACATATATATATTAAAGTTGCACGGGTCAGAGAACTTTTTAAGCAGAAAGAATAGATTGTGAAATGAGTTCATACAGAAAAGGCTTGTTTATATAATACCTAAACGTTTTTAACCTTCTTCCTCTATCTTCTTATGAATACCTTTTTTTCAGAATTCCAAAACTACCAGACTACATAGCCTCAACACCCTCACATTAATAGTATTTACATTGCTTGATGTAAATAATTTGAGACAAAGAAACAATCTAGATAACAAAGAAAAATGTGTTTCAAAAGGGAAATACTCTCATATTCAAAATGTATATGTACTTTTAAGTGACATAAAAGCATAAACATCCAGACATTTTATGGATTGGCTTTGGTTGTTTTTAAAGTAAAAGCAAGTCTGCTTAATATTAACTTAATGAATCTGTACCAAGACTTTCTGAATTTGCCTTCACTTATCTTTCTTTTTTCTCACTTTCTTCTATTGCATTAAAATTATATTCTAAGAACTAGTATATGAAATATTAGATTCTGCTAGGTGGTATGATTATACTATTATCGTAATATAGCTAGTGATTTATTGATTATTTTATTTAATATTTCTTGCATGGTATCTGTAATGTTTTATTTATTGTTCAAGTAAGGCATTTGTTTTCCAAGCTTATTTTACTGGTTCACCCATTCCATTTTTATTAAATGAGGATATAAACTGATTTCCTCTATAGCAGTAGGCTTATTCTCAAAGTCATAAAGAAAACACAAGGATATGGTTCTTTTAAGTTATTGGGGCAATCAAGGATAAAGTTATATGATGAAATAAGAGTAAGAATTTTCTTCAAGAATCAATTAATTTAATAATCGAACTGGTGTCAGTTTTATTAGATGAATGTTAATCAACTTGTAAGATTCCTCATGAGTCCATCTCCCCTTACCAGTTTGTTTACTTTGTGTCTCTTGTAATCAATCACTGCAAGTGTCTGTCAATCACATTTTAGTTCTATGAAGCTTCTAAGCAATTTCATATTTCTTCAAAAAGGGCTAGCAAAAAATCAACTAAAGACTGATCCAGGAGCTAATAAAGGAGAATTCAAGTGAGTTAAACTTAATTCTTATACTTGTGTATGTTGGGGTCTACAGTATGGAAAAACACTGTCATAGATACATATACAGAGATATATTGAAAAATACCCTAAGTGAAGCATCATGAAGGAAAACACAAACTTAGTCTAGTCAAAGGGAGCAGGAATTATTTCTAACTAGAATTGTTTGCGAGTTTACATATGCAATATATATTACACTTATTAGTCTGAAATAAATTTTCTAATAAAATATTATCAAGGATTAGACATGAACAAATGGGCTGCCGTTTTAGATTTCTGATGGAAAATATAAGAAAGACAGACAATTTAACTGGGCATTCATGTACTGTATTTAATTTCAGAGGGCTTTTTTTGGATGAAAAAACCTTCATATTATTTTAATTGCATTGGGAGAGGACTAATTGTAACCACAGAAGACCTCCATAATTTTATCTTATTTCAAATGTATAATTTGAGAAACACCTATTTTCCCTCATATATACAAAAATAATTTCTCATGTGAGATAATATACTCAATCTGAAATAGATAACTAATAAAATATAATTCATAATGTAATAAAGAGAGAGAAACAAGAGACAGAGTCATGTCTTGAATTCAGGACCTAGTCTTGTCACTTAGCTTTTTTACTGAAGCATATTGCTTTACCATTGGAATCACAGCTCTACTTCCAGGATTTTGATGGTTAGTTGGAGATAAGAATCTATGTCTTTTAATTGTGAGCTTTACATCTCAGCCTTTTGAGATTACAAACATGACTTACCAACCCTGAGCTGGTTAATACATCCAGTTTTAATGACATCAATAAAGTGACAGTGTGAATTTTCTATCTAGGAAGTAGCATTTCCACAACTCTTACTAAATAACTCATAATTTTTTTTCAAGGAACAACATAGGACAATATACTCAGGTAAGCATTTTACTCTACGCCACCCTAAGACACTCAAGCGATTGAATCCTTTATAACTTGACTTATTACTTCTTCCTGTGTTATTTTACGCTCGCTCTCTCTCAGCTTCACATATAAGCAATCGACTTTACAGCACGGTAGGCATCTCTAAAACCATCACCTCAGAAACCGAAAATTGTAATAACTGTACTTTTCAAAGATAATTCACAGGTGAAAGCTGGTGGGAATTGCTTTCCTGTGAGTGAACTTTGAAGGATGATGCATTCCACCGAATGTGTGTTGTTCTCAGTCCGCCGATGAAGATCAGCAGATACTGTGAGATGAGCTGGGGAAAGCAGCTCAGGGTGTAGACCCACAGTAAATTAACAGCTCTGGGTTTCATCAGCTATCAGTTGATAGAAAACTGACTTCTACGTCATTCTGTTGCTCCATGTCTTATTTGCTTGAGGGGGTGAGGTAGGAAATATAATCTTTCATAGTAAATCTTTTGGATCTCATTCAGTTTTATCTTTCGTTTTTTTCTGGCAGTTTAGTTGTTGGCTCATATTTATTAAAGTCTAACGGAAAGCAATTGAAATATTCTTTAGAAATAAGATTTCTGGCATGGAGGAAAAAAGAAAAAAAAGATCTAAAAAGCCTGGTCTGACTAGCTCTCTACCAGCACAACCGTGTTTGTTGCAGCATTATTGACTATAGCTAAGATAAGGAACCAACCTGGACACCCCTCAGTAAATGAATGAATCAAGAAAATGTAGTATTTATTTACAGTGGAATTCTATGCTGCCATCGGAAAGAATGGCATTACCCCATTCATAAGGAAATAGAAAAACTCCGGAGAAAATAATATGTGAATAAGCCAGACCCAAAGAAACATAGGCTCCATGGTTTTTCTCATTTATAATAATTAGTATACAACATTTTTTAATTTTAAAGTGATGCTATCACTTTCTTCCTAGATCATGCATTGGAAGTTAATAAAGCCATGCTCATACAGTATTTGTCCAACTGCTATTTAAGTGTTAAGATATAAATGCCCAAGAACTTATTTATAAAGCCGGGCGTGGTGGCTCAAGCCTGTAATCCTAGCTATTCAGGAGGCTGAGATCAGAAGATCAAGGTTCAAAGTCAGTGTAGGCAGAAAAGAACATGAGACTCTTATCTCCAATTAACATTTAGAAAAGGGGAAGTAGGGCTTGGCTCAAGGGTAGGCTTGTAGCTTTGAGCTGAAGAGCTCAGGGACAATGTCCAAGCCCAGAGATAGGGCAGTAACCTTGAGCTGAAAAACTCAGGGACAGGACCAGGCAGAGTTCAAGCCCCATCATACACACACACACACACACACACACACACACACACACACACACACACACACACACTACAGAACTTATTTATATCCATTTCAATAAATTTAATTGTCAAGAATTATTATTTTATATCTATGTATCTATCCATCCATTTACCATCTATCTTTAGATGGTGTCATTAAAATTATTTCCAATTAACTGAGAATATTTAGGAACACTTACTTAAGGTTTTACAATCAGTAAAACTGTCAGTATAGGCAATTGAAAGATCATAGTTGACATGTCTTAATTACAGAAATCATAATTCCATTTAAAACATTTATTTGCAATACTAGGAGCTACTTAATAGAATTAAATATGGAACATCATGTCATTATAGACAGTTACTTGATTTAAACTGAATTTCTATTGTAGACAGTTTAGAGTCAATGAACAGAGGCTGAGAAGTTAGAAGTAAGAAAAAGATATATTGAACATTACAATCACTTGCCTCAAAAGAAATAAAGAGGTAAGCAATGATAGTTGATAGGTCAGAAAGGAAGATCACATGAAATATTTCTTATTTCTTTTTTATTGTTATTGTAGTGAGTTGCTACACTGATTACAGTCATATAAGTCAGATAATGACTAACGACCACAGTTCTTTTTGTAACATATCTCTCCTCTTTCTGTCTCCCAGTTTTCCCCTCTTTTCTTCACCCACAAGATGGACAGTTCAAGCTGGGAGCAGTGGCTCATGCTTATAATCCTAGCTACTCAGGAGGCTGAGATCTGAGGATCAAGGTTCAAAGCCAGCCCTGGCACAAAAGGATCTGAGACTCTTATAGCCAATTAACTTCTAGTTAGTGGGGCTTGGCTCAAGGGTAGGGTGGTAACCTTGTGCTGAAGAGCTCAAGGGCAGTACCCAGGCCCAGAGTTCAAGCCCCATAAGCCCCCCCCAAAAAAAAAACAGATGGACAGTTCATTTTCCACAGTGTCTAGTGAATACCACTATTGTATTTGTTCACCCTTGTTCCATCTTTTTAGTATATTTACTTGATGACTTATAGGCTTGTTCTAGTTACTACAAATAAATGCAGCCTATGCATCTTTGATTCTGGCTTAGCTTAATTTGATTTTTTTCCATTTCCTTACTAATGGTACATTATCATGTTTACTGATGGAATTACATTGTGTGTATTTTACCATATTTTGTGATCCATTCATTCACTGAGAGACATCTGGGTTAATTCTATGACTTGGCTACAGTAGAGTGCTGCAATGAATGTCATTGTAATAAAATGCAAATTCATCTATTTTTTTCTAAACTATCTAGGTCCACTTAATATATTTTAATTTAAAAACTGTATTATTTTATGGTTTGTGATGAGATTTTTTTCCATCAGAATACTTCATCAGTGGGAACCAGTTTATTTCAATTCTATTATTCTTTTCTTATTACTTGTAGCAGAAAATGACACTTAATGTGTCCAAACCTTTTTAGACAAATTTTCCCTGGACTATCTCATTTTGCCCTTTGCTAATTCCTGCTTTTTATAGTCCCATGCAGTAGATTCAAATTAAATAACCTTTATATATTATATGCAGAATCATCGAGTTAATTATTTAATTTTTAATATTTCCTTTCTAATGATTTAAAATGTAAAACATCTTATTTAAAATCAAAACACTTCTTTTCATAAATTTGTTCTTACTATTAGTGTCAGGGGTCATGTTGATCCACTGTTCTTTGTTGAATTATATGTAAATTATCACCAAGACTGATCATTTTCTGTGTCAGTCTATTAATATGAATGACCACCACCGAAAATGAACGTGCTAAGTGATTTGAAAGCTCAATGATACTATTTTAACTCCCCTACCCGTAATTTATGGAAACAAACTCTCCATTTTATATCAGGGATATGATTGTAAAAAGGTTGGAAAGACTATCACAGAGTTATAAAAAGTAAAATAAATTGTTTTCTACTGACACATACCTGTTAGTTTGTCTTACATAACATCTTCCTTAAGTTAATAATGGATATATTAATGTAATACTTAACTGGTTATTGTGAGAATTAAATAATAAAATTGATTCAAAAGGAGAGTAACAACACATTTGGAGTTTATTTTTGTATTGAAAGAGCAGCATTCTGTTTCTCATCTAATATGCTAAGTTTACCTGGAGCGAAACTCGTTATCATTTGTGTTAGTTATTATCTAAGTTAATTAAGCAGTAGCTTGAAATTTTGTTTCCAAATATAAGGGGCTTAGGTCATTTTTATTTATGTGAATTATAAAATTTCTCTGCTGGTATTTCCTTCAATAAAGGATGCTTGGCTATGGAAACATAAGATGTTGCATACTTGGGGAACTATCTACCTCAGCCACCAGATGAAATATTTATAATTATTCTTCCAAGAGGTCTGCCCTTGATATATAATGATTGTCCTTTGGGATGCCAAAATGCATAAAACCTTATCATATTTCTATGTTTTTGAAAATATAGAACACTTTTCTCCTCATATTCTTCACTCTTCTTAAAGAGAACACAAATATTTGAAAAGAATTCCAATATTTTAGCAGTTTAAAACCTTTCCACCATCCCAAATTGATTATTGAAATTTACAATTAACAGTCAAGAAATGAATAGGATTTAGGCAATCTCCGACTTTCTGACAGCTCATTTTAAATCGACCCCAAATTGTTGTTTTTCTAACATATATTTATCACTTTTAAACGTGTTAATTGTGTTGCAAGTACTGCAGCTGGGATTAATTTAGGGAGTCTGAATTGCCTTCTCTACAGCTGGTGAACACTGAAGCAAAACTGTGAAATAAGCTTTGCTAAAAGAATTAGATAGTCTGCAGTGTTAATTATTCAACCCTTTCCTTCTGAATTCCTTCGAAGAAGTATGGTCCAAATTATGAAAAGAATTCTTTTGCTCATGCTATCAACAAGGATATGACAGTTGTTTAAAATGCTGATTCTTTGTGCATCCTCCTAGATTAAAATCAGAAATATTTTGGGAACAGCAATGAGTTCCAATTACCAGAGTGGCAAAACAGAAATGTGTCCATTACACAAATATAATCACAATATATGAATACATATTTAAGGTACTTGTTCAAGTGTCTGAGTCCCATTCATGTTTCTTTAGTGTTGCATCCAAAGAAAAGCCATCTTTTTCACATTGCCAGTCATTTATCATTTTAATGCTCTATATGGTTCTGAATGCTTAATAACCATAAATTAATCTCTCTATAAATTCAGTTAAAAAATCTGAAGAAAGCTGGGTGCCAGTGGCTCACACCTGTAATTGTAGCTACTCAGAAGGCTGAGATGAAAGTCCTGGTTCAAAGCCCCAAGAAAACTCAAGTGGCACTGTGGCACAGAGCTCAGAGTCAGTACTCAGGCCCTGAGTTCAAACTCCAAGACCAAGAGAAAAAAATAAAACAGTCTGAACAAGGAAAAAATAATTCCCTCAATTACTCTAAATATTGACTTTATACTTGAGGCCAAAACATGTATTTGAATATTTCTTTGAGTACCGAGGTACATGTGGGACTATATACAGGATGCAGTTAGTTCTTAAACTAGTCAAGTTAAAAGTGTTGTCACAAAGTCTCAAAGGTCAGTCCATGTTGGCTGCCTACATTGTTATAGGACTGAGGTGAGGTGGTTTGAGGAAGTTGTACTGGAGGCCAAAAGGAAAATTGTGAAAATACTTCATCAGGTCTGAGCTCAATACTACCTTATTAGTTTTAACCACAGACAATGTTCATCAATTATTTGAAATACATTTTCATCTAAAAACTGTGAAGGTAACATACCTGATTCATAAGATATTTTAATTATATAGCATAAATGTTGATTTCTCAAGTATGTTAATTCATATTCTCAGTGAATTACTCCAAAAGCATGGATTTTCAAAATAATTTTTCTAGGGGAAAATCAAATCTCCCCTTCACTTCCTTTCTTGTTAAAGGCAAGTCTTTTAGCCTTCAAGTTTCTAGAGTATGGATTAGGCTGATGACAAAGCTATGATGTTTTTATTATAGTTCTGTATTTGACAAGTTTATAAGTCACAACTGGAAGCTTGAGCCAATGTATATTTCATAATAATTTCCTGGGGTTATATGGTTTATCATTCATATTTCATCATTTTTGTCACAGTACTCCTCCACGCATCTAGAAGAGGTATGTGACCTTCAGTTGACATTACCACATCATTTCCCTCAATTTAAAGTTCTATTTAGTGTACTCTACATTTAAAATACCTTTCAGAATAGTTTTTAAAGAATAAATGATAAATAACTCAAGTACAATTGTTTGCACCTCTATTTGTCGATTTGTGAAAACTGAAATTGAAAAGATGGGTTGGTCAACATCAACTAATGCAACAAGTTTATTAAACCCCATCTCAACAGAGGTGGGTATGGTGATGTACATATTACACTGTGTATCTATTTCCTATTTTCAAGCTAGAAATCTATTCTAAATGGAAGCTTTTTTCTTCTTTTCCTTCTTTCTCTCTCATTTCCTTCCAGTTTGTTCTTTATGCAATAGAATTTAGTAGCAAAACACTGTTAAGAAATTTTGAAAATTGCATAATTGTAGTCATAAACATTAACACAGTTCCAAAATTTCTGACATATTTGAATTCTAATTGTTTTTTGCTTACATATTTTCATTTTACCTATTAATGGTTTTGTTTTAATTTTGTGGAACATGGTTATGTTTGTTCTGTCTCATGTAATTAATTCACTAAAGAAGACATAACTCTCACTTGGGAGAAAGATCCATCAGAAATTCTACAGTGCTTTCTTTCCTACACCAAAGTTCCTATTGGCAATGTCCTAGTGTAAAAATACCTGAGATCTGCTTCAAACTAGGTGAAAGCCTGCCTAAAATAAGTTAAATTGATGGTATTTGTATATTTTAAGTATAAACCTACTCAAGAAATGAAAGACCTTTTCAATAAAAACATATTCACTGATTTACAGAATCAATATTATGAAAATGGTGATATTGAAGTGGCAATCTCTTGATTGAGTGCAATGCTCATAAAAGTTCTAATATCATTAGTCATAAAAATGCAAACAGCAATCCAAAGTGATACATTGGAAGTTTTTAGTTTATTCTATTTCATTTCAATGTACTTTTTTAATGTGTGTGCTGTTCTTACTTTGGGGATGAAGCAAATAAGGTTCGATTCCCAATTTTTACCCATATATGTGATATCAGAAGACACATGAATAAATGGATTTAATCCTATGATAATATTTCAATCATTGCTTTTAAGGAAGAGCTAGTATTTATTTCTGTATTTGTGTGTAACATATCTTTGAAAACTTTTATATATTCTTTTCCAAATAATTTCAAAATAGCTGTTTTTCATTCAAATTTAGTGGAAAAATGTAGGAATTAGAAACTGTGGTGAAATTTTTAATGTCAAGTATCTTGAAACTGTAATGTAATAATGTGGCTCTGATTGCTTATCAGTCAATAAAATATTTCTAAAATTATTAATTTATTGATACATTCATTGATTAAGAATTTTATGTGTCAGAATGAATGTTATGCCATGTACTTTTGTATGTTACTTGACTTTTCAAGAGTGTTAACACTATGACTAAGGAATATTATTTTAAACAAAGAATGGATAGCACTGCAGACTTCTGTATATGAGGACATGTCAATAAAAACTGTAAGTGGATTACTTATCCCTTAATATTTATAATTTAAGTAATATAATAGCCAAAGTTGACTTTTTAAATAATCAATTTAAATGAAATGCATTATGTAATTTCTGTAAAATCAAATTGCAAACTAAAATAATATGTTTTGGTAGTACTGATGTTTTTTTTTCTGTTATTGGGATGATGTACAGAGTGGTTATAGTTACATTCATCAGGTAGCATGTACATTACTTGGATATTTTTACCCTTTCCCATGTAGTAGTGAGGGTCAAACTCAGTACATCATACTATTGAACAGGTATTTAATCACTTTAGTCATACCCCATCCTTCTTTCTTGAGTTATTTTTCTGATAAAGTCTCATAGGCCTCAATCCTTTTACTTGTGCTTCTAATGTTATTTGGTTAAAAAGCAAGTGTAAGTGCACAGAACTTGTTCCCAAGGCTACTTTTGCATTCTGATCCTCTCATTCTTTGACTCTCTAATAGCTAATATTACAGGCATAAGAATCACCTCTGACCATCAGAGCATGAATTTTATAAATAAGTGCATTTGCTGCAATGCTCTCTGCTTGCTTCAGAGGTCACAAATCCATTTTTAGACACTGGAAGATTACTTATAAAATAAATAGCAGTTACCTTCTCAAACACAGATACTCCACTTCTGCAATTTTTTAATTGGCTTTACCTCAGCTATTTTTCTCCCAATCTGGATATTTTTATTTTTAATAATCTTGATTCATCCTCATGTTATTCTCAGTGTTATTAATTATGTTAATTATGTTATTATTCTCCTAAATCAATCATCAGATTAATAATGTCTTCAAATGCCAAAAGACTAATGCGAAGTTTTGAGAAAATTCATCAAGAAGTCATATTTTTGAGAAATGATAATACAGAAAAAGTATCAAAATTATGGTAGATCCCCTGCCCAATTGTATTTGAGAAAAATGTGTGTGTGTGTGTGTGTGTGTGTGTGTGTGATGTCTGTATGGTGTGTGTATTCATAGAGAGTGGCAGAAAGAGACAAAATGACAGAGACAGAGAGAAAGACACAGAGAATTTAATTTTGGAAGGAATCAACAGAAAGAAGAAAATGAAAAGAGAAGTAAAATCAATCAGGATCTCACAAAGAGGGAGAAACAATAGTAACCATTGATGGAAAGTTACTCTTGAAAAGAAGTAGAAATTTGCAAAAGAAATGATGAAGAAAGTGTCACAAAAAATTCAAAACTGGAGAAGAAAATATACTAGAGTATTGTATGTCAGAGTTCTACTAGGATATTCTAGAGATACAAAATTACTTCATATACCTAATACAAAACTGATTTTTATAACAACTTATAACAGATTTAAGATTATTCCATTAAATAAGTATTTCTGAACCTTTACTTGGTGCCTACAATTTATCCTAGTCGACAATATGCAGTATTTGCATTCCAGTAGTCCTGGTCTTTTCTTAGAGTGGCTCTGCCTTTCTCCTCTGACGTTGGTAGTCAGCTCATGCAGATGTGGATCTGGTTGTGGGATTTATTTTGTTTTTGTTTTAAATGGGTGCTGAGGCTACAAATGTGGTCTCATTTAACCTTTATTCATTTGTAACACCTTCACAGTTGTTTCTAGTTTAAGTCTTCCTTCAGAATGAAAGTTTGTATGAAGACAGAAATGGGAAATTAACAGAATGGTGAAATCTGTCTTATAACCTTAATTTTGTTTCTTATACTGTACCTTCTACAGGAGAAGACAAAGGTCTGTCTGTGGTGGACAAAGGTCTGTCTGTGGTGGAAAAAGATAATTATTTTCCTGCTACCTAATTTCTTGCTGACTCTGCTTAAAGTGTTGAGCGTTTCTATATTATTTCCAAAGCCAACTCAAATGGTCAATATTTGAGTTTTCAGGGAGAATAATTCTTAGGAAGTAAGACATGGGTCAAATGTGAACTAGATAATCAAAATATCCTGATTTTTTAAAAAAATATATTCTTAATTCTTTTTTTCCATATATTTTTAATTGTAATTAATAGAAGGGTTACATGATATTTGCCAGATAGGAGGTACATTAATTCACATACATTGATACCCTTTCACATGTCTTGATCCCCAGTTCTCTCTCCCCACCCCCATCCCGCATCTTGTTTTCCCCCCTTCCCTATCCAATTTCAAATAACCAAATACAAATATATCCGATATATCAGGTAACAAAGTGGGATACTGTAACAATATGAGATAACCAAGGGACAGCAAAAAAGATGAGAGATAACGGTACATTAAGGACAACAATAATTATCAAAAATACTAAAAGTAGCACTACTAGATGATTCAGCTATAGCCCTCTTGGACATAAACCTGAAGGAAAGGTAAGACAACATACATTTGAATATCCATGTTTGTTGCAGCTTTGTTCAGAATAACACAGCTATTGAATCCTTTTAGATGCCCATCAGTGGGTTGATGGGTAAAGAATGCATAGCATTTACACTGACAGATTTTTATCTCCTGGCTGACTTCAAACTGTAGTCAGATTTGAGCCTCCTGAGCAGTTACAATTTCAAGCGTGAGATACTGGTGCTGGAAAAAGGCATTCTAATTTCTAAAGACCATAAGTTATTTGTAAAAAGAATACAAGCTTGAACTATGGTCTGGTGGTAGAGTGTTTGTCTGGCATGCATGAAGCCCTGGGTTTGATGCCTTTGGTACATACAAAGAAAAAGTCAGATGTGGTGCTGTAGCGCAAGAGGTAGAGCACTAGTCTTGAGAAAGCCCAAGGACAGTGCTCAGCCCCTGAGTTCTAGCCCTAGGACTGGAAAAAAATGAAATAAAAATAATACAGTATCTAAACATTGTATGTAGCAAATATGAGCATACCTGATAGATAATTCACTAGTTCATTCAGAGGGACAAGAAAATGGAATGAAAGAACAAGAGAATGGAAAGCTCAACAAGATATTTTGTCGGTAAATAATAGACAGTTTTAAATATTTCTAGTGGTCCATATGTAGCACAGAAATATGAAACAAGCTGAGGGATGGTGGCTCAGATCTGAGTATTGAAGTTAGAAGTCAGCCAAGGCAGAATAGTCAGTGAGAAACTTAGCTCCAATTAAATATCAGAAGAGTCAAAACTGGAGGTGTAGTTTGACTGGCAAAAAAGACAGTCTGAAAGCCCGGAGTTCAAGCCCCATTAATGCCCTGTCACCAAAAACAAACAAAAAAACCCCACTGAATCAAACAGGTTATCCACACACAAATCTATAGTAATGTCCATGATATAACTTTTCTTTTCAAAAGTAACATTGATAGAAAAATTGTTTATGTTTTGAGTATCTCAAACCTTGGAAACATGATTGCCTGTAAACTTTTGACTAGTCTGATTTCTTGTTCTTTGCATAGCAGTTGTTTGTATGATTCTCATTAGGTTCCAGCAGAATTTAGCACAATTTCCCCAAAGCAAAGACTTTGACAATGTCCTCGTATTGGCTCTGCCTTCTTCATGTTCATTCTCTCCCTTATGGCCGATCTTATAACCAATTGTCCATACCCGAGACTATTCTTAATTTCTGTCATTCAGAACACCCCAACTGTATCACAAAGTGATAAAAACTCCTCAAAAAAAACTCAAAGGTATTCTTTGGAATACCTTTATGGTGGATCCTCACTATCAATGTTTAAAAATTTTTAATGATGTAAACTTCTAAACGATTGACGGTCAGTAATGGTCCTCATTAAAACACATGTATTTGTAGAGATCAAAAATACCAACAAGTTGTATTCTATCATTTTAGGGTGAGTCGGGTATTACTGATTTGATTTGACATTCTAATTGTGTCTTACCTTTAGGAAGAACCATTTTGCACTGTAATGATATCCCCAAGCTAACCACAAATAGTGTTAATATTTTAAATGTATATGTACTTCTTAGCTTCACATTTTATGAAACACTTCTTTTTTTTTGCTTTTATTTTTTTATTTTTTCCCATATATTTTATTGTAATTAATAGAAGGGTTACATGATATTTGCCAGATAGATGGTGCATTAATTCCCATACATTGATACCCTTTCACATGTCTTGGTCCCCATTTCCCTCCCCCCACCCCCACCTCTCATCTTGTTTTCCCCCGTTCCCTATCCAATTTCAGATAACCAAATACAAATATGTCCAATATATCAAGTAACAAAGTGAGATAGTGTAATTATATGAGATAACCAAGGGACAGCCAAAGTGATGAGAGATAACTTAGTACCTTAAGAACAACAATCATTCATTATATGGCTTATGTTTACATCATATTTTAAATGACAAGTTTAACAAACAAGTGTTCAAAGAGGGAATCTCTAATTACAATCTCTGGGACTTCGTATTTAGAACTTAATCAAAATTAGGCTAAGGGTTTGTATGTCATAGAAACATATCAATTTATGAAATAAAACATTATGTCTATAGAGTCATAGGTTTTTATGTCTATATAGTTATGTTTGTATTTACATTACCATGTCCATAGCTTTGGGTATGCAGTAATTGATTCTTTGCTCTTGTACCCTTTGGATTTAATAGCCACATATTAAGAATACCATGTGCCTTTTGTTCCTTAGGTCTTGACTTGTCTCACTCAACATGATTCGCTCTAGATTCATCCACTTCCCTGCGATGCCATTATTTTATCTTGTCTGTTGGCTATGTAGAATTCCATTGTGTAGATATACCACATTTTCTGTATCCATTCATCTGCAGTAGAGCATCTGGATTGTTTCCATCGCCTGGCTATTGTGAATAGTGCAGAGATGAACATAGCTGAGCAGGTGTCTTTATAATATCCTGGGTCATGCTGTTCAGGATAGATGCCCAGGAGTGGTATGGCGGGATCATAGGGAAGGTCTATTTTCACTTCTTTAAGGAACCTCCACACTGCTTTCCAGAGTGGCTAAACTAGTCTACATTCCCATCAGCAGTGTAGTAGGGTTCCTTTTTCTCCACAGTGTTTATGAAACACTTCTGATGAAATTTAAAGTAGTTATCTTTCAGACTGCTATTGGGCTGTGTGGTTCTTTATTTGGGGTGTTGTTTTCCAGTGTCTCTAGTGTCATTGATATCGACACTAGAGATATTAGAAATTAGATATCCCAAGCGTCTATGAAATTGGTGAAGAATCAATACATCTAAAATAATCCCTGTACCAGCAAATGGAGTGTGTGTGTGTGTGTGTGTGTGTGTGTGTGTTGCACTTGCTTGGCAGGCACTGTAACCTTTGAATCTATAGTTTTTTTGTTTGTTATTTGTTTGTGTAGGTATCATCTTAAGTTTTTGCCAGGAACCCGCAAACTACACTGTGCCTACTTTCACCACCTGTAGTAGGTGAAATTATAGGTAAGAGCCAGTACATAGAACTACTTTTATAACTTCACTCTTAGGCAAGTTTAGCATAGATGAGGACATAGAAACTAACATTATTCTGTTTACTCACAGTTTTATTTACCTCATTTTTTCTAATTACCTTAACTTTAGAAGTATTTATTTTATCAGAAAAGTACTTGAAAACCTTTATTCACAGCTTTGCATAAGGAGGGATTGTCTGTATGTTTCTGACTTTGAAAATTAATCAAATTTTTTATCCTTGACTATTGATAGATTTCATTTCTCATAATGAGATGCACCCTGAGCTTTGATATTGTATAGTATCAAGTAGAGATTCATTTATTCATCCTTTTCAATGAGAGTAATCTCCCTACTTCATACTTTAGTGATCTGAATAAAGAGCAAAATTACACTGCACAATGTCATGATAATGAAGTTAGTATTTGTACAAGTCAAGTGAAAAGACTTTCTCTCATCTCAACTGAATTTGTAGAATAATAAGTAATGTAAAAGGGAAAATATTTCCTGTGATAAATTAATTCATGTGAAATTGTATATGGGGCAATAAGGGGTCATAGTAAGCAGCCGGATGGAATCTCATTATATTTTCAATAGCATGGTTTTAAAGATATTTTGCAATCGATAACTTAGTCATATTTTTTGACTTGCAACATGTTTAATTTGTCATGTTTTCCTTTGTTTATTTTTCATTATTTCATAAAATTTAATGGAGTTAGCCTTAAATATAGGTTCTTAAAACAGCATTGTTAACCACAGGCACAGAATTTTCCAGCAGATATCTAGAATTTAATCACTTTATACAATTGAATTAGTGAATGCATTGAATAGCAATTTATACTGTTTCCTTTCTCACTCCTTGGTAACCACAGTCTAATTCCTATTCACTGTAAGTTGATTATTGTTACCTCCTATATGAAATAATTCAGCATTTGCCCATTTATGAGTGTCCCATTTGCATAAGGTCTTTCATGTATACCTATATTGTAATTTTAAGATTGAAATATATTTTCTCGTAATTACAAGTGGAGTTTTTATTTGTTCCTTCCACTGATGATTGGATTGTTTTGTATCTTGTCTTCTGAGTAACAAGCTGCCATGAGAAAAAGAGTGCTCTTTGAGATCCGAATTTTAATACTTCGGGATATATAATCCAAAAATGGAATCATTGATTCTTATCACAATTTTTTTAAGTTTTTGAGGAGACATGAAGCAAATTTTCACAATGGCTTTACCATTTCAAATTCCCATCAGTAGAACGCAAGTTTCTATTTTATTGCATTGGGTTTAATAGTTACAGTACATTTGAAATTTATATGAGTAGGAGATAATATGTTGTTGTGGCTTTGATTTCCATTTTCATGATGCCTGCAGACATGAAACAGTTGCTTGGGTTTACATACATATATATATATATATATATATATATATATATATATATATATATATCCTGGGGTGTGAACTCTGGGACTGGGCGCTTTCCCTGAGCTTTTCGGCTCAAGGCTACCGATCTACCGTTTGAGCCACAGCACCACATCCGGTTTTCTAGTGGTTAATTGGTCTTTAGTGCCCCGACTGTCTTTAAACTGCGATCTTCAAATCTCAGCCTCCTGAGTATCTAGGATTACAGGTATGTGCTACAGTGCCTGGCTATAACTTCTTTGGAGACATGATCATACAAAGCCTTTAACTTATAACCTGATTATTGTTATGTCCTATTTGGTTTGGTTTTGTGTGATTTGGTGGACTGTTTTGTTGCAACCAGCAGCGAATTCCCCAGCCACTGCAACAAGGCAATAACCCCGACCCAGCCTTGGAACTGTAGCCTTCTGCTAGCTTGGGGTTTCCAAGGTTAATATCAACTGGTTTTCATTGCATTTTGTATAAGGAAGTATATGCAGAAAATAAGGTACAAGCATCAACAAATGACAAGTTGTATTACAAGTTGCGTCTCTTATACAAAATATGTTGGGAACTAAAGCTAAACAGTACACAGCTGATAATTCACATAAACTTTAGTCTGTTAAAGGCCCCCATGCCGTTAGGGTAGAGTTAGGCCACACCCAAGATCCATCTGAATCCTGGTGAAGCCTGGCCAGGACAACCTTTACAGAAAACTGTCATCTTTCTGAGAGTATGCTGGTAGAAGACTTTCCAAAACTCCCAATCCTTTTAAGTCTCACAGCTTGGCTCTTTGAGCTTTTCAAAGTGTTTACTTTTATTTGGCTGGTTTATGTTTTCTATTTTAAATATTCCTTTGTTGGGGTCCTTCTCGGATGTCTGGGCGAGAGGTATAATGGCTACGGAGCCCACGTATAATCCCGGGAACACAGACTGCGGAGACCAGACTCCAGGTGCAGATCTAACTTTATTTTAAGAAACATGCTCCCTTAAATACAGATCAAGTGGTGGCCGCCTCCTCATACCAGCAGCAAATAGGGACCTTCCTGAATGCGACCCTCAGCCTACTGCCCTGAGACACGCCCCACTTGCTGGAAGTACCAAGAGCTCCTGCTCAAGACCGAAGCAGCCAGGGCCCTCTGGCTCCGGACTGCCCAGGTCACTGGGTGTGCCCAGGAGTGTACATGCCTTTCAGGACAGAGTCACAGAAGCACAGATAGCAACCTGGGCTTCTACACCACCAGCTGAGAGGCCCCACATTGCTTTACATATTATATATACTCAGCCCATTACAAATACATAGTGGTTTTCAAATATGATCTTGTGTTCTAAAGATTTCTATCTCACTGTTGCCTGTTTCATTTTGTATATAAAACCTTGTAGTGTGATGCAGTGTCTCTTGGTTAATTTTGCTTCCATCTCTTACATTTTGGGTGACACATGGGAAAAAGTTCAGATCAAGTTCAGCATCATGAATCGGTCTGTGTCTGTTTTCCCTAGAATGTTTGCAGGTCAAGAACTTTATGTATGTCTTGATTCCATGTTGAGCTCACTTTTATATATGGTGAAAAATAAGGGCTTGATTTCTTCCTCCTGCACAGGGGAACCCTTCCCTCCCTCCCCTTTGTTAGCAAAACTTCCCAGTCACAAATGCCTAACAAGTTTGCTGAAGAGCTAGCTATTTTACTGTACACATGTGTGTAGAATTCTGGATTCTCTATCTGATTACATTGGCTTATATCTGTGCTTTTTACTATCATATCCCTTTTATTGTGCTTTTTTTTAACCTAAGTTACTGAAACCTAGTAGTGCTCTTTCAGTTTTTATTTTATTTTTTATTTTTTTTTAGTATTGCTTTGTCTATTGTATGGGCATTTTGGTATCTTATGCATTCTGATGTTCACTTTTCTATTACTGTCTTTAAAATGTCATCTTAATTTTGATAAGAATCACTTCCAATCTGTACAATGCTGAGGATAATATTGATGTCTTAACAATATTAACTTTTCCAAAATCTATGAATGTAAAGGCCTTTCCATTTATCTTTGTCTCTTTTCATTATTTTTTATTAGTTGTTTGTCATTTATAATAAACAATTTCTTCACATTCTTAGTTGACTTTAACCAAAAGACTGTACATATTTTGATGTTTTTTATGCTATCTGTGATGTTTTTGCCTTATTGTAAAATAAATTTCATAAAACAAAAACAGTCATTTTATGCAAAATTAACATCACTATTTCCATATGTCAACATTTTTATTAACATTATGGAAATTTTATCTCTTTTTGTAATAAAACTTCAAGTGTAGATTATTACATATACATGAAGAATGTTCAAGACTAGATTTCAGTCCAATATATTTGGTTTGCTTACAAGCCCACATAATTCCAATTGACCAAGACAAAAATAAATGAGCAATCCAGAAAGTTGAGTTCAATTCCTTAAAAGTAATTAGCTTAGTGGCTTTCCAAATGAAGATTTTGTATTTACATTGAGTTGTTGACTGTATCTTTCCTTGTCCTCTACATTTGTCTATTCCTCTTTCCTTGAGACTACACCACCCATTTCATTTTTTTCTGTCAGTCCTGGTGACAGAATGCAGGGCCTGAGCACTCTACCACTATGCCAACTCCCGGCCCCATTTCTTTTAAATGTATTTTATTGTAGGGATAATGTATAGAGGGGTTACAGTTACATTCATTGGGTAGTGGGTACATTACTTCTTGAACATTGATTCCCCTTCCCATGTTTTTGTTCCAAATTCCCTACCACCATCCCCTCCCAATCTCCTTGTTTTTCTCTCTTTTCTTCCCTATTTCAAATAATAAAATAAGCATATATAAAATATACCAGATAAAAAGTCAAGTATAGTAACCACATAAGATTAAAAATGAGGAGAAATAAAGAGAAAAGAAATAACTTCACATAGTACATAAAGAACAACAATCACACAAGATAAACCTCTTGTTTCCATAACCTAGAGTTCATTTCATTTAGTCTCATCCTACATTATATTATGTACTTAGCTTTTGATCTATTGTGATCCTCTGCTAGGGGCATTCTAGATGTGCTGATCCAATCATATTGAGGGGCATCTGGCTTGTTTCCATATCTTTGCTATGGTAAATAGTGCTGCAATGAACATTGTTGTGCTAGTGGGTTTAGTATGTCTTTGTTTCTGGACGTTTGGGTAAATGCCAAGTAGTGGAATTGCTGGGTCATAGGGGAGCTCTATGATTAGTCTTTTAAGGAATGGCCATACTGCTTTCCATAGTGGCTGAATGAGTTTACACTCTCACCAACAGGGTAGTAGGGATCGCTCCTGGCCACATCCTTGCCAGCATCTGTTGTTATTAGATTTCTTGAACATGGCCATTCTACCTGGAGTGAGATGGAATCACAAAATTGTTTTGATTTGCCTTTTTTTATGGCCAGCAGGAAGGAATAGACACAGTAGGATTCCTTAGCTCAGGATGAAATATAATAAAGACCCAGAAGCACAACAAATTAAAGAAAGTTTGACAAATGGGACTGCATTAAACTGCAGAGCTTCTGTATGGGAAAGGACATAATCAGACATAACCACCCATTTCAAGTGCCCATTTCCTGGTGTAAATTTTGTTTCATTTTAAGTCTCCCTTTCTAAGGAAATGCACTATTTGAGTTTTCCCTTGAATCTACAGTGTTTCAGATAACACACATTCACACACAAACACTCACATGCACACTCAGATTTCCATCACCCCACCCATTTATTTACATGGTTGCAACTAATTCTAGCTTCAACATATGAGAGAATACATGAAATATTTTTTTCTTTGGCCCTGCCTTACTTCACTTAATAAATAATTTCCATGTTCTTCCATTTCTTTCCAAAGATACAATATATTTTTTCTAGTTCATGAAGGAAGTGGTGTATTGAGTGGGATGGGTTAGAATCTTGAGAGAGGTCATATTGATCAATATGCATTGTCACTGCCTGCTGCAACAACACGTCACTTCAGAGGCAGACTGGGAATGATCATAGACTTAAATAGTTGTAAGCAGAGGTCTTTTATTTCTCTCTCCTTTCTTCTCTCTCTCTGCTTCTATTCTTCTCTCTGTCTTTCTCCTTTTCTCTGCCTTTCTCTACTCTTCCCCGGAAATCCTACACTATTTATATCCTTAAGCAGCTAATCACAAAAAAGTCATCTGCACATGCAGCAAACAAACAAGGAAAAAATCTAGTGATCACACTCTATCCATGAGCACAGAAGAAACAAATCAACCAATACAAAGAAACTTCCTGGTCAGCAAGTACTGACTCACTGGCAAGCTGCCAGGTGCTATCTTATAATCTTACTTCCTCAGGAGGCTGAAAGCAATGTTTCAAAGACCTAGGATATGTGGGGCTACCATCATATCAGATCAACTCTGCCTGTCTTAGGTGTCTCCAAGCTGATTAGTCTAAGAAGACTATCCCGTCATGGGATCACCAAGTACTCTTTACTTGGCTCTTGTCTTAGGTTGCTAGGCTAGCAGCTGGGACTTACCCGTCTCTCACTACCAGCTGTCCATTTAAGCAAGCCAGACCTGAGGGAAGGCATTTGTTTCCATGGCAGCAAATGCCTGTCATATTAGCATTTGCTGTCTGCGTTGACTTTGTATTATTTTACACAAACAATATAGACATATTACAATTATAGCACATAAAAATAAACCCAAGCTGATCAATCCTGCCCACCTTTGACCAAATCCCAAAATAGTCTCAAATAAAGATGACCAATCACCCAAGGTTGAAATATCAACATGTGTCTGATTATTTATGCATGTAGAGAGGTTGTCAAGTTCTCAAACTGAGCATTCCATGTTCCATTAAGCATATGTCTTTAGACAGATTAGCCACTCAACTGAAATTGTTGTATGGTACTCCTGTCAAGCAAAATCCAGAATAAGCAGCTACACAAGAGGGGCTCATCACCTGCTCCAGAATATTCAATTGTTCTTGCAATAAATCAACTCATTGATTAAGCATAACAATTCCAGTCCTCAGCTAGAATTTGAGCCACAAAATTAGCTCTTGAGGATCCTTGACATCCAGTCCAGGAGGGTGGCCAAGATTGTTCAGGTTCCCAGCAATGTGGTCCTTAGCGACGTTGATAGGGTTGTGTATCATTGCCACATGGATTCATTCAGGGAACCATACTCATGCTAAGTAGAAGAGCCTTCATCTGACCGACATGCTTCTGAGGAGTCTACACCGTCTGATGTATCAGTTTCTCTAGCACCCAAATGGGACTGTCAGAAACCTGTGGAAAAACACAAACACTTCCTCGCCTCCACATGAAAACTGGTCTGGTCCTTTCCAGTTTCCAGAAAGAATATCTTTCCACAATACTAAAGGTTTATGACTTCTAGAAGGATTAAAATGTCTATCTCCTGCAGAACGTCCTTCAGCATCAAGAGTTAAAAAATTTAAAGTAAAAAGAACTATAGCAAGTCTATCCTTGGGAGTCTTCCAAATCAAATATTGTCCTCCACTCAGCACTGCCTTACATAATCTTGTCCAGTCATCGGGAATCAAATTTAAATTTGCCAATGAGTCTAACATACTAATAGTGAAAGGCACTTGGGGTCCAAAAGCCATAATGGATTCCTTTAGCTGTTTAACGGCTTTGAAATCTATTGTTTGATCAAATCTTGCCTGATTTTGATCCTCAAACACTGGAAAACCCCACCCATTCCCCACTTCTTACACTTCTATTCTTTTAGCTAACTTGCGGATAGATCGGGTGAGGCTAGCTGTTGGCTCCTCCCACTGAGGCACAGACGTGGCTCCCTATCATGCAATTCCACACCAGAGAACAGGCTTTCTAAATCGCTACCACATAATTCTTCCTCTTCCTGTTTACTCGATTCTCTCTCATATATTTCTTCAAGCATCTCTGCGCTTCTTTCCACCTGTTCTTTAACTATTTGTTTGTATGAAAGCAAGCACTCCCGTATAAGTTGCCACAGAGGAAATGTTCCTCGGGGGAGGTCTCCCTGTTTTAATGCTTTTTCCAAATCTAATTTATGTACATCCCACTGTGGTACATTAAGAAGTCCTTCATTTAAAAACCAGGGACTTACATTCGCTATCATATTCACATAAGCCTCAACCGTGGCTTCTTTTACTGAAGTAGCATTAGCTTTAAGCAAATCTTTTACTCTAACCATCTGGTTCTTCTGAACCCATTACTCACATTTAACAACTGCACAAACCTTTTCTTGGACTACAACATCTGGTTCTTGGAATCTCCTGAACCCATTATTACCTCGCCCTTACCGCTCTGCCCAGAGACTTCCGCAAGATTTCCTCAGTACTTACCCACCATACCGAAGTGAAATGAAAAACCGTTCCCCATACGGGCCACCAATTGTGGCTACCTGCTGCAATGATGCATCACTTCAGAGGCAGACTGGGAATGATCACAGACTTAAGTAGCTGTAAGCAGAGGTCTTTTATTTCTCTCTTCTTTCTTCTTTCTCTCTGCTTCTCTTCTTCTCTCTGTCTTTCTCCTTTTCTCTGCCTTTCTCTGCTCTTCCCCGGAAATCTTACTACTTATGCAGCCAGTCACAAAAAAGATCATCTGCACAAGTAGCAAACAAACACAGAAAAAAATCTAGTGATCACACTCTATCCATGAGCACAGAAGAAACAAATAAACCAATGGAAAGAAACTTCCTGGTCAGCAAGTACTGACTCATTGGTGAGCTGCCCTGTGTTATCTTATAATCTTACTTCCTCAGGAGGCTGAAAGCAATGTCTCCAACAATGCATTACATTAATAAACTGCTTTGTTAAATGGCAACTCCTTTGTAAAACTATTTAAAGACAATAAAAGAAAGTATTTAAACCCTAAAAATAAATTATGATGTTTGACATTATGCAAATAACAACCTTTCACATTTTAACCAACATAATGTAAAATGCTATTTACTATAGTTGTTATACATTTGGAAATAATATACAAACATCAAAAGACTATTATTAGATCTTGATTGTTTTGAGACTATAATCATGATAATTTTGCTTCTAATCATGATAATTTTGCTTTCTGTAAGAAAGCTCTGTACTCCATTACAAAGTCTGTTGTTCTTAATCTATGCTTCTGGCTACATTTCCTTTTTTTACCTGTTAAATTCCTTCTATTTTTATTATGCAACATTTAATCTGACAAATTCAGGTTTTGGACTAAGATTTTATATTTTATTAACCTAATTTAATATACAATATATTAAAATATAAAGGAGTAAACAAGGTAATACATTTATTAGCAGAGATATTTTAAAAATTAAAATAAAAATACAAGTCAATCATCTAAAGCTTCGATCATACAAACATTAAAATAATTAATTGGGTGTTTAATTGTATTTTATTACTTATCATTCTCCTGAAAAATATACTATGTATATCTATGAAAAATGAAGAAATAACTATTTTCTATTATAATAATTTAGTTTAGTTAGCAAAGAAATATTTTTATTACAGTCACTATATTTTTCTTAAGAAAAACTAAATTCATTTTACTGTTTCAGGAGAAAATCATAGTAAAATTATGAGTAATCTACCACATTTAGCTTTCTGATATTAAATTGGAGATGAGTCTTCATATTCCAGCTCCATATGAGCTGATCCTCATATCTCAACCTCCTGAGTAGCTAGAATTGATTACAGGTGTGAGCCACTGGCATCCAGCTGATTTGTTTTTCAGAGCACACATGTCTTTAAACAACATTGTCTGGAATATAGAATATGTCCCTTTAATAGGCCAACTACATGCTTGTTGGTTTTTAATCTTTTCACTTGGCTTTTTCTTCCTGATTCTCACTGAAACCTGGTTAAAAGCAGTCAATAGGAACTGTGCCACATTCTGAATGCAATATATTCTTGATATATTCCCTGCTAAGTTAGTTGATCTATTATTTTCAAATTCAGTATCACTCAAATGGTCAGAACGTGGATTTTTGGGCTAAATGTGACATAAATGGTTTCTTGTCCAGTTTTTACTTTCTACATTTCCATCAACATTCTGTTCTTTCAGTTCCCACCAGTGTCACCCATTAAGTTCTGAATATAGAATTATAGTGCTTACAGCATGATATGCTCATAGATTTCCAGGGGTCATCCCCAAACTTTGCCTAAAGGCTTAAGGACCAGTTAGTGAGATAGTCACAACAGTGACCATTGTTCCCCGGTGTGGGGCACATCACATCAAGGGTAAAAGGGCTACTTGGTGGCCCAGTGCTCACTTCATGGTTTTGGAAATCCAACCATGCTGTCTCCTGGTTGGGAGGTGTGGCTGTGGTTTATGATGTAAAATAAGGCTAACTCAAACCCATGGATTGGCCCTGCTGCCCTCTCTGACCGCACCTACCTCCCCCTGTCCTGCCTACTTTTATGCTGATAGACTCCTGCTTCTTAGCCCCTTGTATTTCCCCATTAAAATGAGTTGCTGGTGAGACATTCTCCCTGGTGCATCTGTGTCTTCCCTCTGGAGAGGGAGGGCTGGGTGAAGGCAGCCAGCCACCCTAACCTTTTTGGTCTTGTCTTAGTAGGCACGTGTTCTCTTTGCCCTTCCTGCTGGTCAGGAGGCAAGGAGTGCTAAAAACCCCGACACCCCAGTACCCTTACAAGTTAATGGATGAATGACTTATTTTTACTCATGGCTTCACCAGGTTGTGAGTGTAGCCATTAAGCATTATGTACTGGGGCTGCACATCATAGAAGAGGAGTGTATGCTGACAGAGAACTGTTTCTTGTGGTAGACAAAAGTAGAGATCAGCAGCAAAAGACAGAGACTAAGGACAAGGAAAACCTTTCAATGGCACATAACCAGTGGCTTATTTGTCCAGCTACAACTCCACTGCTAAAGTTACAACCACCTCTCAAAATAGCACCAGCAGCTTGGATCCAAGTGTTTCACGACTGTGTGTATTGGGAACATTTCAACTTCAAGCAATAGTAGGGCAAGAGAGGGTGGCAGGAAGAGGAAATGTTATGGTGTAACTACTTTCTTAAAATGCATAAAATTAATTGAAATAATTTTCACATCCAGTAGAATTTAAGGACAGTAGAGGATCTTATCATTCTTCTCTAAATCATACTGAAAATTTCAATTTGTTTATATGTTTCTTTTGTTATAAATTGTAATGAAAGTTGAGTTTTTCAGAAGGGTCTGAAATAGTATATTTATAACAAAAAAATGAGGAATAGAAATAACAAAACAAAGAAATGGGAGACTACATTATTTCCATTTCTCCATAAAATACAATATAAAAATCATTATAAATATAAAAATTGCCGTAGGATCAAATGCCTTGGTGTAGAATATTTCAAATAACAAGAGCAAGAATAATATTTTTTGATCATCAGACATAACCTGTTTGTAGAATTTTAGAAATGTAAAGGAGCTTGAACTCTAGTCTTGGGTGCCATTGCTGAGTACTAGCTCCAGGCTAGCACTTTACCACTTGAGCCACAGCACAACTTCCAGTTTTCTGGTGGTTAATTGGAGATAAAATTCTCATGGACGTCCATGCTTGTGCTGGCTTTGAACTCTGATCCTCAGATCTCAGGCTCCTGAGTAGCTAGACATACAGGCATAAGCCAAGGATTCCAGCTATACATGGGAGTGTCTTGGTACTGCCAAACTATTTGACTGAGGGAGGAGTTCCAGAGCTATAACTGATCAACAGGACCAGCATTCTTCCATGATATCATATATCATGATATGATATAAGGTCTAGGTTGGTTATATCTGAAAAATTATAATCTTGCTCCCATCTTCAAATGGGCAGGACAAGAAACTCAAGAAAAATGTCAAATCAAGGAATAGCATCTCCCACCCAACATAAACAGGCAATGGAACAGTCAGTGGCAAATCTAGAGGAGAGTCTTCCAAGTGCTATACAAATGCAATTGATAAACATCATTAATGAAAAGTGTGAAAACATAAAAAAAGAGATAAGGGAGGAAGCCATAGCTAAACAAGAGGAAACCATAAACAAGGTGATATGTGAAAATGGGGAAGCCATAAAGGACACAATAATTAAGGTTTTTCAAAGAAAAATGGACGAATTCATAGAATCCACAAACAAAAAGGTGATTGAACTCCAACAAATGTCCAAAAAGAATAAAGCTGCTGAGCTAACCACTCAAATGGAAATCAAGGAGCAAAAGAAATCCATACATGATCTAAAACAAGAGATGCAAGGCATCAAAAATGAGCAATTAGAAGCAAGGGAGATGAAGAAAAAAGTAGATAGCTTTGATAGCAGGTTAGATAATGCAGAAGAGAGAATTTCCAGGGTTGAAGATAATTTAGTTGTTATAGAGGAAGAACAGAAAATGAGTCAATTCAAATCTAAGAAATATGAGAAAACGTATCAGGAGGACCAAGATAAAATTAGGAAGCCTAATTTAAGGCTAATCGATATTGAGGAGGGTCTGGAGAAAGAGGTCAATGGTATTGGACATATACTTCAGGGAATCATCTCAGAGAACTTTCCAAACATCCAGAAGGGCAGACCCATCCAGATACAAGAAGCTTTCAGAACCCCAACCACACCTGACCAGAAAAAGACATCCCACCGCCACATTATAATCTGAACAGGATCAATAGAGACCAAAGAAAAGATCCTAAAAGAAGCCAGGGAGAAGAGAACAATCACCTATAAAGGCAAACCAATTAGAATAACCCCAGACTTCTCAGCAGAGACCATGCAAGCAAGAAGAGATTGGAACAATACATGCCATGCCCTGAAGTCAAATAACTACCAACCAAGAATACTGTACCCAGCTAAACTCTCATTCATAACTGAGGGAACAATAAAAACATTCCATTCCAATGAAAAACTTCAACATTATGTAGCAACAAAACCAACATTATAGAAAATTCTCAAAGATGTTCTACACATAGAAAACCAACACAAATGTAATACAGAGAAAGACATGGCACCTAAAACTCATAACATCTAAGTACCACAAAAACTATCAAGACACAGGCTCTCATGAAAGCTTGTAAAAATGGCAGGAGCTAATAAATATCTCTCAATCCTGACTCTCAATATCAATGGACTTAACTCTCCAATTAAACGACATAGATTATCTAGTTGGATCAAAAAACAAGATCCATCGTTCTGCTGTCTTCAAGAGACATATCTTATCCCCCAAAACAAACACCTTTTGAAAATGAGAGGCTGGAATAAAGTCTGTCAAGCTAATGGCCCCCATAAACAGGCTGGAGTTGCCATCCTCATATCAAATAAAATAGACTTCAAACTAAAATTAGTGAGAAAAGACAAAGAAGGTTACTACATACTACTAAAGGGATCTTTCCTCCAGGAGGACATAACAATCCTAAATATCTACACACCGAATCTCAGAGCTCCGACCTTCATCAAGCAAACTTTACTTTCACTGAAACCATACATAGATCAAACACAGTGATTGTTGGTGACTTTAACACACCACTCTCACCTTTGGACAGATCAACAAGGCAAAAACTCAAGAGAGAAACCTTAGAATTGAACAACTATATAGACTAACTGGATCTAACAGACATCTGCAGATTATTCCACCCAGCAACAACACAATATACGTTTTTCTCAGCAGCACATGGAATATTTTCCAAAATATACTACATTTTAGGGTATAAATTCAGAAACAGTGAAATTATTCCCTGCACTCTCTCAGACAACAAAGGCATCAAATTGGAACTGAACACCCATCTCCACCAACGAAAACACTGTAACTCATGGAGAGTGAACAACACATTGTTGAATCACCAATGGGTCATTGAAGAGATCAGAACAGAAATCCAACAGTTTATGAAATTTAACAAAAAGGAGCACACAAAATACCAGCTCCTTTGGGACATGGCAAAGGCAGTACTCAGAGGAAAATTTATAGCGCTGAGTGCCTACAATAACAAATTGGAAAAATCGCAGACCAACAATTTAATGTGTCACCTTAAGCTCCTGGAAAAAGAGCAACAAACCAACCCTAATCCCACTAGCAGGAAGCAAATTATTAAAATCAAAGCAGAATTAAATGAATTGGAATCCAAAAAAACTATACAAAGAATCAACAAAACAAGGAGTTGGAAACTTTTTTTAAACTGACAAAAAGCAACATGTTTTTCCCATAATTTCTGTACCAATCTTAATTTCCACCAACAATGTTTGAAGATTCCTATTTATCCTGTCCTCTTTGATGTTTATCTATTTTTGTGATAAGCAGCCTTGTTATATTTTAAAATTTTGTTTTATTGTCAAGATGATGTGTAGAGGGGTTACAGTTCCACTCATAATTTATTGAGTATATTACTTCTGAATATTGTTACCCCTTCCCATGTTTTTTTTCCGATTTTGCCTCTCAAACACCTCCCAAGTTGAGAAATTCATTTCCAACATATTGTCTTGTGAATATCAATGTTACATTGGTTCATTCTTTGTCCTTTGTCTCAACATACTTTTTTCCCCTTCCCTTCCCAAATTCAAATAAACAAATTAATGTAAATACAATACACCCGGTACAGCAACAGCAGGCAATAAACCAAGGGGGGAAATAGAGTAAAAAATAACTTCACATAGTACTCAGGGAAAGTGCCTTGGCCCAGTGTTCAAGCCCCATGATCAACAACAATAACAAAAGAATACCAGGTAAACCCTACAAAATTAAGAAGACTGGTGAATAGAATGAGTAGAGAACTTGATTAGATTATTCAAAGGGATGGCAAAATTGTATTCATAAACTGCTTTGCTAAATAGCAATGTCTTTGTACAAATTCATAATATGCTGTAGAATCCATTTAGTAGAAAATTATAATAAGACTCTGAAACATTGAAAGCATAAAGGATAGGCCAGGTCTCATAAAACTATAAGAGACCAACCTGAGCTCTCCAGAGTTTTATTTTTAAATCCCATAAACGTACAAGGATCTTTTGGGCTCTGCAACCTAAAAAGCCAGGGGGAAAATGAAAACACAGATGGAGAGAATCCATATCTCCCTAAAAGACCAGGAAGAAAAAAGCCATTCAGGGACACTGCTGTGATTGACAGGCACATCCACCTCAGGAGAGATTAGTCTTCCTGTGGTCACACCCCATACAGACCTCAGAAAAGTAAATCCTTCCCCTGTTTTCCTCAGAACTGCAGCATGGTCTTCCCACAGCCAGGACTTCAGAACAAACAGGCTCAATTCACAGAGCAATTGCCTGTCAAACTAGACTTAAGGTGGGCACTTAGTGGCTCACACAAACCAATTCTAAGCTAGGAGGTAGAAATCTAAGGATCACAGTGAGAAGCCAGCTTGGACAGGACAATTCACAAGATTCCTTTGCAACTGAACACTTTCAAAAGTCCAGAAGCAGATATGTGGCTCAAGTGGTAGACAAATAGCCTTGAACTAAGAAGCTCAGGGACAATTTTCACGCTGTGAGTTCAAGCACCAGGAATGGCACAAATAAAATGAAAAGGAATCCTAATGTAATAAAAAAATGCAAAGAAAGCAACCAAAACCCCTTGACCAAGACAGATGTTGGTGGCTCATGCATGTAATCTTAAATACTCAGGAGACTGAGACCTGAGGAATTTGGTTATAAACAAAGCAGAAGGACAGAATAGTGTCCAACCATTGAGCTAATTACTAAGTCTAAGGTCCACACACTTTGTAGACAGAGATAGCAAGGGTTAATAAAGTTGAACCCTCCATATTTAATCAATCTCCATATTTACATCTGTTGGCCTCATTTTCATTTGACAAAATAAACTGCCAATGATTATTTCTGCAAAGATGGACAGGAGATAGTCTCAGAGAAAAGATGACTGGTAATTGTTGACCTAAGAAAGGAGATTATCACAAAAGCCATATAATGAATGATTGTTGTCCTTAATGTACTATGTTGTCTCTCATCTCCTTTGCTGTCCCTTGGTTATCTCATATTGGTATAGTATCTCACTTTGTTATCTGATATATTGAATTTATTTGTATTTGGATATTTGAAATTTGATAGGGAAGGGGGGAAAACCAAGACGGGTGGGGGGTGTGGGGGGGGAGGGAAACGGGTACCAAGACATGTGAAAGGGTATCAATGTATGTGAATTAATGCACCTTCTATCTGGCAAATATCATGTAACCCTTTTACTAATTACAATAAAAAAAAGAAAGCAAAAAAAAAGAAAGGAGATTATCTCAATCATTTTTAAAAAGAATATGGTAGAACAATTATACATTTGTATGAGATTAATGCCTACATTAGCATGTTGATGCAAATTATGCAAATAGAGTAATACTGGTGATATATATTTTATTAAAGAACAAATGACTGAGGGAGTTTTCAGATGGGCATCAAAACATCTTCATAATGAATGCATTATAAAAACTTAAACATCCATGTGATAAGATATATTTGTGTAGCAGTGAGGGGTAAACCTAGGGCTTAACACTTGCTAAGGAAGCAGTCTACTGCTTGAGCTAATGCAAAAGACTTGTTTTTATTTTATTTTTGAGATAAGAGTCTTACTACATGTGTGCTAAGTGTTCCAAAAAGTATGATCTTTCAGCATCAACTCCTAATGAAACTGAGACTTAGGAATGCTTTTTCAATTTTAGATTTTTGTTTTGGAAGTCTTGGAGCTTGAATTTAGGGCTTGGGTACTGTCCTTGGACACTTTTTGCTCAAAGCTAGTGCTCAGCCACTGAGACACAGCACCATTTCTGGCATTTTCTGTGTTATGTGATATTGATGAATCAAACCTAGGGCCTCATGTATGCAAGGCGAGCACTCTAGCGCTGGGCTATGCTCCTGGGCCTTAGAAATAACTTTTAATATACACAAGTTGATTATGTTTCAGTGAACAGGGCATACATATTGCGCCTGAGGTATAGGTACACATTAAAAATGGATCACCTCGGGCCGGGATTTGCCTAGTGGTAGAGTGCTTGCCTAGCATGCACGAAGACCGGGTTCGATTCCTTGGTACCACATACTTAGAAAAAGCCGGAAGTGGTGCTGAGTCTCAAGTGGTAGAGCTCTAGCCTTGAGAAAAATCCAAGGACAGTGCTCAGGCCTGAGCTTAAGCCCAGGACTGGCAAAAAAAAGGAGCACCTCATGGTTGGGTGTGTCTTCCATTTGTAATTTCTTTAACCATATAATTAATGATCATTTTTAAATTTGCTTACAGAAACATTTGTCACTTACATAGACAAAACTTTAATTTGCTCTTAATAATCATTCTTTCTATGTTCTAAAATACGACTGTTTCTTTTCATCATTTTTAAATATTCATATCTCTTTATTTGAGACTAAAAGTACTATTTTTTTAATTTCTCCAATACTGTTTATTTGAAATAGCTTTTAAAATGTTGAAGAGATTATGACTGGTTCAATCATAATATCAATTTTATTTTCCTGAAAAGAATTGTATCTTGGTGGACAGAGGGAGTTAATTAAGTAGCTGGTAATTTACACATCCATTATTTTAAACAATGCAGAGTTTAAAGTGTGTTAAGAAGAGGTCGTGTGTGTGCCTGTGTGTGTGTGTGTGTGTGTTTGTGTGTGTGTGTACTCAGTTATTGTTTTAGAAAAAGCATTCTAATTTTTTCACATTTGAATGAATCATAAACTTTATTATACAGTACAAATTCAATCATGTTGTGTGCAACAAAAAACATTCTCATTAAGCTTTACTACATTTTCTTTTCTTTATTTTTTGGCCAGTCCTGGACTTGAGCTCAGGGCTTAGGCACAGTCTCTGAGCTTTTTCACTCAACTCTAGCATTCTACCACTCGAGCTCTACTTCCAGCTTTTTTGGGGGGAGGGGGGAGGTTATTGGAATTAAGAGTCTCATGAACTTTCCTTCCTGGCCAGGTTTTGAATTGTGATCCTAAGATCTCAGCCTCTGGAGTAGCTAGGGTTATAGGCATGGGACACAGCACCTGGCAAATGTGCTTTCTTTTAGAAGGAATAATATTGCTATTAATCATAACAGATTTATTTTATTTTTATTTTATTTTTACCCATCTGTAGTTTCAAAGTCATCAATACCAAGTTGCCACATGTTAATTTGTTTAGTTGCTTTTAAAACCACAATAAAGTTGCTGAATCAATATGCATGAAAAAATGTTTATTATGAATCCAGCAGAAGGTAAAAACTTAGAAAAATTAAAATATTCAATTTTTTATCTATCTTGCTGATTATTTACTCCTTGTTCCTAGAATATGTATTGCCTGGAATAATTTTTAAAGTGTATCCCTTCCTTAGCTACATCCTTTTAATAATATCAGTAAAAGATTCAGAATCCTCAAAACTAATTTCACTTCTCTTTTTCAGTGGGCTTAATTTATGCTCATGATAGAATATTCGCCCAAATAGAGGTATGTAAATTTCTTGACATACCCTCAAAATTCAGTCCTATATATTCATTTATAATGTTGCATTTTCCCTTGCACAAAAGTACTTCCAGATCAATTTTAGAGCTATTGTCATTTTCTATTATAATTCAGCATTTCCCAATCTAGTTCCTTTGCATGGTTTCCTGATTCAGCAAATGAAGGTATATATAATATTTCCCAGGCTTAAAATTTCAGCAGCACTCTGAAAAAGTAGGTCCCAATGAAAAGAATATGCACACCATTATTTCCATCACTAAATCCTGTATTTCACATACCTTAATTTTTGAAATTAATATATCTATCCCACCTGCCAGCATATTTGACCAAGTATTAATCACCTTTTATAAAAATTTCCATTAAGCTTAGTTTGCAGAAGAGTAAAATGCATACTTTTTAAAAGTTATTCATGTGAGTGTGTGTGTATGTGTATGTATCCATATGTGTGAGTCTCAGCATTTATTCAAGAGTGTGTGCATTTGTATAAGTTTGAATGTGCATTTATTTATGTTTGTGTACATCTATGTATCCGTGTGTGCTGAGATTATAATAAAGTAACTTTCTGTCTCCTTATGAATAATGTTCAGAATTTTTAGGTTACAAATGTTTTCCTTCACCAACACCCAATCTAATTTATACCACGTGGGTGAAAAACGCTTGTTGAAAAATCACATAAACTAAGTCACAAAGAATGAATGCTGTATTTTATTAATCCTTCTGTTAAGTAAAAAATTGAGAGTTTATGTTTATTAGTTGGTTATCTTAAATTTTTGCAGTTATTTGATTTTATGATATATGAAAGTTATAACCTCAAAATTTTATACTTTTGGAGTTATTTTTGCAAGTGTATCGATTAAAATAAACCTTCTGTGAATATTTATGTGCAGAGTATGTTCTGTACACATGATTTAACTTCTCTTATTCTGGTAAATATCCAGGAGTAATTTTGTCATTTCATATGACCTTTCAATATCATATGGAATTTCTGCCTCAAATTTAAGCTTCAGCTCATCAATTATTCTCTAACAAGAAATTCTCTGCTTGCTTTCTGAAACTAGAAAAACAAAGTAAAATATGAAACAGTAGTTGCCAAACATTGGATGAGCATATATAACAGTGTTTCCTGAGGGAAGAGAAATTAATGGATGTGCCTACAACTATGGCATCAGATCACTATGCATCAGCACAAGGAATAGATTTATGTCCTCTGACCCAAGTTGAATTGAGAAAGCAGGGGTCGGGGATTCAGTGAGACTCTTATAATTTCTATTTGCAGAGCTGAGTAGCATAGGAGAAGCACAAAGAGAGAGCTTATTTAAAAGAAGTGATTTGAATCTTTACCTACCCCACACTGTAGAACTCCATATTCTTGGAAGGAACCAGAGAAAAGTATGCCAAACATTTCCAGGCCTGTTCCAACAGTGGAATGATTTCAGACCTTTCAGTGTGTTGGACATTACTCACACATATGTAGAAATATGTGCCTGGAAGCACACATACAAAAAACAGATTTAAATACTTATTTCCTAATAGAGAACATGGAAAGTCCAAATGGAGTGACAACCCCCTAGTCTACGTTACTTCTGGCCAAGTTAACAGACATAATGAAGAACTTATTTGGAAAAATTGGCCTGCCTGATCACAAAACTATGCTATTTTAATAGCAAATTATTATTCAACTCACTTGTATCGACAAGTACTAGTTGTATACTTAGCCCCTCACGATGTGTGGCTTAGAGAAATGACAGGCTATAGTTAACAAGCCCAGTTTTGTCAGAAACCAACATGAAATTACAATTAAGGGAGAAAGCACCTTATTTTGTATTTAACATATTTGCATAAGTAGAAATACATATTACAGGTCATCTCAAAGTTCTAAGTAAATTCTCTAGAATTTAATATCTCACAGATGGTACTTATACAGCATCATGAATTTCATCCTACTAATTACATCACATTTGTCTTTGTTCAGTCCTGGGAATTGAGCTTAGGTGTTTGGCACTGTCCTTGAGCTTTTTCTCTCAATTCTAGTACTCTACCACTTAAGCCACTGTTCCTCTTCTGGATTTTTTGGTAAATAATTGGAATTAAAAGTCTCATTGACTTTTGTGCCAGGACTGGCTTTGCACATACCAAAGCCTTAAAAGACTGAACATGGACTCTAAGAATTGCTGTTTGTTTACCAATTAAGAGAACACATATATAAATTGTTACTTCTTAATTGTACTTTTAATATAACTCAGTTTTCAAACTGATTTACAAGCAGTATATTTGTGAAAACTCCTTCACAATAGGGTATCTTATACATAACTTATATTACAACCCTAATTCTAATTTTGTTTTGAAATGAGAATGAATAAAGCACAATTACAGTATCATTTAAAATGACTATAAAATGTGCAGAAAATTTAGTAAGTTAGCAGTCCAATTTTACTTATTATAAGCTGTTTAATTAATAATCATAACTTTAGAGCCACTAGGTTTTAAAAGTTTGCAACAGTGGGTCCAGAATTGTGAATACACCTGTAGAGTTCTGTATCCACATAAGGCAGAGCTAGGAGCACTATCTGAAGACAGACAAACAGATTCATCAGACCTTATCATAAGAACAAAGCCTGGACTGGTTGGTGCACATTGAAATTTCAGTTACTGGAGAAGAAGACATGGGAAGATTGTGATCCAAGGCAACCTGTAATAACATTCATGATCTCACTTCAAAACTAAACTGAAAAAATTCAGAAAGGACTGGGTTCATGAGATGAGTAGTAGAATTCTTGCATAGCAAATGTGAGGCCCAATTGTTAATAACACCCTACTGTAACCACAGAGACTAATTGGAGAAAGCAGTCTAAGACAATATCATGCCATATAAAATCTTTGTCCTAAAAGCTGTTTAATTTTTAAATTTCACTAAGAACTAAACTGAGTTTTTTAGGAATGCCTTGGTGTTCTAAATATGAAAAATGTGACTGTATATTTATATATCCATCTTTTAAACATTTTTCTTATAAGCAACATTATTCCATGTAAAGCTGTGTTTGAAGCACTTATGTTAAGTAAATCTCCTTCAGTGATTTAAAATTTTGCGACTCATTTAGATCAATAGTTTCAACAAAAACATAAAAGAAGTCTGACACTGGTGGCTTGTGCCTCTAATTCTAATCGTAGTTATTTCAGGAGTCTTAGATATGAGACAGAAAAATCTTATTCCAATGAATCAGCATGAAGTCAGAAGTAAACATAGAGCTCAAGTGGTAGACTACTAGTCTATGAAAAAGCTATGCAAGAATGCAAGAATCTAAGTTCAAGCAAAGATACCATCCTAGAAGTCAGAAGCAAATTTATGATATCCATATTTTTAAAAATAAGATGTCATTTGTTTTGGTCTATTTTAGGCTAAGAGTGATGAACAATTATAAATATAAAATTAGATTTGTTGAGTATAGAAACTCTAATAGTATGTCTTAAGTAATGGTTAATTCTCTTAATTATAAATAATTTTTAGTTGTTGCTTTCACCCAGGTTATTTGACAAATTTCTCTTCTTTTGAAATTTTTTAAAATGTGAATGTGATATACAGAACAGTTACAGTTACATAATGTAATTAGCACATTTCTTTTTGAACAGTGTTATCCCTCCCTTTTTTTCTACTGCTTCACCTCCCCACTGGCTCCTTCCCTTTCTGCAAGTTGTAAAGTTCACTTGTAGTGTAGTCTCTTGTGAGTATAAATGAAGTTTTGAAGTTTGTTTGTGCTTGCACACTATATATAATCACATTTGCATTTCCAAGTATTTATTGACCACTTACTGTTTATAATAGTGCCTCTGTTCCAGATAAACCATGCATGGCATTTGTAGATGTGATTAGTATACAATGGAGTGAAGAAACTTCCTGACTCTGATTTGGAAAAGAGTAAGAATGATGAAACAGAGTGATGGAGAGATGAGTCCAATCAAGGAGCATTTTATGCATAAATGGACTTGTTAAAATGAACCTCCCTAGAGGTTGGTTGGTGGAACCAACCAATGCTGATATGTATAAAACATCAAAGACACAGTCGAGGGTTTGGCCTACTGGTAGAGTGTTTGTCTAGCATGCACAAAGCCCTTGATTAGATTCCTTGGTACCACATACATAGAAAAATCTGGAAGTGGTTCTGTGGCTCAAGTGGTAAAGTGCAAGCTTTGGGAAAGCCCAAGGACAAATCTCGGGTCCTGAGTCTGAAACTTTGCTAAAAATTTAATCTAAGAAATGAGTAGGAAAACAAATCATTGTGTATGTAAGCAAGAAAGTCCTGTGAATCACTATTAGAACTCTGTTACTAGGACACATAAACACAGTTCATTAACGTGGTAGAGAAGTTGGAGTTAGCAGCACCTTTATTAAAGAGTATTTAAAGCAAAATAGAAAGATGATTTTTGAAAAATAAAACACACAGTAACTATTTAGAGCTTACATATTATACTACCTTCATATAAATTGTGTACAGTTGAGCATTTAAAATGGATAGACAAATATTTCTTAATCATTATAAAACTTTGATGATTAAAATGTTTTCCCTCCAAATCATTGCCTTTATATCTTTATTTCCAGATATTTACTGTGCCTCATCAGTAAATGATCTTGGGGCTGAGTATGTGGTTTAGTGGTGGAAAACTTGTCTAGAAAGTATGAAGCCCTAGGCTCGATTCCTTACTACCATATAAACAGAAAAAAACAGAAGTGGTGCTGTGGCTCATTTGGGAGACCACTAGCTTTGAGCAAAATAAGCTCAGGGACAGTGCTCAGTCCCAGGCTTAAGCACCAGGACTGACAAAAGAAAAAAAGAACAAATATTCTTAAACAAGTAACAGATCTTAAACTAGTAACAGATTTGATAGTTTATCAAAGTGTTTGTATATGTCAATAATTTATGAAGCACATTTGATATACTCCAATCGTAAACTCTTCACAGGTTTTAAAAATCAAAAGTATTTGTTTTCACTCTTGGCACATGTATTTAAAATTATTTACAATCTATACAGATTTTGTCCTTTATCATCTGCATCTATAAAAATGTATATTTTGAATTTATTCACTCCACTTTTTTGATATTGTCGTGTTTTTAAGATCACTCATTAAAGTAAAAATGGCAGAGATGTATCATCAACATGTATGTCCTTTCTTTGTTATAATGGAGATATCCAAAACTAAACTACATACATAGACATCTTCATTTTATTTCACATTAAATAGACAAATCTGAACCAGCCATTAGCTGTATGCCTATGTTAGAACTTCAGTGATGAGGCAAAGCAATATGGTAATATGTATTTATTGGGTCTGTAGACAGACAGGCTGTTAAACTGAAATTATCTCTATGACAAGTTGAAGCAAGCTAAGGCCACTTTTATTACACAGCTCCAACTTACAGCCACAAGCCTTGAATTGAATTTTATACAGCAGTAATTTCTCTGTCTTTTATTTTCTTTTAGTTGCTAATGTTCTGGCCTAACTCTTTCAATACCTGTGTTCTACTTAGAACTAGTTGAGTAGCAATCTGTCAGTTTATTTGAATAGCAGGTTATCTTATATTAATGGGGAAAAAACTTCTGGTAAAAAGGGAGAAAACCTCAATAAAAATAAAGAAAGACAAAACAAAAAATTCTGTCAATTTAAACACATGTAGCTAAAAAAGTGAATTTACCAGAAAGAATTAATTAAAAAATGTAATCTCAAAGAGTCAAATTGAAATATCTACAGATATCATTGCCATTAATGATAGGAAAGCACTTTCAATATGTTCGAGTGATCTCACAGTGATATCAAAGGAGGATATTCTTAACAGAGGAACACAATACAATACCTATGTGGATCTGATCATACAAAATTATACTTATCGAAATGAACTCCAGGAAATGGAAACATGAGATTTTAGTTCTTTGTTGCTTTTCAAAAAAAATTTTCTTTCTGTTTTGTTTGTTCATTTATCTGTCTTTGAGAGAATAAAAGGGGCATAGAAAGGGTTAGATGAGGCATGAGGTAATGCAACAGTGATACTGGACACTATATTGAAAATGAACTATGTAACTTAACTTGTGGATGGAGATGGGAGGTAAAAACTGGGAGACAGTGAGAGAAGGGGTGACATTATTAAAACAAAATATACTCTTTATTTGACTTATGCAACTGTAACCCCTCTGTATACCACATTTACAATGACAATAAAAATTAGAGTGAACTTTCAGCACCCAAACAATAAGATGGTTTGTCCTATATCATAGATAATATAGGAATCTCCAAGATTAAATTAGTATTTGTCCTTCCCATGGAAATAACAACTAGACATTCCAAATACACTGTTTATTAATATCTCCACAAATTAGGGCACAAAGTAAGTAAACTTACTGTCACACATTTTAAGAGGAACCTGAGTATATTCTGTTTGAAAGCCAAACCTAGAAGGCTCACGGAGGCCAGATTGGCCATTAATAAAGTTGCATAGAACAAGGAAACCAAATAACAACTAAGCGCAGGGTCCATTGCTGGCACATTTATCAGGGAAGCAAACCTTTGATTCCTAGCTTCCAAAGCATTTATGTTTCATATTTTATCACCAATGGCAAAGGACCATTGATGCTGGCTGAAAGGAGAGAAGAGGAAGAATCCTGAAATAAAGTCAGATTTCATCGCTGCAAGACAATCTGCCTTCTTCTCTTTGTTCAGGCCTGTAAACCATGAACAAAACTTCATAGAAGGTCAAATGGAAACAAGATACCATTTCCTGTCCCTCTGTGGTTGCCAGATTGTGTTACAGAAGCCTCTTGCCTTAAGGCCTGGCTTGGTTTCAAAAGCTCACCTAATGAAGAGAAAACAACTACACACATACATATGGAAAAATTAATTTATTTATGGTTTTCTCCAAAAGTGAGAAAGGAAAAGTTCTCCATCTGTCTTTACATTCTCCATATCAATGTTATAAATTATAGAAAAAATGAAACAAAACACAGAAAATATGTGTATGTAGTTTGTCTGTGGACACCAATTAGCCTTTAGCTATGTGTTTCTCTGGTACCAACGACTACGGCTTTGGAGCAGAATCCTTTGCATTCACAACCTGTTGTTCCTCATTAGGATCCTAATTCTTAGGCCTTCATTACAAAAGCACTAATGACAATGAAATCAAGTGACCCATCCAGAAATTATAGTAGTCCTAAATGAAAGAAAAGACCTCCAGGATATAGAAATGAAAGCCATATTATAAGTGATTGTTGTCCTTAATGTACTATGTTATCTCTCATCTCTTTTGCTATCCCTTGGTTATCTCATATTGTTACAGTATTTCACCTTGTTATCTGATGTATTTTATATATGAGTATTTGGTTATTTGAAATAGGGTAGAGAAGAAGGGAAAAAAAGATGAGGGGTGGGGTGGGGGGAGGAAAATGGGGACCAAGACATGAGGAAGGGTATCAATGTTTGTGAAGTAATGCACCTTCTATCTGGTGAATATAATATAACCCTTCTATTAATTATAATAAAAATATATGGAAAAAAGAAAGCCAAGCAACATAAATGATTGCTCTTAAAACACATGCATTTCCTGAGAGGTTAGTATTCTGTATCTTCTCTGATATCAAGTGGGATAGCCAAAGGACTTCAGATGGCTAAAAATTACTCATACCCCAAGAATTGAAACAAAAAGTTCTCCAGTGTGACAAATCCAAGCTGAAGCACAATGACACCTCAGATCTTAAACAAACAAGTAAATGCCCTTCTAACAAAAGCAAACCACAGAGTAACCCCCAGGCCACCTGAGATCAATTGGCAGCCAATTTGCATCCCTCCAATCAGCATCTCTCTCTTCCTTGAATAAAGCTTTTTTTATTGGTAACTAAGAAAAGAAGGGGAAAATCTATGGAGTGTAAACTATGGTTGAGACTTCGAGGATTCTCCAGTAGCTGGTGGGAGATAGTTTATATCCCAACAATTTTGAAGCTTCTACGTATTGTTTTGAGTAACAGCTGAGCCTGAGATTTATTGATTTCAGTTGTATATCTTTTCTTCCTAAATTAATCAAAAATGAACTGAAATATTGAACTGGATAAATATCATGTGTCTATTTAACTTATATTAAACAGTTGGAAGTATGGAATTGAAATATTAATATCTTTATGTATGTTGTGTGTATGAGCCAGTTCTGAGGCTTGAACGTCAGATTTGGGTTCTGTCCTTGAGCTTTTTTGCTCATACTATTTGAGCCACAACTCCCCATCTGACTATCTGGTAGTTAAGTGGAGATAAGATTTGCATGACTTTTCCTGTGTGCCTGGATTTGAGCAGTGATCCTCAGATCTCAACCTTCTAGGTAGCTAGTGTTATAGATATTAGCCACCAATGTCCAACCATGTTTTATACTTCGATATGGACTTCCATTTATGATAAGGTATGGAAAATTAGAATTATCAATGCAGTATCTGTTTTCTGTACTGTCAATTTCAATTTAGACACATAAAGCATCATAAATTTGATTGATATAAATACTCTGTTTAGAATAAGAGGAATGTTTGAATAGAAGATGCAGTGAAAGATGAATGGAAAAGCTATAAAAGTTATAAGGGGATTAATTTAAAACCCAAAGTATTGCACATGGGTTCTACAATTATCTGAACACTGTATTAACACTACACAGCACCATAATCTCAGTAAATTTTACCATAACAAATAAGGAAACTTGTTAAAATATCGCTGAAAACCCAGAATCTGAAAGCTTTGGAAACAATGTAATTCTCTATCTTGTACATTAAATTTTTTCTACATTTATAATTTCTATTTCACACTGATATTAAATGATTTATGTGAGTAGAGGGCAAAATTATCTTTGTGATTGATAAAATTAATGTGTAGGTATCTGTACTCCTCACTTCTTACTGAGCATGTATTTTGAACACTATTACTTTGTAAAATTGAAAGGAAGCTAGGCAAGATTAATGGGAAAATGTCACAACGTCATGCTCAGTCCCTAGAATTGAACCAATATTTATATCAGTATATATTTGATAGATAAATTCTTGACAAGTATATGTTGCTAAGATACTTCATGTCCATTTCTAAAAGTGTCTACAGCTAGTTATTCAGTTATCCATATAGTTAAGAGAGTTTTTAAACGATACCAAATGAAGTAGCTGAATTCATACTTGATGATCAGAGACAATCAGCAGTTCCCAAGTTACAACAATAGGTTATGCAGATCACAAGAGGTCCAGCAATAAAGATGCAGATAATAAAGTAAATGGAACTTAAATCAAATTCTAGCTTGAAATGCATTCTCCTGGTCAATTCTACAGTCTGTAACTGTGGATATTCCTGAAAATTCAAACACATTCTCCAGACTGGATGGATGGCTTGTGAAGTCAGAGTTTCCATATCAGAGAAAAGTCAATTAGAAGCCTATGAACTTCCATATTTTCATAAAGATAAATCAGTACCTAAACTAAACTCTACCTCTCCGTTTGTTAGGCAAGAAAATAAACATGTACATTTTGCAATGAATGTTTAATGGTGTCTGTAATTAGAGAGGCCAAATGGCCTCTATTTGTCTGCAGAAATGAGGAATGCTTCATTCTACACGTGCATAATTTTCTACACTTTTTAAATTATTTACTCCTACTTTTCCATAGGTTCACTGAAGTTCAGGTTTATAATGAATTGCATAAACAAAGAAATTATCAAAGATGGCAGGGTCCATATCTGGTCTTGCTTCAGGTCAGGAATAGCATTTAAAAATGAAACATATAATAATATTAGAACACAGGTTCAATAATGAGCCTTGTTGGCAACAATAATAAAATAATCATTGTGAGTGTTCTTATTGATGACTAAGTTCTTGTTAATCAAGAGCTTCCCACATTTAAATGTTCCTAGAGATCTGTTTTAAAAGCTTTGCTATTTCCTTTAAATTACTCATATAGAAATATATGTAGTATACATTTTAAAGACATTTAAATACATATATGTGTGTACATAAACATATATGTGCATACATATGTAACATATAAATATATTTAGTATAAATGTATATGCATACATTTCTAAGTATGTACATATGTATGTATTTATATACACATTTAAAAATATTCATAATATGTATTTTAAAAATATGAATATGCTATAGAAGGATACATATATGTAAATGTATATTTTTCATATATAAATATGTATTTATACTTACCATATATTATTTGATTCTATATAAAAGTATACAAATGTACATATATTATCCATGCATGGATATTATATAGTTAATACAATATGTATCTTTATTATAAAATATGAAGATACTAAAATACACCACATTATCTACATGTAATAATGTTCATATGCAATAGCTCAATATATAATGTAGTTGTATAATAACATAATATAGTTATATGATTAGATAAACAATTTAATGAAATATATGCAAACATGTGTGTGCATTAATATAGTGTATGTATTAGATAAAATACTATATGCATATATTATATAAAAGATATTACATATTTATGAATCTTACTCTTTATTATGTATTTGAGTGATTTGAAAAGCATCTCTGGTAACAACTTCCATGATCAAATACTTTTTCAAAATATTACCTCTTCCATTCTTTACTTAGGGAATTGAATGTTTACCTTAGTGTATTAGCAGCTTAGTGACTTCTGCAGAAAACAAAAAATAGAAAACCAACTGAAACCTCTAAATGAATAAAATTATCCATCTTATTAAGTTTAATATCTTCTAAAGTTATTTGATCATCCTATTGGAATGACTTTTGGGGAGAAAACAAAACAAAACAAAATAAGAATATATTCGAAATGTTAATTTATAGCTTCCTGTAACAGGAGATAATAAATAGAGTAGCTTCCAGCTGGGTAAACTAAATGATCAGCAGAATTAAGAAATTCACTTATATTTTATTTCTTTCTTTCTTGCTAGCATTAATGTTCTTTTTTCAATTTAATTTTATTGTCAGGGTGATTTACAGAAGGTTTACAGTTACATATGTAAGGTCGTGAGGACATTTCTTGTTGAACACGCTTACACACTCCCTCATTTTTCTCTCACTTTCCCTTGTCCTCCCAACACACCCTCCCAGTTGTAAAGTTCATTTCCAATATATTGTCTTGAGAGTATCGTAGTTGCATTGGTTCACTCTTTGTCCTTTGTCTCACTCGTTTGTTGTTCCCCTTCCCTTCCTAATTCATATAAATGTGTACACAACACACCAGGTACCAAAATCATATACAGTGAGAATAGGGGATAAACTATAGGGGGAAAAAGAAACAAAAGAAAATGAAATAACTTCACATAATACTTTAAAAACAACAACCACAAAGAAAAACCTCTCGTTTGCATACCCTATTCATTTCACTTAGCATCAACTTTCATTTATTTTTCTATTTTACACTTCATTTTATATTTATCTAAATATTTTTGCATGCAGATCCAGAACTTCTTCCATCCAGGTAGTAAAAGGAACCAAGAAAGCATAACAGTGTCAAGCTACCCTGACCAATCCCAATGCCATGCTCCAAACCTCAAAAAAAAAAAAATCTGAGGAGGATCAGAGAAAAATGGCGGCAGTTCAGTGTGAGTCTTTCTGAGCTCTCACTAAGATACCAGTTCTAGCATGGTAGGAGAAAGTTCATGCCCAAAGACCCATCCTAAGGAAGTTTTAGCACCACAGGGATCTCAGTCAGAGAAGAGAAAGGCAGAAAACCAGTGCAAGAAGACAGCATGGACCTGCGCCAGCCTCTTGGAGCTGCTGCAGAGACAAAGCCTCCCTCCAGCACCTGAGCAGACAGTGCTTCTCAGCAGCACAGACCTGCTGGCTCCACACAGAGACATACAGAGCCTGCGCGAGCCCGGAGCCATCATCCAGTCATGGCACAGACCTGCTCGCTTCATGAAACCAGAAAATCCAGCAATTTGTGAGTACCTCCATGGACATTTCCACTTCTGCTCCCTGAGCGGCATTGGGAAGGAATCCCCTTCCCCACCAGCCTACAGCATCGCCATCTTAACTGCTGGCAAAGACCCTGACAAACCAACTGGAACCTGAGCAGTGGTGCCGACAGCACCATCATTCAAAAGGCAGCTTAGCTGGACATCCACCCCCGGTGGTAGCAGAAGTTCCTCCTACTTTGCGGGGCTGTGCTCCTGGTAAACAAAGCTGCTAACGAGTCCACCGGTTTTTTTTTGTTCTTGTTTTTTCCTGCCCAATCAAGCAAACTGGTCAGAAAAAAATGCAAAGCCAAATCACAGGAGAAAAAAAACTTTTTGAAGTGTTTGGATCCCAAATTTAGTGGAGACACAAGTTTCATACCCCGTTCCCCCCACAAAAAAAACAAACTGAAGAATACCCCCTTTTTCTACCTTTTTTATTTTCATTCTTATGTGTCATTTTTTTTGCCATTTGACTTCCACCCTGTTTTGTTTGTTTTTTTAATGTTATGATTCTCTCCATTAATTTTTTCTGCTTTCCTTGTGCTATTTTGTTCGTTCCTAGAAATATAGTGACAGCACTGAGTACAGACTGGATACAAATGATATTTTCACTGACATAGTCACCTGCTTTTTAATCTGTTGGTTCTTAACCCTAGTATTTCTTGTCTAAGAACTCAGAATTATGTGGGAACTCCCCCCACCTTTTATATTGTTTTTTTTTTTTACTTTGTTTTAATTTTTATCATTGATCTCTCCTATATATATACTTTCCTCTTTTCTGTATGTATTCTTTGCATATTTTTCTTATTACTCTTCATATTTTCATAAGTTTTATCTCATTATTTCTGAATTTTGTACTCAACTATTTTACCCTTCTATCACCTTAGGTCAGTTATCCTTTTTTTCATTACTATATTAATCTTACACACCTACATTACTCTTGTCTTTCGTACTAATTTTCTATATCTGGGCCTCTGTTCATCTACAGAATGCATGGATCTACAGTTGTTGAGCAATACTGTATATCTAGGTTTTCAATTATACTGTAGGTTCAGAGGGACTTAAATACAATAGATTGTGGGTTGTTTTTTTTTTTTGGTCATAAAACAGAGACCGGTGGTTGTATTAATTTGTCAGTAAGTGCTCAAAAAGAGACAGAAAATGATAATACCAATCTAAAATTGTGAACATCTATTGTCTGGCCAGCTTACAAGCCCTAGGGTGGTTATATCTTAAAAATTGTAATCTTGTGGAGTATTAATCTTGCTCCCATTTTCAAATGTGCAGAACAAGAAACTGAAGAAAAACGGCAAATCAAGAAATAGCATCTCCCACCCAATATAAACAGGCAAGGGAGCAATGGAGCAGTCAATGGCAAAACTAGAAGAGTCCTCTAAATGCCATACAAATGCAATCGATAAACATGATCAATGAAAAGTTTGAAAACATACAGAGAGAGATATATGAGGAAGCCATATTTAAACGAGATGAAACCATAAAGAAGGTGATACGTGAATGTGAGGAAGCCATAAAGGTGGCCATAATAAAGAATTAACATGAACATGAGGAAGCTAGAGAAAGAAAAATGGTTAAACTCATAGAATCCACAAAGAAAAGGATGACCAAACTCCAACAAATGTCCAATGAGAGTGAAGCTGCTGAACTAACCACTCAATTGGAAATCAAGGAGTTAAAGAAATCCACACGCGATCTAAAACAAGTGATGCAAGGCATCAAAAATGAAGGTAAGGAGATGAAGAATAAAGTAGAAAGTATTGATAACAGGTTAGACAATACAGAAGACAGAATCTCCGGGCTTGAAGATAGTCTAGTTGCTATAGAGAAAGAACAGAAAAATGAGTCAAACCAAATCTAGGAAAGATGAGAGAATGCTTCAGGAGGTCCAAGATATAATTAAGAAACCTAATTTAAGGCTAATTGGTATTGAAGAAGGCCTGGAGAAAGAGGTCAATGGTATTGGAAATACATTTCAAGGAATCATCTCAGACAATTTCCCAATTATCCAGAAGGGCAGGCCCTTCCAGATACAAGAAATTTTTAGAACCCAAACAGACCTGACCAGAAAAGGACATCCCACCTCCACATTATAATCCCTACAGGATCAATAGAGACAAAGTAAAGGATCCTAAAAGCAGACAGGGAGAAGACAACAATCACCTACAAAGGAAAACCAATCAGAATAACCTCAGATTTCTTAGCAGAGACCATGCAAGCAAGAAGAGATCAGAAAGATATATGTCATGCCCTTAAGACAAATAACTTACCAACCAAGAATACTGTACCCAGCTAAGCTCTCATTCATAACTGAGGGAACAATAAAAACCTTCCATTCCAAGGAAAAGTTGCAACATTACATAGCAACCAAACCAGAATTACAGAAAATTCTCCAAGATGTTCTACACATTGAAAATCAAGACAAACATGATACTGACAAAGAAATGGCACCTAAAAATCATACCAGCTAAGTACCACAGGAATTGTTAAGCCACAGGCCATAATGAAAGCTTTTAAAAATGGCAGGAACTAGTAAATATTTTTCAAACCTAACTCTCAATATCAATGGACTTAACTCTCCAATTAAACAGCATAGACTGTCCAGATGGATCAAAAAGAAAGACCAATCATTCTGCTGTCTTCAAGAGACATATCTTGCCCCCCAAAACAAATATTTTTTTGAAAGTGAGAGGTTGGAGTAAAGTTTATCAAGGTAAAGACCTCCATAAACAGGCTGGAAGTACCATCCTCATATCAGATAAAATAGTCTTCAAACTAAAATTAGTAAGAAAAGACAAAGAAGGTTATTAAATACTAATAAAGGGATCTCTCCTCCAGGAGGACATAACCATCCTTAATATCTACACACCTAATCCCAGAACACCAAACTTCATCAAGCAAACTTTATTTTAACTAAAACCACACATAGGTGGAAACAGAGTGATTTGTTGGTGACTTTAATACACCATTCTCACCTATGGACAGATCAACCAGGCAATAACTCAAGAGAAATCTCAGAATTAAACACAGAAAACACCAGCTGCTTTGGGTCTCAGCTAAGGCAGTACTCAGAAGATAATTTATAGCTCAGAGTTCCTACATTAACAAATTAGAAAAATCACAAACCAAGAATTTAATGTAGTGCCTTAAACTCTTGGAGAAAGAGCAACAAACCAACCCTAATCCCAGTAGAAGGAAGCAAATTATTAAAATCAATGCAGAATTAAAAGAATTGGAGTCCAAAAAAAAACTATAGACAGAATCAACAAAACAAGGAGTTGATTCTTTGAAAAAATTAACAAAATTGACAGACCCTTAGCAAATCTTACAAAAAAAAGAAGGGAGCACATTAAAATAAACAAAATCACAGATGAGAATGGTAATATCATGAGAGAAGTGATCACGATCCAGAGCATCAAAACTTTATGCCAACAAATTTGAGATTCTAGAAGGAATGGATGAATTTCTAGACAATGTTAACATACCCACATTGAACCAAGAACACCTAATCCAACTAAACAGACTTATTTGAAGCCCTGAAATAGAAAAGGCAATGAGACCCTCCACCCAAGAAAAGCCAAAGGACAGATGGATTCACAGATGACTTCTATACGGCCTTCAAAGCAGAGCTCACACCAGTACTCCTAAAGATCTTCAACAAAATTGAAAACCAAGGCTCTTTGCCAAACTAGCTCTACGAAGCCACTATAACCTTCACAGCAAAACTAGACAGAGATTCATCAGATAAAGAAAACTATAGACATAGTTCTTTGATGAATATTGATGCAAAACTTCTCAACAAAATACTGGCCAACTGTCAACAACAACTCATCAAAAAAATCGTACACTATGATCAAACAGGATTCATCACACGTATGCAAAGCAATTTCAACATACAAAAATCAATATAATTCAACACATCAACAGGAGCAAGGACAAGAATCACATGATTGTCTCAAAAGATGCAGAAAAGGCAAATGACAAGATCCAACACCCCTTTATGCTAAAAGCTCTGGAGAAATTAAGAATACATGGAACATTACTCAGTATGATAAAGGCTGTGTATGACCAACCCACAGCTAGTATTATTCTCCCTCTAAAACCAGGAATGAGATATGGATGCAAATTTCCCCCACTCCTCTATAACATAGTATTAGAATTCCTAACCAGAGCAATAAGGCAAGAAGCAATGATAAAGGGGATCCAAATAGGGAAAGAGTAAGTGAAAGTTTCCCTCTTTGCAGGTGATATGATTCTGTATTTAAAGAACCCTACAGACTCTACTCCCAAGCTGCTTGAGCTGAATCAAATTTTTGGCAAGGTAGCAGAGTATAAAATTAACCATCAAAAATCAACTGCCTTCCTATATGCCAACAGTGAGAGGAACGAGGCAATAATCAGGAAAGAAACTCCTTTTGCAATAGCCTCAAAGAAAATAAAGTACCCAGGAATTATCGTAACTAAGAATCTAAAGGACTTTTTGATGAAAACTTTAAAACCCTGAAAAAGGAAATTAAAGCAGAACTGAGGAAATAGAAAAACCTTTCATGCTCCTGGATTGGAAGACTCAACATTGTGAAAATGGCAATCTTGCCAAGGGGTATCTAGAAATTCATCACAGTATCCATCAATATCCCAATGTCATTCCTTATAGAAATAGGAGAGGCAATCCAAAATTTCATATGGAATAATAAAAGATCACTGACAGCAAAAACAATTCTTACCAGAAATAGCAGCGCAGGAGGAATTTCATTACCAAACTTTAGACTCTATTACAGAGCTATAGTAAACAAAACAACTTGGTACTGGCACAAAAACAGACCTGAAGACCAATGGCATAGAACTGAGGACCCAGATATTAAACCACAGACCTATGACCACCTAATCTTTGACAAGGAAACCAAAAAAGTAGAATGGAAGAAAGATGGCCTCTTCAACAAGTGGTGCTGGCAAAACTGGTTAAGCACCTGCAGAAAACTAAAGTTTGATCCTTTATCACCCTGCACCAGGATTAACTCCAAATAAATCAAAGACCTGAAGGTAAAAGCAGATATACTAAAAATTTTACAAGAAGGATTAGGAGATATACTAGGTCTCCTTCACACAGGTTGAAACTTTCTTAATAAGGGCAAAGAAACACAACTAATCAGAGAATGTCTGGATAATTGGGACTGAATTAGACTGCAGAGCTTCTGTATGGCAAAGGACATAGCTAGCAAATTAACTAGAAAGCCTATAGTATGGGCGAAGATCTTCACTAACCATACAACAGACAAAGGCCTCATATCTAAAATATATCAACAGCTCAAAAAATTGAATCACTGCAAAACTCATCCCCAAAGAAACAACCATCCCATTAAAAGATGGGCCAAAGACTTAAGAGAGTCTTCTCTGAAGAAGAAATAAGAATGGCCGATAGACACATGATGAAATGCTTAACATCTCTGGCCATAAAAGAAATGCAAAACAAAACAACTCTAAGATTTCACCTCACTCCAGTTAGACTGGCCAAGATCAAGAAATCTAATAACAACAGATGCTGGAGGGGATGTGGCCAGGAGGGATCACTACTACAGTGTTGGTGGGAGTGCAAACTCGTTCAACAACTATGGAAAGCAGTTTGGCAGTTCCTCAAAAGACTAAACATAGAACTCCCCTCTGACCAAGCAATTCCATTACTTGGCATTTACCCAATCGTCTAGAAACAAGAACATACTAAATCCACTACCACAACAATGTTCATTGCAGCACTATTTACCATAGCAAAGATATGGAACCAACCCCAGATGTCCCTCAGTTGATGAGTGGATCTACAATTTGCGGTATTTATACACAATGGAATTCTGTGCTGCTGTTAGAATGAACCACATCACCCCATTTATAAGGAAATGGAAAGACTTAGAAAAAATCTTGTTGAGTGAAGTAAGCCAGACTCAAAGGAACCTAGGCCCAATGGTTTCCTTCATTTGTCATAATCAGTAGAAACCTTGGGCTCTCCTAGCAGAGATTTACAATAGAACAAAACTTAGATACATAAGCCTATACAGTATGATGCTAAAGGAAAGGACCACTATTAAATAGAAACAAAAGCCATATAATGAGTGATTGTAGTCCTTAATGTACTATGTTATATCTTATCTTTTTTGCTATCCTGCCGGGGCCAACCGGCAGCAAACCAGGGTTCGCAGATTGGGGTTCCTGAAATAGGGGACAAGGACTAGGAAGAAAAAGAAGAGAGACAGACACACCGGGTCCGGGATGTCTGCAGTCCAGGCAAAGACTGCCGCGTTTATTTTCCACTCCCCCTTCTCCCCTCCTCCAGACCCCGGGGAACCTCCAGGTGTTACATTCATATGGTAATTCTCAGGTCATTTACATAGAATAGGGCCAGAAAGCAATAAGACAATAAAGCCATGGTCTGATGCAAGTCAAGGTACAGTTTGATTCCACTCTGGCTCCCAACACTATCCCTTTGTTATCCCAAATTTTTACAGTATTTCACCTTGTTATCTGTTATACTGTTTATATGCTTATTTGGTTATTTGAAAGCAGATAGAGAAGGGGGGAAAACAAGATGAGGTAGCGGAGGTGGGAGGAGGGAAATGGGGACCAAGATATTAGAAAGGGTATCAATGTTTGTGATGTAATGCACCTTCTATCTGCTGAATATAAAATAACCCTTCCATTAATTACAATATAAAATATTTGGAAAAATTCTGAATAAAATGGGAAACGTCAAGCTCATTTTAACAGGTGACAATTAGTCCATACTACAGCAGATCAAGATGCAGGAATGTTGGAAGGAAGGAAAGATAGAAATAATAAAATGTATAGTCCAATATTCATAAGAAGCAGAAATGCAAATATTTGCAAGAAAACTTCAGTAAATTGAACTCAGTAGGATCATACAGAATACTCAAGTGGGATTTTTCTGTAAGGATGCAAAGATATTCTACCATATATACATCTGTAAATGTAATACATACCTGTAAGAAATACCAATGATCTTTTCTCCACATACAGAAGGATAGAGGCTCTGACATCTTGCAAGATCCACTTATATATAAAAGAATCCCCAAATAATAATAATAAAAACTCATGAGGACATGAGGAAAATCAGGAATTAGACAAGAATAACTTGTTTCTTCTGATAGTCAAAATCGTACTGGAGTCCCAGCTGGAGAAATTAGGCAAGGACCAGATATAAAAGTTAACAACTTCATAAATTTAAAAAAATTATGTTTGGATGCAGATTATGTACAAAAGTGAAAACTGAATGTTTAGTATTCCAGTAAAGTTTAAAAATATATAGTCAATTTAGAAAAAATTGTTTCTATTTGCTAACAATAAAGCCTTTGAAAAAATAATTCAAGCAGTTAATGCCATTTAAAATATATAAATCAGGGTTGCATATATTCATATATTTGAAAGCTTGTGCTAAGAAATATCAATAGAAAAAAACCAGAAGGAAACAGAACTCCCTTTCATGAATTGGAAAAAGTATATTTGATGAACTGTACATAATACTCAAAGCACTTTAAAGATCCAATACAGTCCTTAGAAAACTCCAATGGCAGGTTCTAAAGAAATAGCAAAGCCCAGCTTCCCTTTCATTTCATTTACCACCCACTGGAGGATCTCATCTCCTTCTTCCATCACAGGTTACGAATTTCTGGTATTTGTTTTGCTTAACTGTAGAGGAAGGGTAGGTAAACAAGTCATAACATTCGATGTTTATGTGTGTGAAAGGAACTAGGTAAGGTACGCTGATGGATGGGCTTGGGAAAGATGAGAGAGAACGATTGAAGGGTTGACATTGTCAAGTTGTTAGCCACTTACAAACTAATTTGAAACCCCTTTAGACAATAAAAAAAAGTTTGAAGAAATAGAAAAGCCAGTTATAAAATGCATATGGACAACAGAGATGACCTAAGAAAATGGAAAGATTGGAAAAAAATTATATTAGGTGAACTAAACTGGACCCAAAGAAACATAGGCTGCATGATCTTGCTCATTTATGGTAAGTAGAATTATGTCTAGGATATTCTTAGCAGAGGATCACAATAGCTTAACAGCAAAGTGCATAAGACCGTATAACATGATGCTTATTTAAATGAACTCCAAGAAAAAAATAACAAGAAGGATTTTTTAGTGTACTGTTTGTAGTCTCTCTCTCTCTCTCTCTCTCTCTCTCTCTCTCTCTCTCTCTCTCTTCCTTTCTCCCTTATCTCTGTCTTCTTTCTTTCTTTCTTTCTTTCTTTCTTTCTTTCTTTCTTTCTTTCTTTCTTTCTTTCTTTCTTCTTTTTCCCTCTTCCTTCCTTATTTTCTTTCCCTTCCTTCCCTCCTTCCCTCCCTCCCTTCCTTCCTTCCTTCTTTCCTTCCTTCCTTCCTTCCTTCCTTCCTTCCTTCCTTCCTTCCTTCCTTCCTTCCTACCTTCCTTCCTCTTCTTTCCCTTTCTTCTCTCTCTCTCTTTCTTTCTTTCTTTCTTTCTTTCTTTCTTTCTTTCTTCTTCTTTCTTTCTTTCTTTCTTTCTTTCTTTCTTTCTTTCTTTCTTTTTTCTTCTTCCTTCCTTCCTTCCTTTCACTTCCTTTTTACCTTTCTTTCTTTTTTCCTTTTTCTTTGGTGTATTCCTAGCTGTCACAATTTTTATTTTTGTACTATTTGTCATGTATATAAGTCGATCTGGTTTAGAAAAGGACAGGGGAACCAAGGAAATGATAGGATGAGGGGAGAACCAATGCAAACATGATACTTACTAGACAGTACACTATTTTGGAAATTAGCTTTGCAACTTGGATTTAGGTAATTAAGATGGGAGGATGGAAGAAAGTGAAGGAGGGGATAACACTGTTTAAGTAGAAATTTACTAACTTATTTATGTAACTGTTATCCCTTTGTATACCGCCTTTACATTAAAGTAAAAAAAATAAAAATAATATGGCAACAGAAAGAATCCTATATAGCTAAGACAAAACAAAAGTGATCAAAAATTTAAAAAATGTTGGGGGAAGGTAATACCATGGCCTATTGATAGAGTGCTTGCCTAGCATGCACGAAGCCCTAAATTCGATTCCTCAGTTCCACATACATAGAAAAAAAACAAAAGTGGTGCTGTGGCTCAAGTGATAGAGTGCTAGCCTTGAGAAAGATCAAGGACAGTTCTTAGGCCCTGAGTTCGAGCCCTAAGACTGGCAAAAAAAAAACAGACTGAGCTCAAGTAAAAGAGTGAGGTCCTAGTTCAAACCTAAGTACTTAAAATTTTTAAAAAGGAACCACACTAACCAATTTCAAAATAGACTAAAAGGCTAAAATATACAGCATGGAAGTGCCAAATATGCAATACACTGGAATCTCTTTTGTATAGAGAAAAGAGAGTAATACGTATGTCTATAATTAATCTTTGACAAAAGTACCCCAGATATTTTCATAATAGGAAAATAGATGTCAGTGTAAAAAGTTGAAATTTTTGTTACATCTCCCACATTAGGAAAAATCAAATTCAAATTATTGAAAAACTAAAATTTAACAATTTAGATGTTAGAAGTACTATTTGAAAGCACAGAAAGAGTCAGAACATTAATCAAGACAGTGTTTTGTGTGTCTATGTGTGTCTATGTGTGCATGTATGTACACTGTACTCAGGTTCAAACTCAAGGCTTCACAATCTTCCTCCACTGTCTGCTCATGGCTAGTATTCTGCCAATTAAACCAATTGGAACTGAAGAGTTCCAACTTTTTGCTGCTTAGCTGGAGATATGAATCTCAGATTTGTCAGTCTTGGCCTATCCTTCAGCTAGGTTGACAAGCATCAGCTACAGGAACCTGTACAGCAGTGATTTTTTAAAACTACAAATCCAAAGCACTGAAATCAAATTTGGAATAGACAAATAAGATTGAATGGACTAATATATAGGGGAAATATAAATTAATAAATAATAAATTGATAGATTAAAAAATTAGTTGTAGCCTGGCCATAAAAGAGCAAAACATTTGAATGGATATTCACAAAGAAGTTATAAAAATGGATTACAGGTATGTGAAAATATATTTAATATTCTTAATTTCAGCTAAATAGTAAGATAACATCCTTTTCAAATCATTATTACCAAAATATAGCCATTACAAGGGCTTGGACACCACTGCTACAAATTCATATTAATAAATCAATTTTGGAAAGCACTATAAGGTTTCTTCAAGAAATTAAAAATAGAGGTAATACTTAGGAAATTCCAATTCTTTGCCTATATTCAAAGGATATAAACTACCCAAGTTTGAGGAGGCATAGTCTTTTCAATCTTGCACAATATAATCCACAAAATCCTATACATAGTATCAATCTAAGTAGCTAGTGTTGAATGGACCAAGAAAATATGGAACATAAAACTATGTATCATACATAGCAAAGAAGTGATTTTTGTTATATGTAGTCCCCTGGACTAAACTAAGATATATAAACTAAGCAAAGAAAGACAAATTCAGGTAAGATCTACAAACATCAGTTTTTGATGCAGAGAAAAGAATGGATGCTTTCAAGGACTGATCTCAGAAAGAAATGTGGAGCTTGAGATCTAAGAGCAAGAAGGTTGAGCTCTTCTGGATGATCTAATTTACAGAATAGAAAGCTGTGTTCATTTATACTGAAAATTTACTAGGCGAATGAATCTTAAGTTCCTCCCCAAAGAAACAGTAATAAAAGTAACAAAGTTATAATGACATAAAGTTTAGTGTGACCATCATTTTACAAGATAAGTGTATCCCAAATATCATATCATGCATGGTATAAACATGTGTTATTAGACAATTATATATCAAATACATAAATATTTTTATATCAGTTATTTAATCAATAAACTGGAAATAAGCATATTAACTGGTAATAAAATATTTTAACTCTTGGAAATGCTTTTTCATACCAATAGAGCTATAGTCTATGAAAATATATTAGTAGAAACTTTCCATTAACAAAAGAAATTATATATAGACATACATCCCAATTTCCAAACTCAAAATTTTGATTTTATGTCTAAAAATCCTGCTTCAACTAAATACAAAATTAATTTTAAGCTTCTTAAAGTATACTATGCCAGCCATACATCAAAGAAGAACATTTCTAAATGGCCAGGGGCCTAGCATTGCTAAGCATTTAATTATGGAATTTATTTTATATCTTGATTAAGAATTTACAAGTAGTTTTGCATTTCTTAGAACACAGAAGAATCATGACATGAATAGTTGTATAATTAATAACTTTACCATCTCCAATCGTGAGTAACCATTTACCATATGGATCTTTGGAGCACACTCAAAATTCAAATTAGCAATAGGATTCCAGTGTCCAGACCCTGAGTTCAAGCTGCAGTACTGGCACATTTTTTTAAAAAAGCACTTATGTTATTTAATACTGTGTGAAACATCAAGTTATTAAAAAATGATAACTAAATCAAATGCTGGTTGCTTATCTGGAAAGGGATTCAGGTGTTTTATGATACCACTTGGGATTTACAACATAGATTTTTTTCCCAGGACCACTTAAATATACACTCTCAAACAAAGTAAAGCTGGGAGCTGATGGCTCACACTTGAAATTCTAGAAACCTCAGGAGGCTGAGATCTGCTGATCCTACTTCCAAGCCAACTGAGGCAAATAAGTCCATGGGTTGTTTATTTCCAATCCAGAAATGAAGTTGCACCTCAAATAGTAGAGCATTGGCCTTGAGCACAAAAACTCACAGTCACAGTGTTCAAGCCCTAGGACTGGCAAATAATGACACAGTGTCTGCTGTTGAGTTCCAAAAGGCTGAACATGAGATTAGGAAATGGAAGCTTTTCCACTTTCTCAGGAATGGGGCAATGCTTTTCTTTCTGATGGCAGAATAGAATTTCATTGTAGATACATAATACATTTCCTTGATTCATTCATCTAATGAGGGGGACCTGGGTTGATGCTATATTTTAACTGTAGTAAATAATACTGCAGTGAACATAGTTGTGCTGGTAGCTTAATGTGGCTTTGTTTGAGATCATTTGAGTAAATGCCCAGGAATGGGATTGCAGGGTCATTAGGGAATTCTATGTTTAGTCTTTTGAGGAACCTCCATTCTTCTTTCCTGAGTGGTTGAACCCATTTAAATTCCCACCAACAGTGTAGTAGTGTTCCCTTTTGGCAACATTCCCACCAGCATCTATTGCTATTTGTTTTCTTCATAATGAACCTGTTATCAGGGATGAGATGGAATCTCAAAGTAGTTTAGATTTGCATTTCTTTTATCATCAGAGATATCGAACATTTCTTTGTCTATTGGATACCCTTATTTCCTCTCCAGAGAAGTCTTTTTAATTCTTAAGTCCACTTATTGATGGTATGGCTGTTGCTTTAAGGATTACTCTAGTGGGGAGGTGTTAATCAGTAGTATATTCCCAGGGCAGTCCTAGCAGAGGTTCATAATTGCCCAATAGCTTTGTACATATGACCATACAAATTATGCTACTCAAAATGATCTCCATGAAATGTAAAGAAGAGATATTGTGTGTGTGTGTGTGTGTGTGTGTGTGTGTGTGTGTGTGTATGTTTGCAGTTATTTCTTGTCTTTCAGGTTTTATTTCTTCCTCTACTTTATTCCCTATTGTCACTCTTTCTGGTTTTGGAACCCTTGGTCTTGTATAAATATTAATCTGACTTGGGGGAAGGAAGGAAAAATGCAGACCCTGTGGAGCAAAGGGTGAACCAATGCAACAGAAATACTCACTAGACACAGTTGGGAATGAGCCTTACAGCTGGGGAAGGGGGAACAGGAGTAAGGGGGGAGGCAAGGTGGGAGGAAATGAGGGAGGGGCTCACTGCTTGAAAAGAAATGTACTCATTAACTTACTGATGTAACTGCAACTCCTCTGTACATCACCTTTCCATGGAGAAAGATGATCACTTTTCATCAAGACAGGAAATGTACTTGCAGAAAAACTGTTACACCCGTACATCCTTGCTTGGAACTGAACCATTCATTTCCATAAGTGTCACTGGGAACATGAAGAGAAGATTTGTTATAATTGTCTTGGATCAATTATACCCTAACATGTAGGACTATTCACATTTCTTCCACTAAATAAATAAGGCTCGGCTAAGATTGGAAGCAATTTTGTGGGGTTTTGCCTCAACAATTGCCTATGAGACATGTGAAAGAACTTTGAATTTGAACTTGTTTCTTCCTTTTATCAGTAAGAGAATTTGAAAAAAAATTATATGAATACAAGAATTCTTCAAAAACCTAACAATTAGAGCAAAGCTTTTGGTATTTCCACTTTTTCATGTCCTCACCCACTGTCATCTGCACCCATAATTTCTTCCTTATTGTCCTGCAGTTTATATACATTGTCTCTTTCCCTGTTTAAAGTTCTCTCTGTGTATTTCCTGGCTCTCAGCCCTTGCTGACTATGGCCCAAGGGATGGGGTTGTAGCCTTGAGCTGAAGAGCTCAGGGATAGCCCTATAACCGACCAAAATAAGATGTGACATAGCAAAACTAAAATGCTGGGTTACATTCTAGCTACCCAGAAGATTGAGGATAGAAGCCAACATGGACAGATAAAATAACCAGCTCTAAACTGAAGTGTGGCTCAAGGAATAGAGCAACAAAAACCTTGAGCAATAAAAAAATGCCAAAAGACATATTGCTTTGAGTTGATATTGCTCTATATCCTTCTTTGGATAATAACATAAATTTTGATTCTCTGAAATAGAAATACAGTTTGGTTGTTATTTTGCAAGAATAATGCGATAATTAAGAGCGAGAAGGGTATAGTAGGTAATAGTGTTTTGTTCTTTCTGCATTCTGATTGTGTGTGTGTGTGTGTGTGTGTGTGTGTCTGTGAATGTATATTTTGCATGCATGGAGGGAGAAAGACAGAGACAGAAATAGAGTCAGAAACAGAGACAGAGAATTAATGAATAGTAAGAATATTTCTTACAGAAACAAAAATGGCCTATAGACACATGAAGAAATGCTCAACATCTCTGGTCATAAAAGAAATGCAAATCAAAACAACTCTAAGATTCCACCTCACTCCAGTTAGACTGGCCAGGATCAGGAAAACGAATGACAACAGATGCTGGAGGGATGTGGCCAGGAGGGATCACTACTACACTCTTGGTGGGAGTGCAAACTCGTTCAACCACTATGGAAAGCAGTGTGGCAGTGCCTCAAAAGGCTAAACATGGAACTCCCCTATGACCCAGCAATTCCACTACTTGGCATTTACCCAACCACCCAGAAACAAGGACATACTAAACCCACTAGAAAAACAATGTTCATTGCAGCACTATTCACCATAGCAAAGACATGGAACCAACCTAGATGTCCCTCAGTTGATGAGTGGATCAACAAGTTGTGGTATTTGTACACAAAGGAATTCTATGCTGCTGTCAGAAAGAATGACATCGCCCATTTGTTAGGAAATGGAAAGACTTAGAAAAAATCATATTAAGTGAAGTAAGCCAGACTCAAAGGAACTTAGGCTCAATGGTTTCCCTCATTTGTCATAATCAGTAGAAACCTTGGGCTCTACTAGCAGAGATTTGCAATAGAGCAAAATCTTGATACATAAGGCCATATAATGTGAAGCTAATTGAAAGGACCTCCAGGATATTGAAACCAAAGCCATATAATGAATGGTTGTTGTCCTTAATGTACTATGTTGTCTCTCATCTCCTTTGCTGTCCCTTGGTTATCTCATATTGGTATAGTATCTCACTTTGTTATCTGATATATTGAATTTATTTGTATTTGGATATTTGAAATTTGATAGGGAAGGGGGGAAAACCAAGACAGGTGGGGGGTGGGGGGGAGGGAAATGGGTACCAAGACATGTGAAAGGGTATCAATGTATGTGAATTAATGCACCTTCTATCTGGCAAATATCATGTAACCCTTTTACTAATTACAATAAAAAAAGAATATTTCTTACTAAATGGAGCAAAAATAGATATTATATTTCCAAAGTACTTGTTTACTAATCTCTGATACCTTGAATTAAAACAAAATGGTGATAAGTTATCAAGATCAAGCCATGTATTAATTTCTTATCCTGTGACCTAAAATAAACCATATGTGATTATTTCATGTAGACTATACCTGAAAGATGCATTTGTCCAGTTTAACAGTGTAGAATAGTATGGTAAAAGCAACATCCCCTGCTAGAACAAAACCTCCATGAAGTATTGTCATTTTGATTATGGCAAAGTGCCTGGAATACAGAGAGAGCCTGATAAATATTTATATAGTAGAAAAAAAGTGATCAACATTAGAGGTAAATGTATCTCTCAAGCTTATGAGCCCATCTTCGAACTCAACAAGAAAAGACTGATTCTGCACTGAAAACTCAAATGTATTCTATTAACTAGCAATGGATAGGCCTCTTTTGATGGGTAATTCTCTAAGTAGTTAACTCTAGACTGTTCTCTGGAACCATGCTCCTGAGTTAGTTAGCCGGCAACCAGCATGTGCAGCTTTTTGCACCTGGAAACAATTAGGCGCCAGTCTGTTGGAGAGTTGCAGGTGTCTGGCAAGCAGAAAGCTTCCATTCCCTGCAACCAGCTGAAGATTCTGATTAATTGACTCAATTGTGTGTTTTTTTAACCCCAAACAATGTCCACGATATTGCTAAGCTAAATGAGATGACAGAGAATCTTAGTTACAAGGGTAAGGGTAATGCCATTAAGTGTTCGTGTAGAAAATACATTTAATTTATTTTAGCATATGTGAGTTCTGGATATGTTTTCTGTTTACTTTCAGTGTACTCCTATGAAAACGCTTGCTATTACAATAGCGTGGTAAAAATTCCATGTTTTTAAAGAAAAAATATCTTTGAATCTGCTTTTCAGCCATCTACATTTTTGTGATATCCATTTTCTTTTGTATTCTGTGGTGAGAATGGGGGATGTTACTGACAGGAGAGCCATATGAATCTGTGGAATGAATGCATCACTGGGACTAACTGGGACTAACTGTTACTCCTTCTAGAATGTATTAAAGGCAAATAAATTTTAGTGTTAAATATATGGATATACCTAATACGTCTCTTGGGCTGTGTCCAGTCAATGCCCATATTTTCATAACACCTGATGGCTTATTGGTCACAGTTGCAATATTTAATTTTTTATGTATTTTAATTTTTTAAGCTATATCTAAATCTGATACCTTTTTAGAGCTACTGAAACTTGTAAGAAGCTTTTGGATATCATAAAACCTCCTTTTAAAAATATTAAAGAAAAATCCTTCTTTCTCCAAAGATTATCTTTTTTTTGAAATAATATACAATTCTTATTTTGAATAATTTGAGGGGTTATTTTGTGTTACTGTCTAGCAACTAGGTGTGGTAATACAGAAAATAGGCACAGAGCATAAGTCCAAAATAATGCAAAAGCTGTTTTCTTTTAGTCATCATTTCTGGCAACTAGGTTAAAATAAAAATTCTAGTATCATCTAATTTCTGTGACTTCACGGTAAAATCTGAAAGTACAGCACACAGAGAATAATTTTTGTTCCAAGTAAGAAGTTAGTTACATTAAGAAAATATCATAAAAAGACACAATGCCATAACCGTAATGTTTGCTGTGTCTTATTTTCTTTATGTTGATTTCATATGCCTACATTATTCTTAAAGGTTCAGTCCTAGATAATAGTGACTTTGATTCCTATTGCTTCTTCCTTCCCATACTGTCCATTATCCATCTGTTCCATAACACCTTCAAAATTACTATATATCATCATTTCTCTTCCTTATTTTCAGAATTATCTCTTATTAGTACTTGCATCAAAATTTTAGGATGTAGAAAAGTTGCTTCCAGATTTTAGATGAAAATATATATTTTCCTGTGAGTCTACTGAAAGTAAAATTATCCAAGTAAAATAACTTTCGAGAGATTGTGTTGGCACAAAAATTGGTAGGTGTATCAGTTGAAATTTGATCTACACTGGCTGTCCATTTTGAACAACTATCCAGAATTATGAAATTGAATATATTGAACCCTAAAAGCCACATAGCTGATTATGGTGGTACCACACGTTTGTAATCCCCACACACAGGAGACAGAATGAGTAGGACTATATGCACAAGCAATTCTGAGCTAGGCAGAAATAAGCAGTCAGAGAAGTGAAAAGAAACATCATGGAAGTGTAAAATAAAACAAAACATCTAGGTGCTTTTATACTCGATGTTGTTTCAGAGCAAGTACAGCTATTAGCACACTTTAATGAATGAATGTTATAATCTTGGCATATTGACCAGTGATTCTGACATTCTGCACACATCTCACAAAGGAACTGATCCCAGAAAGAAGAGCTAAACCTTTTATCTCACCCCTCAGTGCTTCCAAGCCCTAATAAATGAAGGTGTGTATTTTAAGCAGAAGTTTTGGAATTGGAAAGAAGGGTAACACTAAATAGAGGGACTGAATTACTTATATCCAAATCCTGTAGATTAAAACAATACCATGTAGTACTTAGATAAATTGTGATGAATGGGCCAGAGTACTGGAGCCTGAGAGCAACAATTTCTTCAGAAGGCAAATATGAAAGTGTGTTAATGTTGCTTTCTTACTAAACTTCATAGGCCTTTTGTCGAGGTTTACACATATCCACTTGCAAGAAATTCTTGTTTCCAATGTCCACAACAGTTAATATTTTAATTAAAAATGTCATATTATTTATTGTATGAAACACTTGCTATTTTTAAATTCATTTCTTCCCACTGTGATCTTATACACATGTCAAATATTTGAATTTTTGACTATTTTCAAAGCCACTAAAAATACTTAGATGGAGAAAGTTTCAGTACTTACAATGTATTTCCCACCTTTTCTTCCCACCCAATAAATCTTTGAAAGAAAGGTTCTATTTATTAAAAAAAAAACTACAAAGATAGTGCCAAGGTTAAATGAGCTACATAGTTAAATACTTAGAGCAGATATCTTAGCAGAGGAAAGCATAGTTGACCTAGCCAATCTACATGATCCTAGGTTAAGAACACCAAGGATATATCTGATTGAGGATTGCAGTTTCAGATGACCCTGTATTGTTACAGGTTTGGTTTTGTTTTCCTTTGATTGATGGATTGAGTTTCTTGTGTCTCATTTGCATACCATGAAGCTAATCAGTACGTAAAACCCCCTGAAATCAGCCACTTTGTTGGAAACCCTCTTTTGGGCATCTCTCACCTAGTAGAAACTCTTCTTCTCCTCTAAATAAATTCCATATCTCACCTTCACACATCATCATCTGTAGATCATATTCTTTCAGTTCTTAAGTCAGATCCATAGATAGAGTTGCAGCCATACTGCTGTGGAGTGTATTCCTATCAGAAATTGCCTGCTGTGGAGCTAAGAGTGTTCTGACACACATGAGCTCTGCTTGCCTAAGCCATAACTGCACAACCTGGAATTGATAGAACAGTGTCCACCTGGGTTATGTTCTATCATTTACCTCTTCTGCTGTATAAAACTTGAGTTATAATTGATGAGCTAGTATCTGTCTACTAGATGGAATCCATACCATTCACATTTCCTCATTGTTTAATACTTAATGGATTTTTTTTCTGTTCTTTGATTCTATCCAAGATAACATAATACATGCAGCAGTTATCAGTTAAATCTCCTTAAACATGTGGGGGAGGGGGATATGAGAACTTCATTCTTGTTTTGTTTTTCTTTTTTTTTAATGAAATTGATAGCTCTGAGGAGCAAAGACATTTGTAGAATGCTCCAGAATTGAGATTTCTCTGACAATTTCTCTCATGGAGCATAACAGAGGCAGTATGTCACTTCCTTCAAAACCTACTCTGGACCTAATGACACTATCACCATGTTCTGTCTCTCCATGCTGACCCCAATCTACTAAAAGAGGTGGTGTTTAGCTTCTCACTCTGAATTTGCTTTTATTTTTGCCTTCCTTTCTTTACATCTTGTGCTATTGGGAAGAAGTTTCTATGTGTTACTCACACCTAAACAAAGAGAACTAAATATTACATAAACTTTTGGATTCTGCATGGGAGATTTGTTTGTCCTGGTTATTTATCTAAAAATTCATTTGTCTATGTTAATACGGACTCTTGGTTTCTGGATTTTTTTGTAATTACAAATATAACAGTAGATTTAGTGCTCTGGGAATTATGGATGGGTTGGAATGTGTATCTTGGAACCCCGGGCCAGACTACTTGGCAGATATCAAGGACTCTTATTGTAACAAGGACTCTCCTGAACTATCTTGGACAGTCAGTTCACCTGGTTCTATCTCTGACACTTTTAACCACAACTGTGACTTGGGACTGTTTTAACAATGTGAATGTATCTAATCCTCTGTCCCCAATTCTTCCTCTTTAAACTAGCACAAATATCCATACCCCTGAAAAATATTGAAGATGTACTGAAGTGTTATCCTTATATGTATGTTATGTAATAAGTCCCCATTTTCTAACCCTCACCACATTTTTTTATTTAGTCCGTAGAGAAAGGGGTAAGTGGCTGGATGCAACAAATACAGTTTCCAGAATTTAGGCCTCTGCTTTTCAAAGTTTCAACTGCACATTTTCCCTTTAATAAAGCATTTAAACCTTTAGGATAGAGGCTGACAATTACATGATGTTACATGTTGCTAGACAAGAAGGACACATAGAAGCTATTACAGCTATGAGATTGTAGCCACAGAAAATAAATGACCAGATATGTACAGTTTGGGAGGAGGTGGAGTGAGGGAGAGTGGCAGACTACTTGGACCTTGCCCAAAATATCAATTCCATGTCTTGGTTCTTCTCTAAGATCTTAATTTGAGTATATCTTTCCATGCCTTCATAAATTACTTTTTTGAACAGTGTGACACTGTTCAAAAAGAAACACACTGATTACCTGATTTATTGAACTGTAGAACTTTTGTATATCATCTTTACAAAAATATTCATCAAAAAGGGAAATGAAAGTGAAGTAAGCCAGACCCAAAGGAACATAGGCTCAATGGTTTCCCTCATTTGTAATAATTAGTACACATCTAGGACTCTCCTAGCAGAGGATGACAATAGCACAAAACCTAGATACATAAGGTCATGTAGGATGAGACTAAATGAAATGGTCTGTAGGATATGGAAACAAGCGCTTTATCTTGATTGACTGTTGTCATAATGTATTGTTATTTTTCTTCTCGTTTCTTGCCATTTGGTTAATCTCATATTCTTACTGTATCTGACTTGTTACCTGGTATATTGTATATAGTATAGATATAATATATATGGTATATATAGGCTTTGTTACCAGATATATTGTTTATTTGTTTATTTGAAATAGAAAAGGGAAGAGGGGAAAACAAGATAATTGGGAGGGAAATAGGAAAAGAAACATTGGAAGGGGTATCAATGTGTGAGAAGTAATGTGCCTACTATCTGGTAAATCTAATTGTAACCCCCTTAAACATTACTCCGACAATAAAAATAAAAAAAATTAGATTTGAAAGGAAAAAACCCTGTTTTTAGCTACTTACTGTTGTGGGTCCTATTTTTTATTTTAAATTTTGAAAGCTGTAAGAAAATTTATTAATAAAATTTCAATAAATTAAAAGAGTTATTTCTAGAGTAAGAGTTGTGATTAGTTTGATTCTGGCAAGAGTTTTTGTTTGTTTTTGTTTTTGTGCTGACCTTGGGGCTTGAACCTGAGCCTTGACCATGAACCTTTGTGTTCAAGGCTAGCACTCTTCCAGTTTGAGCTATAGTGACATTTCTGGCTTTTTGGTAGTTAATAAGAGTTTCATGGACTTTTCTAATTAGGCTGGCCTTGAACTGTGATCCTCAGATCTCAGCTTCTTGAGTATCTAGGATTATAGGATTATAGGTGTGATCACCAACATTTGGCTATGGCAAAAGTTCTTTTTTTTCTTCAGTCCTAGGCCTTGAACTCAGGGCCTGAGCACTGTCCTTCGGCTTTCTCAAGGTTAGAGCCCTACCATTTGAGACACAGTGTCATTTCCAGCTTTTTCTAGTATGTGGTACCAAGGAATGGAATCTGGATGTTTGTGCATGGTTGGCAAGCACCCTACCACTAGGCAAAACTGCCAGCACAATGGCAGAAGTTTTTCATGGACACATAAAGTGATTGGAGTATTATATCTTTTCCCAGGACTATGCTAAGGTCCAAGAGGCATACTGAATTACTTTTGACTGATATGGTTTGGTTTACTGGCCTTAATAAAAGTTAAGTATCTTTATTTTTTTCAGGAACCTTTCTTTAACCTTCCTTAGGCTAGAATTAGCCTCTCATTTATCCTTAGGTGTGTGAAGTCCAAGGGAAAAAAAAAAAAGAAAACAGTGAAAATCTGCCTTGTGCCATTCTATGTCCTTCATGGGCCAGATAAGCTGGGTGATCTTTTAAGTTTAAAAGTTTAATTACAACATTCTTTCTCAGAGACATTATGATTTCATCTTCCATTTGAAATTCTCTTTGTCTTTCTCCATTGCTCATGGTTAAGGACTACTTATCATTCCCTTCTTAGGAACACAATCACTGAAGAGATTCTGCTGGCATGGGAATAATCTAAGATTGGGAGTCTCTTGTCTCCACTCTGAGCAAAAGGCTAGGATCAGTGAGATTAAGCAATAAATGGAACAGCAGTGTAAGATCATTCACAGATTTGTCTAACTAGGAATAATAATAAAATAACATTATTTTAGTCCACAAATACAGAAGACCGACAGCACAAGAGGAAAAGAGACTTCCATGCTTATCGAAGAGTCAGACAGGACATTTCTCTGGACTCACTTTCACCGGCTATTCCCTGAGATATAAAACCAATGTTTAGTTTTAAACTCTCACATGGAGGGCTTTATGTTATGGCTAGGATATTGAAGGCCATTCCTCTTTAAACATTGCCTATCTTGTCAATAGTTAGACCTTGAGCTAGATTACACCCATAAGTTACTTGGGCTAGACTAAATGAGATAAAATCTTTTAATTAACCTTTTGCTGAACTATTCCAAGTAATAGGTACATTACTAGCATATTATATACTCTATTTAAAAATCAAATTTTTTCTTTTTAACCCCATAAAATATGTATGTGTAGTTTCATAATACATTGTAGTAAAAGCAAAATATTTTTTTATTTTTTAAATTTTTACTGTTATTGCAGTGTTGATATACAAAGGGATTACAGTTACATGAATCAGGTCATGAGTAAAATTCTTTTTGAACTTTTTCTCCCCTTCTTTCACTTCCTCCCAATTTGGGACATGAGGGAAAGCAGAAGTTTTGATGACAAACATGTGACCTGTAACTAAAAGAATATCAACCCTGAGTTCACAAATTTGGAAAAGAAAGAATAGAAAAGTGTTCTTTGCAGAGAATTGTGTTTTGCTTTGTTTTTTTTTAGGTTATCTTTAAACATTCTTTTTTCTTATTTTATTGTCAGTGTGATGTATAGAGTGGTTACAGTTACATTTGTAAGATAGTGATTATATTACTTCTTGAACATCATTACCCCTTCCCATGATTTTCTGCCACTCTCCCTCACTCCACCTCCTCCCAAACTGTAAAGTTCATTTCCAAAGTATTGTATTGTGAATATTGCTGTTGGTTGGCCCACTCTTTATCTTTTGTCTCATCATCTTGCTTTTCCCCTTCTCTTCCCTAATTCAAATAAACAAACAAGGGTCCAGGATTTTACCTAGTGGTAGATATTTGCCTAGCTTGCATGAAAACATAGGTTCTATTCCTTGGTTTTATCATATACATTAAAAAAAAGCCTGAGTGGTGCTTGGCTCAAGTGGTAGAGTTCTAGCTTTGAGAAACCCAAGAACAATGCTCAGAACCTGAGTTCAAGGCTCAGGCCTGGTTAAAACAAAGAAGGAAACAATGAAAGAAAGAAATGGATATCCAATACACCAGGTATAGCAACAGCAGGGGATTAACCATCGGGAAAGATAAGAAAAAGTAAAGAAATAACTTCACCTAGTACATTAAAAGCAACAACCACATAGATAAACTTCTTATTTCCATATCTTGGAGTTTATTTCCCTGTGAAACTCCCATTACCACATAAACAGGCCAGTTAGTTCTTTCTGAGCCAATAATACAAGAATCTAGAGTTGGGGACATGATGAAGGATAATTGGAAGAGGGATAATTGTGGAAGTTGAGCCACTCAATGAAGTCCTGTGGCATAAATAATTTTGAATGTCAATTTTCAGAGTTGTATACTACACTGTGACACCTTATTTGAATTAAAAGAAAGGCTTCAGAATGTAAACTGAGATGCAGGCTAAAGAACTGCTTTCTTTTATTTTCAAATCAAAACTGCATCAGACATACTTAATATAAGCATTGTATTAACGGTACAACGTCTATGGATTGATTAGCTACAATAGCTTCTGTCTATTCACATGCACTTGTTCTGAAGGGACATTGCTACACCTAATTTGATTTCCCCCTGAGCAGTACATGATGTGTTATTTGGTGCCCTTCAAAGGACACGATTAGCCAAGCTATAAAGTGTCTGGTTTTATTAGCTTTGCTGGGTTTTATCAGTTTGTAAATGTGTTATTTTCTCCATTTATTGTGCCTATGGGATCCAGAGATAGAGTAAGCATCAAGTTAATATGTTTTGGGGAGGCAGCGAAGGCCATACTTTCACACTTTCACTACCCTGTGATGACATTGAAGGTGGAGTCATGGAAACTGTAATGTCAGGGCCTTTTATCAAGGCAATTCTTCAATGCTGTAAACCTCAGCTCTGACATTGAATTCAACAGCAGGCTTTTGTTTTAAATACAGCCAAGTGTGCCTGGGCTGCACTGTTAACAATCCTCCTTAGCTGAATAACAAGTAGTCAGTAATAAGAAAATAGGTCATGCAGGTGGTTGGAGAAGAAATAAGCACACTCAAGCACACCGCGCGCGCGCACACACACACACACACACACACACACACACACACACACACACACACACAAAGGTATTGGCCCTAAATACTATGTTTGATGGGTTTTGATGAGAGAAAAACTGGGGTTCGATTATATTAAAGTAAAAATGGAAATGCCTGATAAATATATAAAAGGCCATGAAGCCTTTGCCTTTAATTGGGATACAGAACACAGTACACTCATTTAACAAGATAGCTTGGCAGGAAACAATTTCAATGCTGTGCATTCAAAGGGTGCCAAGCCAAGTGACATAATCAGCTTTAGAGATGCTCAGAGGAGTTAACAGGTGTTTGCATCTTTCAGGTCCTGCAATTCTTTTCAACTTGCCTTCCACTTCATTTTCTCAGTGCTCATTCAAACCATTTGCCAATGCATCAAAGCTGAATACTGTACTCATTATTCAAGCAATTAATTCATTATAGATAATGCCTACTTGAATTTTTTACAATTGTGTAATTAATGTTTTCTTTTCATTTGGAATTCAAAAGAAAATCTGAGGTATTCCCTCTACCCACACACAACTATTCTATTCATTTGATCATGTCTACCCAGTTACTTACAGTGATGTGAAATGTGGCTTGCAAGAGGTCTATTTAAGCAATACACATCAAGAGAAATAGTAGTCATTAAGCGTCATTTTGTAACTTTAAGGACTCAACCATACTTCAGTATGCAGTTGTGCATATCTACATGTAAACATTTAAAAACGTTGCATGTGACTATTCTATTTTATTTTACTTTTGTGCATGTTTTATTGTTATTATAAAGTGATATAAGCAGGGGTACTCCATAACTCACTCATAATGAGTACATTTCATTTTAAACAATGTCACCTCTTCCCTAGCTCTTTCTCTCAGTTTTTCGCTCCTGTCCCCACACACAAGTGGCATAGTTCATTTTCAAAACAATGGATAATGAGTACCATGCTATATTTCCTCATCCTTTGTCCCACCATTTTTGTGCCCCCTTTACCCTCCCAAATGAATAAGCAAGACAAAATGAAAAGAAAAACAAAAGAACAACTAAGAAAATAAATTCTCTTGTTTCCATTTCCTGGAGTTCATTTCAATAAATAACACTTTATGCAATCAGTTACACATAGATTTGTAGTTTAGTGATCCTCTCTTAAGAATATACAAGCGGGGTGGGGGAGGAGGAATATACACCTTGGGGGCTGGGAATGCGGCTTAGTGGGTAAGGTGCTTGCCCAGCACTCTGAGGCCCTGGGTTCAATTCCTTGATACCACATAAGCAAAAGTTAAGAGACAAAAGAAGTTCCTCCTTTGGTCTCACTGTGTATGAATACCTACAGACTTGCATACATACACTTTTATTATGTGGAAAGAATAGAGACAATACGTCTAGAAACTGTTACCCTTTTAAATAATAGGGATCTTCTCATTTCTCTACTACAGCTTTATGTGATTAACTCCATTGTTACCACAATTAACTCGACAGTTATCCTAAAACACTACATGAAGTAAATAATAGACTAGCACAAAGTCTGTTGTGACTTGAGGTCTAAGTTACCGAGTAAGTGGAAAATTTAATAATAAGTACAGATAAACTGTTAGTTTTCCTGTTAAAAGGTATGCATCAACAATTACCACATCCTCTCAAAGTTCTGTTCCTCATAACAACTGACCACACCCTGTATTATGTAGAGCCCCCTACACATAAGGAAAACTCCTAAGGCTAAAATTAAAGCAGAGAATTCTATCCTTGTTAAGTCAAGTTGACATGTGCTTGTGTGTGTGTGTGTGTGTTTTCTTGCTGAGAATAGAATTCCTAATCCAGTAGATTTTCATTGAATCAATCACTTCAAAATTTATTTTTATCTTAACTTTTGAATAATCTTTTGATTATGTAATGGACTCTATATTTAAGCAATAGTTAAAATTCTATAAAATATAAGCCAGTTATTTGAGTGTGAAAACCCACAACAATATTCATATTATCTGTCTCTCTTTCCATTTGGTTTCTATCTGTGAATGATTTGGTGATAACCCATAGAAATCATTGGATTTTCCACAATTGCATTCAGTATGAATAGTTAAGCACTTAAAAATCAACCACAATGTCAAAGAAAAGTTTTAATTTGCCTGGAGCTAAAATGGTTAGGTATATGTGCTTGTTTCAAAAGCATTTAAGCTTAGTTGGTCACAGTGGCTCACGCCTATAATCCTAGCTACTTATGAGGCTGAAGTCTGAGGAACACGTTTCAAAGCCAGCCCAGGCACTAAAATCCATGAGACTCTTCAATTAACAACCAGAAAACTGGAAGTGATGCTATGGCTCCTGGGGTAGGGTGGAAGCCTTGAGCTGAAGAGCTTAGGGACAACGGCATTTAAGTTTTTCCACATTATTATTTGTATATGTATCTTATGCGTCTGTTTCAGATGCTGATAAAATATTAACGTAATGCTGTGTGTGTGTGTGTGTGTGTGTGTGTGTGTGTACCAGTATTGGTGCTCTAACTCAGCTCCTGGGCACTGTCCTTTACCTTTTTTACTCAAGGGTTGTACTTTATGGACACTTCTGCCTTTTGGGAGGTTAATTGGAAAGAAGAGTTTGAACGACTTTTCTGCCAGGGCTGGCTTTGAACCATGATCCTTATATCTCAGTCTCCGAAGTATCTAGGAATACAGGTGTGAGCTTTGGGCTCTGGATGCTTTTCCTTAAGAGATAAAAATATTTTATTCTAGAATATTTCTGAAAAGTCATAAAGCAATTTTGGGGAGTTCTCTAAATCTCAACATATACATATTGAAATACGTTAATAACTTTCTATGGTAATCTCAGGTACAACCACCATATCCTACCATAGTGGAGTTACAACCAACCAGATTCAAATAGCAAATGAATATGAAACAGCTTCTTCCTGTGAACAAGTTCAATCTTAAACACAAATTGTCCTTTGTCTCTCACTTCCTTTAACTACTTATCCTGTAGATTGAAATTCTGACTAGACTCTTATCAGTCTAGTTCAAGTTAATTTGGGAGACTAGAAGCTCCTTCTATCTTTTTTCCTTACCTATTTCCTATAAGGAATGAAAATGGACAAAAGTTTGTAGAGTGGTTAGGTTCTGTGAAAAAAAATCTTCACCAATTTTTTAACTGCATTTCAGTGGGAAATCCAGCTTTGGGATTTAGTCCTGCATCACTTAATCTCCTCTGGTAGAATAACTCAGTTGGATGGCTAAGATTTACTAGAGAGGCTATTCTACAAAAGATTGTACAATCTGGACATTGGGAAACTGAGGAGAAATTCCTTTTGCTCTGCAACTTCAGCTGTTTGAAACAATCCATTACTATTGAGTTTTTCTTCTTATTAAAGTAGAAATTGCCTCCAGGAGTGGTAGCACATGTCATCTCTCACATCTTATTGAAAAAGAGTTTATTAGAAAGAGAAAGTTGCCTGGGGATGAAAGATGCTGAATATGGAGAATTGGAAAATAAAGGCAAATTTCTGTCAGCTATGTCTCTGGTGATGTGCACACATCAATTTCTATTATCAGTGAGAGATCTTTTGGGTTGTGTTTTTTGGACATGAACTCTTCTTTCAAATGATAGAGGTCTGAACAGTCTTTAAAAATACAAATCAAAACAAAAAAGAACCTAACATCCCCAAACCCATGGAATAAGAATGGCTTAGAATTAGAGTAAAAATTACTTCAAAATTATTATGACTTACAAAGTCTTGATTTTTTGTTTATTTCTAGTTTTCCTAATTTTTACTCTATGAACTTACTGATGTTAAACACAGGCCTTTTTTCTGCTCTCCACATTACCCCTTACAGTTTCACAACAGCTAGAAGATAATGCATGTTTTTTAAAAAATGTAATAACTTAAACCTTTTCTCTATTGTGGTTTGGTAGCTTTGCTTTTATAATGTCGATGTGTGCTCAGTTTGCATAAGGGAATGTGCTGAAATTTATAAAACTATAGTATACATTGGAGTCAAAGTTCCCATTGCTATTTCTTTAATCAATATAGATTGCAAGAAGCACATTAAAATTATTGTAAGGGTAATGTACAGAGGGGTTAAATTACTTATGTAAGTTAGTAAGTATATTTCTTCTTGAACATTGTTACCCTTTCCCATGTTTTTCCCTCACTTTTCCTCCCTCCACTCCCTTCCAAGTTGTAAAGCTCATTTCCAACATATTTTCCTGTGAGATTCACTACTTGGTTTATGTTCGTGGTCATTGTTTCTAATATACTATGAGAAGTTAATTCATTTTGCTTTTTTCCCTTACGATTTAAACCCCTGTTGTTATTGTATCTGACTTTGATACCTGGTATATTGCATATACATTTATTTGCTTATTTGAATTAAGGAAGGGAAGAAGAACAACAAGAAGATGAGACAAAGCACAAAGGATGAATGAACCAATAAATCCTTCTTATCACTAATAATTCATATTAATCCCAAGAATGTATTACCCATTATTTTTTGTGTATATACCCCCAACAATTTTTATTTTTGAGCCTTTTTGCCAGGCCTGAGCCTTTAACTCAGGGCCTGGTCACTGTCCTTGGGTTTTCTCGAGGCTAGAGTTCTATCACTTGAGCCACAGTACCATTTCTGGCTTTTTTCTATGTGTGTGGTACCAAGGAATCAAACCTGGGTCTGTGCATGCTAGGCAAGCACTCTACCACTAGGCCAAACTCCTGGCCCTGATTTTTGAGATTTTTGTTGTTGTGCTTGAGGATGCAGTTAGTCAGATATGAGTCGAAGTAGCCAAATATGTTACAAAAATCAACTTAACATAGGAAAACCTTGTTTTGTTTTGTTTTTTTTTTTGGCTCAGAGTTTCTGTCCTTGGTTGGTTAACTCCAACAGAGATGTCTCAAACTTTGGTGACAGGGAAACTAAGAGGGATAGTAATAGACCAAGTGGAATGTATGTCTTTCCCTGTCATACTCTACTTTCATTTCCCAATAGTTTCTTAATGTCCAGAATAAGCTAAAGAATAAGTCATTGAGAGTCCAAGGGATAATAATGATACAATCACGTCCCCAAAGTTTAGCTGTGAATACTGTTTCATTGGGAAGCATCTCTGAGAACAAGCTTCCTAACAAGCTTTTAGGAAGACATCACATCCATTTATGTGCTCTACTGAGATTATCTTTTTATTGTATGAGTTTGAATATATATTATATGTGTATGAATATATATGTGAATATACATGTGATATGCATCCTTTTTGTTCTACATAAAGATATTTCATAGTTTGATGACACAGGTCTGTGACAAGTCTTTCTATGGAAATTCTTTATAATCCTGAATCAACATTTCATGTTTATTCTTTGATAAAATAATAATTTCTGTAGAAATATCCACATTACTTCTTCCTTTATTCAATAATACAAATTTATTTTTAAAAACCTGCAATTACATGCATTAATTAAAGCTTCCTTAATAGGAAACCACAGACCATTGGCCAGAAATCTTATACCTGAGTCTGTGTCATGGCCTTAGAAACCATGATACAGAAAGTTATCAACACACATTCCTGATAGAATAATAAACCAATTATATTAAACAAACAATGATTAAGCCACAAATCATGTATCTTCATAAACCAATTCTAATTTCTCCTTTCTTATAGTCATCTCGAGTTAAAAAATTACCTATGCATGCAGTTACTACGAAGTCCAACTTCTTGTGATCAAATTTTATTTTATAATACATGCAGAGTTGATAACTTCAGTAGCGAAGCTTTACTTTTTCTATTTTCTGCTTTGCGATTTTAAGTTTTGCTCTAAAACTTTCTTCCAAGCTCTGGCATATTTTCATTTCAAAATATTATTTTATGTTCTCTAACAGAGGCAATCATTTATGCATAAGCAGTCAATCATAGACATTTTTACTGGCTGTTTACAAGGACTTATTGGAAATGCAACTGGGAAATTACTGTCTTTGAATTAAAATCACAGATTTTCATTATAACTATTGCCTTGACAATAGATATTTATTTCTAATTAAGTATAAGATATTACTGCTTAAAGATAGGCATATGATATGAAATGAATATTTATGGGCATAAATGTTCATAGATTTTTGTATATTCAAACTAGTATATGAAATTAAATAAACTAAATTAGCATTGACTCTGTAAGTAAAGCAGATTTTGATAAGGAGATTACCTGGCATAAAGAAAACAAGTTGAAGTATTTTTTATTGCTAAGGGACCCTATATTAGTTTCCAAATGCTAAAATATGAACTTAATTTTAGTTGCTATTTCAAAGAGTTGTGATAAACTGCAAAGAGAAATAGAGACACATAACATCAGATTTTATTTAAAATATAATTTCAATACAATAATGTTTATAATATGTTGGCAAAATCAGAAAAAATGAAATTGTATCATTTGTAAGTAAATGGAGTGATTTGAAATAATACATATTAAGTGAAAGAAATGAGAACCAGAAAAACAAAGGTGATGTGTTTTCCCTCATTTGCAGTTTCTAGAACATGTTTATTAATTTGTAAGTCAACCTGTTGAATAGTATGAAAGTGGTTATAAATGAATGAAATGAAATATAGTCACTCTACAGACAGCTCAGATAGTGTAAGCTCCAGAAAATGGGTATTTATGAGAGAAAGATTGATGGCCAAAGGGGCAGTTGTTAGAGGCATGATTATGGGGTAGAGGAGGGGACGCATTCAAGACTTCATTGTATATACCACAAATTAGGAAAAGTAAAGGAAAGGGTGGATTGAAAGAGGGTGAGGGTATTGTAGGGGGTGACATTAAACAAGATATATCGTATTCAGAAACTGCCTTGTTCAATGGCACCTCCTTTGTACAACTCAGTACACATAATTTGAAAAAAATAAGCATGTTATGAAAGAAACAATAATCGAGAAGATGCTCACCTGAATTACCTCCAAACCTTACAGTTTTGCAATTAGAAAGTTTGTATGTACTACTGCTAATACTTTTATGGCTCATTGTAAAGAATACAGGGTATTCTGTAAATACACATTGGAAAACACATTTTTCCACATAAATATTATCCTTTATCTTAAGTATGCAATGCAGAAAGCAATTATGATAAAATATCATATTTAGTTAAGTTGACTTAAATTTTCAACTGCCTTCACAAAGAACAACTGTAGTTATTTTATCCATAACTTTTACTTGACTATAAGTTTATATTTTACAGTATAATTTCCTACTTATTCAGAAAGTTTTTCTTGTTTTTTTACTTCTTAAAACTTTAGCTTTTATTTTTAAAATGTTATTGAATTTGGGAAATGAATAAACATGTGTTTCCTCTTTTTCGATCATGTTAAATCTAAAATATGATATTTAAGTTCACAATACTTCTCTCTGTCTTACCAAAAGGGTGGTCTTTTAAATAATTACTTTTTTACTACAAATATTTATACAATTATTTGAGAAAATACTCTTTAACATAAGACAAAATGACTACAATAGAATAAGCATTTGAAATCTGTCAGCTTTGGCCAACAAGTTTAAAAGAGAAACTTGCTCTTTGATGAGCAAGTCCAGGAATACGTTTGTGTTTTTCTTTTCTTTTTTTTCTTTTTTTTTTTTTACCAATCCTGGGCTTGAGCTCAGGGCCTGAGCACTGTCCTTGGACTTTCTCAAGGCTAGAGCTCTACCACTTGAGCCTCAGCACCATGTCCGGATTTTATTTTTCTATGTATGTGGTACTGGGGAATCGAACCCCGGCCTTTGTGCATGCTAACCAAGCACTCTACCATTAGGCCAAACTCCTGGTAGCCTCTTGTGTTTTTCTAAACTAAGTATCCACTGAACCTATAATTTCTAATGTAATAGCAGCAAAGAGGCTCTTCAAGATTCCAGGACATAGACAGCAGGAAAAAGCCTTCTCATTGTGATTTTTTCATATATTTTTATTGTAATTAATAGAAGAGTTACATTATATTCACCAAATAGAAGGTACATTACTTCACAAATATTGATACCCTTTCTCATGTCATGGTCCCCATTTCCCTCCCCCTTCTCCCTCCCCCACTCATCTTGATTTTCCCCCTTCCCTATCCTATTTCAAATACCCAATGAAGCATATATAAAATATATCAGATAACAAGGTGAAATATTGTAACCATATGAGATAACCAAGGGACAGCAAAAGAGATGAGAGACAACAGTGCACATTAAGGACAACAATCACTCATTATATGGCTTTGGTTTCTGTATCCTGGAGGTCCTTACATTTAGCGTCATTGTGATTTGTTGTCATGTTTTTCATTGTACATTATGGAGAATGCATAAGCTTCAAATCTTGATATTCAAAATTTATCTTTCCGAGTAGCTAAGATTATAGCTAAGATTATGTTTCATTCTTGTTAAGGTGCATGAGTCCAATAATTTATATTTTTCTTCTAGGTCAACCAGGCCTTTTACTTGTTCACAATAACCTAATTATTTTTAAGTTTATATTTGTGGGGTGTGTTGCAACATCTCTGTTCTAATCTCTGATTTCCCTTTAGATTTATATCAATATTAAAATCTTTGTGCTTAATCTAATATTAGGATACTTTGTTTCTATATTCTAAATTTTTCATATTGCTATCCTTTCTATTATACATTTCAGTCTATATTTTACTTCTAAATTTTAGGATATATTTCACTCAGAATATGTTAATATTACAAATAAGTTTCATTATTATGTTTCATACATATATGAATATATATTATATACTTGGATCAAGTTAATCCCTTCTATTTTTCTTTTGCTGACTTCTATTTCTGGTTTTTAAAAACTTTTACTAAATTTTATATGCCCTCTTCATATATGAGAAGAATGCATTAAAATACAATTCACTTTCATTTTCTCCTTTCCTTCTCCACTTTCATACTTTTATCTCACAATTACATGTACACCACCTCCCTACACACTTATGCTGAGTTTAGATCCAAATATTAAAGAAGACATGCAAACTCCTGTTTCTCTACTCTCTCTCTCTCTCTCTCTCTCTCTCTCTCTCTCTCTCTCTCTCTCTCTCTCTCTCTCTCTCTCTCTTTCTTTTTTCTTTTTGCCAATCTTGGGGCTTCACCTCAGGATCTGAGCACTGTCCTTGGGCTTTTCCTCAAGGCTAGCTATGGCTCAGTCACTTGAGCCACAGCACCATTTCTGGCTTTTCTATGTGTATGGTACCAAGGAATCAAACCCATGCATGCTAGACAAGCACTCTACCACTAGGTCAAACTCCCGGTCCTGAAAATAAGTCTTGTGTTTTTTTGTTTTATCTTATGATTATGTCCTATTTTATTCATTTTCCTGGGGGGAGGGAAACCCACATAATTCTAAGAATTCTTTATTGCTAAATAAATTATATTTCTAATCTTTATTATTTGCTTCCATTTAATGCTGGGTCTAGTTTATACTTATTTTATTATTGCCTTAGGTGCATTGTTGTTGCTTTGAAGGCTTTCTTTTACATGTATATGTTGATTGCTGTGAATAAGATCTCCTTTGGCTTATGGCTCCATTCAGAAGGAAAATATAATAACTGTAACTATAGATTCAAACAATATCAATGCCCTTAAATATATAATGCAAATATTAATAATTTTCAAAGGAGATTCTGAAAGCAGTACAAGAATGGTAGAGAATTACAATACTCTAATTATAGGAATAAATAAATCATTCAGGCAGAAAAAATCTATCTTAACAAAATTAGGAAGACTGAACTATATTACTCATGGTTTTATGACCATAATTGTAGAATTCAACTTATGAGGAAATTCAGAAACCCTAAAAACACATCGAAGTTAACCCATATACTTCTGACAGCAAAGACTGAAGATGTTCAAAAGAAAATGAAAAATAATTTATTAGTAAAATTAAAATGGTTAGTATTGAAAGTAAATTAACCCAGAGACCATACCGACAAGATCACCTCAGAACAAAAGAGGTTTATTGCCAGCAAAGCTGACAAGACCATGTTTCCAGAAGAGGGAGAGGAAAATGACCCTGTCTGTTTCCCAAGCAGAACCTTATACTGGAGATGGGAAGCCACCTTTAAGGGTCATTTCTTCTAAAGCTACTCCCTGCTGAGAGGGGGCGAAATAATGAGGGACAGGTGTGCAGGTGAGAAGTTGATCACGGTCCTGACAGTTATGAAGACATTGTTTTCCTAGACTGAGTTTCCCCTGGTTCCTCAGTGACAGGAGGGAAACTGGGTTCGATCTTTTCTATCCATAAACACAAGAGTCCAGTTGCCTCGAAGATATATGATGATTAATCAGACAGGTGGCATTTGATGTGGCGGAAATGAATCCAGAGGAGATGGCCCTGAATTTGCACAGCTGTGGGAGTAGAGAGAGTTACTGGATAAGGTCCATCCTGCTTAGCAGAAATCATGGTGGAACTAGATGCCTGGGACAAGTCCCTAGACTTAGTGGGGGGCCCCGAGGAAGGCATAAAGTTATGTTGATCAACATATTTCTGAAGAAGAGGACGGAATGCTGAAGGAGGGAGAACAGCATTGGGGAGGGCTTGCAGGAAATGGCGTAGGTGTTTTGAATATTTTCTGAGGACTTTGAAATAGATTACTAAAGCACATTTTGTGTTCTGGAAAATACAACCTACTGTACTGACCTAAGTAGATTTATCACAATGAGAACCGAGATCAAGTATATGATCTAGGTATGCATGTTGAATTAAAACAGAATAGTCACGAGATCGGTCATTCACATTTTTGATATGGTTAACCAAAGAATATAATGCAAGTAATTATGAATTAAAGGGAAAAATAAACCCCTTGTTCAGGTGACATAGAAAATCATATTTACAAAACTATACTCTTTACAAAATTGGATCTACTGTGAAAAATTCAAGTAATTGTAAAAGAAAAGAATAAATCTCTACAAAGTTGCCTAAAACACAAAAATATTGGAAAAATGGAGAAGGGAAGGGGAAAAACAAAATGATTGGGCAGGGTAGTAGAAGGGAAAGTGGGAGAAAAACATGGGAAGGTATATCAATGTTCAAGAAGGAATGCACCCACTATATGACAAATGTAACTATAACCCCTATATACATTAACCCAACATTAAATAGAATTAAAAATTTGGATTCATTTTATATAAAAATATAATTAATGCTCTCTTTTTCAAATAGAATTCTGTATTAATCTTACAGTTTGAAACATTATACTTAATAAATACACCAAAGTCATAAGGATTTTTCAGTTGTTCATTTTGTGTAAGAATGCATCATTACATTCTGCTCTTTGTCAGCTGCTTCACAGAAACAAATTCTACCATGAAGAGATCCTTGAAAAACAAAGTACTTCTGAGCAAAACAGAACAGTACTTCTGAAGACTGGTGATCTACCACTTGAGTCACATACACATCTACTTCCAGGTTTGGGCAGGCTAATTGGAGACGGAAGTCATATGAATGTGTATGTCTGGACTGACTGTGAATGCTGAGATGGTAAAAGGCATGTAATTATAATAAGTACTAATGAGGTGAGGTGAACCATAATCTAACTAGAATCTATTGATGATAGATGATAGCATATGTATATATATATATATATATATATATACCTCATGTCCAGTTTGGGCAGCCAGGCAGCAAGGATAACAGAATTAAGGAACAGAATACACTAACAATCTTAAGTGCAAAATATATGGGTATTATTGGTTTCTACTGCAGGTTATTAGGTTGTATCCTTTTCAGTCAGTGGTATTCAATGGTGAATAAAACTGGGGTAAAGCATCCAAGATGAAAAGATGCTCAGATGTTGTATTTAATTAGTATGTAAAAAGACAGTGAAGCATATAGTAGTGTGATTAATAAAATAGAAAATCTATTGACAGAGAATTGGGTGAGATTATAGGTAGAGAGGATCATTGGCCATTAATAACCTCAGTGTTATTTGACTTTGAAAGGTATTTTTGCAAAGAAGTTTTGTTACATAGTATCCATATGTAAATTAAGTATTTATGTATGTACATGCAAAAAGTATTTATGTAAGTCTTTTTGTGTGTACATACACATACATACATACATACATATGTATGTGTAGTTAGGAACATCAGGGGAAAAAAGATAATTTAATAACCAGCAATAAATCCAAATGCCTAAATACAACTCAGGAGACTTTATAAAATATGTCATCTTGTACTTTGCTGATTTCATCTGGATGGAGTCAATTCTCTTCTTTTTGTTTTAGCTACACTGAACCATAGGCTTTTCTTTGCTTCTCTTTTGAAGCAGGCATTTTTCACTCCACTTGCATGAGAGAGACTTCCTTTGCCCAAAGCGTTTTCTCTAGACTCTCATGCAATTCAACCATCCCATTAAAGTGTTTTGTTCAAAGAAGTCTGGATTCAAGTTGCCTCAAAGAAAACTGGACTAAAGTTTATTGGTAGTAACACTCCATTTCCAATTTGCCTCTCCTCTTATTGGCTGGGATGTCTTTCCTAGAGCTTTGTTACTCAAAAGTAGTTGTATTTAGGAATGTGCTTTCATACTTCTGTCTCAGTGAGCTTGATTTCATTTTTTCCAGGTTATATCTGAAGTTTTACAGTGCCTCCACTATGATAGCTACCCAAACAAGTAATTGTTGAGTAAATAAATATTTGGATTGTTTAACTAATGCTGTTTGTTTTCCTATGTCCATAGAGCATCATTAAGCAGACAAATTATTTGAACTTTGCAGAATTGTATTCTATGGAACAGTCTTTGCAGCCTTGAATCTTCTAGACAGGGAACATGTTAAATCTAAAATCAATGAACTAATTCATTGGTTATGGAAATCAAAGCCTTACCATACACTCAGTATAGATTCTAAAGTCCCAGAATTATATGTATTGTGACTGATTTTATACAATAGTATTAGTATTAGTATTGGGAGAACTATGTTGGGAAAAAAAACATGAGATAGAAGTGATAATATGTGTATATCCTAACATAATATTAATTCAGTTGAATCAGCTTTGAAAAGATTTTTTTTTGCCAGTCGTGGGGCTTGAACTCAGGACCTGAGCACTGCCCTTGGACTTTTCTCAAGGCTAGAGCTCTATCATTTGAACCGCAGCACCACTTCCAGTTTTTTTTTTTCCTATGTATATTGTACCAAGGAATCGAACCCGGGTCTTCGTGCATGCTAAGCAAGCACTCTACCTCATGGCCAGGATTTGGTCTAATGGATGACAGAAAGAACTTTCTGTCAGAAATGACTTATGTAGCTACTGTTGTTACCTCCCCACCTACCCACACTATGATATCAGCATTATATGTCTCTTTGAACATACCAGAGACATAAGAATAAATAAACTAAATCGGTATAAAGCCCTGTTGTACTGTGTGCCTTATATTCACAATATTTCTCAAGTTATTAAACATACTTTATGAAACATTTGAAAAATTATATTAGTATATATATTATATATAATTATATAATATATTCATATATTAATTCAGAGGAGATATTTAACCTTTGTGAGGATTCTGCAAGGAGAGAGTATTACCTGAATATGACAAACAGGACAAATAAGGGTTAAATGATTTTCTCAATGACATAGCGGGCACCTAGAGAAGCCAGACCATCTTTTAGCAGAAGACTTTCTTCATTGAAGAATAATTAGTTTTAATTCATGAATAATCTGAGCCTGAAGGGGAAAACATTTCTGTGATTTTCATTCTCTTACTTTTTGAGTCATGAAGCTAACTCTGAAAGTCTTGTCTAGTATTAGGCCTGGTTAAGTCACCAATGAAATAAGACAATTATCACAATTAGAGACATGAATCTAATTTTCGTCTATTTAACACAAAGCCCATAGTTCTATACAACAATTACAAAAAAAATTACAGGGAACCAGGAGCATGGCCTTCTGGTAGAATGCTTGCCTAGCATGCATGAAGCCCTGTATTTAATTCCTCGGTACCACAAAGATAGAAAAAGCCGGAGGTGATGCTGTGGCTCAAGTGGTAGAGTTCTAGCCTTGAGAAAGCTCAAGGACAGTGCATAATGGGCCCTGAGGTCTAGCACTAGGATGGCAAAAAAAAAATGTGCTCCTGAAGAATAGTGGAATCTCTATGAGTATTTTGGGATATAGGTACTTAAGCTGGTAAAAATCACCATGGAACTTCTCTATGAAAATATGACAAGGCTAGTGGAAAACAGATTGGGACACTTATTGTGTACTTTGGGTGTACTAAGAGTGTGCGGCTCATTTGTGAAGCATATAAGCCAGCCTCTGCAATTTATCTGTCCCAAATGCAATATGCAACTTACAACTTCCCAACCATTTTATAATTTAATAACCCTCCTCCATTAAACAAAAGCAAATTACTTTTAACTATTCTCATTTTTAATTTTACACATATAAAATATACTTATTTCCTCTGTAATCCTCCCAGAATTCTCTCATATTTACATTGTATAATTCTAAGAAACAGCACATTGATTTTGGTTTAAAACTATTACTCAAACTTCAGAATTGATTCAAATTTGACTAGAATATTCAACTTATACCTTTTTCTCATCAGGAATTCCCCAAATCCCCAAATTGCAGTCATTTGCTATTGTTACTTGGTACTCTTCAATCTGTAACAGTGTCGGTTTTTTTGTTTTTCCAAAAATTTTAATATTGCTGAAAATATTTTTCAGTTATTATAAATATTGTATTCATTATGATTTTGTTCTGTGTTCTCTCATGCTTGGATTAAAGTTATGAATTTTTTTGGCAAAAATGGCAGAGAAAGGACATTGTGTCCTTTTTAGTGTCTCATATTGCCACATTTGATGCTAATTTGTCTTATTACTGGTGATGCTTTGACATTAATCTTTTGGTTAATATGGTTGATGCCAGCTTTATCCATTGCAAAGTTGTTATTCTCCCCTTTGTAATGAATAATTACCTTGTGAGGGGATAGAGTGGAGGAGATGTTACACTATGTAAATCTTCTCACAAATGTTCCCATTAAATTTAGCATCTGTAAGTAGATCTTGTTTGGAACAAATATTACTGTGACATTTGTCTAAGGATGATTTTTAATTTCCTTTTTAATAATACATTTATTTATTAAATTTCTACTACTGGAAAGAAGCCTCCTTTATCACCTATTTACTTACTGTTTTCTTGCTTAGGGCATTGTGTATCCATGCAGATTTTATAACTATGCATTATAATTTAATAATATCAAAACTTATCTAAAAATTTGTCTTTAACCATTGTTCTTTTGTCTTCCTGTATTTTAAAAATTCCTTATTTTTGACATTATAAGAAAACTAGGTTAATTGAGCATTTTCTCTACTTTAAAAATATAGAAATTTTCATTTTTTTCCAAAGTGCCTGTTTTTTTTATTGTAATTAGTAAAAGGGTTACATGATATTTGCCAGATAGAAGGTGCATTAATTCACATACATTGATACCTTTCACATGTCTTGGTAACCATTTTCCTCCCCCCCCACACCCCCCACCCATCTTGGTTTTCCCCCCTTCCCTATCAAATTTCAAATATCCAAATACAAATAAATTCAATATATCAGATAACAAAGTGAGGTACTATACCAATATGAGATAACCAAGGGACAGCAAAGGAGATGAGAGACAACAGTACATTAAGGACAACAATCATTCATTATATGGCTTTGGTTTCAATATCCTGGAGGTCCTTTCAATTAGCTTCACATTATATGGCCTTATGTATCAAGATTTTGCTCTATTGCAGATCTCTGCTAGTAGAGCCCAAGGTTTCTACTGATTATGACGAATGAGGGAAACCATTGAGCCTGAGTTCCTTTGAGTCTGGCTTACTTCACTTAATATGATTTTTCCTAAGTCTTTCCATTTCCTAACAAATTGGGCAATGTCATTCTTTCTGACAGCAGCATAGAATTCCATTGTGTACAAATACCACAACTTGTTGATCCACTGATCAACTGAGGGACATCTAGGTTGGTTCCATATCTTTGCTATCGTGAATAGTGCTGCAACGAACATTGTTGTGCTAGTGGATTTAGTATGTCCTTGTTTCTGGATGGTTGGGTAAATGCCAAGTAATGGAATTGCTGGGTCATAGGGGAGTTCTATGTTTAGCCTTTTGAGGCACTGCCACACTGCTTTCCATAGTGGTTGAACGAGTTTGCACTCCCACCAAGAGTGTAGTAGTGATCCCTCCTGGCCACATCCCCTCCAGCATCTGTTGTCATTCGTTTTCCTGATCCTGGCCATTCTAACTGGAATGAGGTGGAATCTTAGAGTTGTTTTGATTTGCATTTCTTTTATGACCAGAGATGTGGAGCATTTCTTCATGTGTCTATAGGCCATTTTTGTTTCTTCTTCAGAGAAGACTCTCTTTAAGTCTTTGGCCCATTTTTTAATGGGATGGTTGTTACTTTGGAGATTAGTTTTGGAGTGATTCAATTTTTTGAGTTGTTGATATATTTTAGATATGAGGCCTTTGTCCGTTGTTTGGTTGGTGAAGATCTTCTCCCACTCTGTAGGCTTCCTGATTAGTTTACTAGCTATGTCCTTTGCCATACAAAAGCTCTGCAGTTTAATGCAGTCCCACTTACCCAGCCTTTCTGAGATTTGTTGTGATTCTTGGTCCTTATTAAGAAAGTTTCGACCTGTGCCAAGGAGGCCTAGTGTATCTCCTATTCCTTCCTGTAAAGTTTTCAGTGTGTCAGCTTTTACCTCCAGGTCTTTGATCCATTTGGAGTTAATTCTAGTGCAGGGTGACAAAGAAGGATCAAACTTTAGTTTTCTGCAGGTGCTTAACCAGTTCTGCCAGCACAACTTGTTGAAGAGGCTGTCTTTCTTCCATTCTATTTTTTTGGCTCCCTTGTCAAAGATTAGATGGCCATAGGTCGGCGGTTTAATATCTGGGTCCTCAGTTCTATTCCATTGGTCTTCAGGCCTGTTCCTGTGCCAGTACCAAGCTGTTTTGATAATTATAGCTCTGTAATAGAGTCTAAAGTTTGGAATTGAAAATGCTCCGGCGCTGTTCTTTCTGCTAAGAAGTGTTTTTGCTATACCGGGTCTTTTATTATTCCATATGAAATTTTGGATTGCCTCTTCTATTTCTTTAAAGAATGACATTGGAATATTGATGGGTATTGCATTGAATTTGTAGATAGTTCTTGGCAAGATTGTCATTTTCACAATGTTGATTCTTCCAATCCAGGAGCATGGGAGGTTTTTCCATTTCCTTAGTTCTGCTTTAATTTCCTTTTTTGGGTTTTAAAGTTTTCGTCAAAAAGGTCCTTTACATTCTTAGTTAAGCTAATTCCTAGGGACTTTATTTTCTTTGAGGCTATTGTGAAAGGAGTTTCTTTCCTGATTATTGCCTCGTTCCTCTCACTGCTGGCGTAAAGGAAGGCAGTTGATTTTTGAGGGTTGATTTTATAGCCTGCTACTCTTCCAAAGTTTTGAATCAGCTCAAGGAGCTTGGGAGTAGAGTCTATAGGATTCTTTAAATACAGAATCATGTCATCTGCAAAGAGGGATAGTTTTATTTCCTCTTTCCCTACTTGGATCCCCTTTATGCTTGCTTCTTGCCTTATTGCACTGCCTAGGAATTCTAGTTCTATGTTAAAGAGGAGTGGAGAGAGTGCGCATCCTTGTCTCGTTCCTGATTTTAGAGGGAATGGCTTTAGATTTTCACCATTAAGTGTAATACTAGCAGTAGGTCTCTCATACACAGCCTTTATTACATTGAGGAATGTTCCATGGATTCCTAGTTTCTCCAGAGCTTTTAACATAAAGGGGTGTTGGATCTTGTCAAATGCCTTTTCCGCGTCTATTGAGACAATCGTGTGATTTTTGTCCTTGCTCCTGTTGATGTGTTGAATTATATTAATTGATTTGCGTATGTTGAACCAGCTTTGCCTCCCCGTGATGAATCCAGTTTGATCATTGTGTATAATTTTTTTGATGAGTTGCTGTAGACGGTTGGCCAGTATTTTGTTGATAAGTTTTGCATCGATGTTCATCAAAGATATAGGTCTATAGTTCTCTTTCTTTGATGAATCTCTGTCTGGTTTGGGGATGAGGGTTATACTGGCTTCATAGAATGAGTTTGGTAAGGAACCTTCATTTTCAGTTTCGTTGAAGAGCTTGAGGAGTACTGGTGTGAGCTCTGCTTTGAAGCCCTTATAGAATTCAGCTGTGAATCCATCTGGCCCTGGGCTTTTCTTAGGTGGAAGTTCTCTAATTGCCATTTCTATTTCAGAGCTTGAAATAGGCCTGTTGAGTTGGCTTAGTTCTTCTTGGTTCAGTGTGGGTATGTTAATATTGGCTAGGAATTCATCCACTTCATCTAGATTCTCAAATTTGTTGGCGTAAAGGTTTGAGAAGTATTCCCTCATGATATTCTGGATCTTGGTAATTTCTGTCGTGATATTACCATTTTCATCTGCGATTTTGTTTATTTCGATATGCTCTCTTCTTTTTTTGGTAAGATTTGCTAAGGGCTTGTCAATTTTGTTAATTCTTTCAAAGAACCAACTCCTTGTTTTGTTGATTCTTTCTATACTTTTTTTTGGATTCCAAATCATTTAATTCTGCTTTGATTTTAATAATTTGCTTTCTTCTACTGGGATTAGGGTTGGTTTGTTGCTCTTTTTCCAGGATCTTAAGGTGAGACATTAACTTGTTGGTTTGCAATTTTTCCAACTTGTTGTTGTAGGCACTCAGGGCTATAAATTTTCCTCTGAGTACTGCCTTTGCTGTGTCCCAAAGGAGTTGGTAATTTGTGTGCTCCTTATTGTTAAATTTCATAAACTGTTGGATTTCTGTTCTGATCTCTTCGATGACCCATTGGTGATTCAACAATGTGTTGTTCAGTCTCCATGAATTACAGGGTTTTCGTTGGTGGAGATGTGTGTTCAGTTCCAATTTGATGCCTTTGTGGTCTGAGAGTGTGCATGGAATAATTTCAGTGTTTCTGAATCTGTCCAGGTTTGTTTTATGGCCTAAGATGTGATCTATTTTGGAAAATGTTCCATGTGCTGCTGAGAAAAAAGTATATTGTGTTGTTGCTGGGTGGAATATTCTGCAGATGTCTGTTAGGTCTAGTTGGTCTATATAGTTGTTCAGTTCTAAGGTTTCTCTGTTGAGTTTTTGCCTTGTTGATCTGTCCATAGGTGAGAGTGGTGTGTTAAAGTCACCGACAATCACTGTATTTCGATCTATGTATGGTTTCAGTGTAAGTAAAGTTTGCTTGATGAAGTTCGGAGCTCTGGGATTGGGTGTGTAAATATTTAGGATCGTTATGTCTTCCTGGAGGAAAGATCCCTTTAGTAGTATGTAGGAACCTTCTTTGTCTTTTCTTACTAATTTTAGTTTGAAGTCTATTTTATCTGATATGGTGATGGCAACTCCAGCCTGTTTATGGGGGCCGTTAGCTTGATAGAGTTTATTCTAACCTCTCACTTTCAAAAGATGATTGTTTTTTTGGGTAAGATGTGTCTCTTGAAGACAGCAGAACGATGGCTCTTGATTTTTGATCCCACTAGACAGCCTATGCCGTTTAATTGGAGAGTTAAGTCCATTGATATTGAGAGTTAGCATTGAGAGATATTTATTAGGTCCTACCATTTTTAAAAGCTTTTATTTGGGCCTGTGTCTTGACAGTTCTTGTGGTTCTTAGATGGTATGCTGTTTAGGTGCCATTTCTTTCCCTATATTGCATTTATTTTGGTTTTCTATAATAACTAAATTATCTTCAGCCCCAGAAATTCTCTCCTCTGCATTGTCTAACCTGCTATCAAAGCTATCTACTTTATTTTTCATCTCCCTTGCTTCTAATTGCTCATTTTTGATGCCTTGCATCGCTTCTTTTAGATCATGTATGGATTTCTTTAGCTCCTTGATTTCCATTTAAGTGTTTAGCTCAGTAGTTTTATTTTCTTTGAACATTTGCTGGAGTTTGATCACCTTTTATTTGTGGATTCTATGAATTCATCCATCTTTCTTTGAAAAACCTTTATTATGGCCTCCTTTATGGCTTCTTCTTTTTCACTTATCACCTTGTTTATGGTTTCCTCTTGTTCAGCTATGGCTTCCTCCCTTATCTCTTTCTTTATATTGTCACATTTTTCATTAATGATGTTTATCAATTGCATTTGTACAGCACTTGGAAGACTCTCCTCTAGGTTTGCCAGTGACTGTTCCATTGGCTGTTTACATTGGGTGAGGGGGGTGGGGGGATGTTGTTTCTTGATTTGACATTTTTCTTGAGTTTCTTGTTCTGCCCATTTGAAAATGGGAGCAAGATTAATACTAAACACGATTATAGTTTTTCAGATATAACCAACCTAGACCTCTGTAGCTGGCAGACTCTAGATGTTCACAAGTTTTGATTGGTGTTATCACTCTTTCTTTTTGTGCAGTTACCGACCAGTCTAATACATCCACTGATAAGCGATTTATACCCAAAACAATAAGCCTCTCAATCCAATCTCTATTGTCTTTAAGTCCCTCTGAGCCTAGAGAATAATTAAACACCTAGATATACAGTGTTGCTCAACAGCCATCAAGTGTAGATCCATGCAGTATAAGGGTTGAAAGATGAGCAGAGGTCCAGAGATAGAAAAATAGAATGAGAGAGGTCAGGGGGTAAGTAGGTAGCGTATTTGAGTACAAAGTGTGGAAAGCATTAGAATAACACTTATGTGTTGCTGCACGACTATGTCTTAGCCCAACCAGTGGCAAAACAGTGGCCCATGTGTGGCTCTGCGAGCTTCCGTCTGAGCGCGGTTGGCGGACATTTTCCTGTGCTGCTTCCAGGGGCGGCCCCAAGCCAAGGGTCTGGGGATTGAGAGTTTCAGGGGCTCTCAGCAGGACCAGCAGGAGAACCCTCTGTTCCCAGGGGCGGGGCCCAGATGGGGATGTGGGCTCCAAGGGCAGAGCCGAGCCTTTTTGGTTCTCAGAAGGGGAGCTTGGCTGCTGGTTGGCCCTTCAGATCCCTGCTGTGTTTCCACTGCTTTGTCAGAGTCTGTGACTGTGGGGGGCCCCTCGGTGCTGTCTTGCTCAGGATTCCCAGCTGGAGGATGCCCCGCTCAAGAATTGAGGGGGGGCAGATGCTGGCTCCTATTTTCCCGCACCCCCTACCCACTTTTGTAAGGCAGGGTCCCAACGCCCTCCACTCTCCATATCCAGTGGCCTGGGTGAGGAGCCTGGTGGGCGGGTGGGAGCTGGGACAGCTCCGCCTCCCCTGGTTGGGTGCTGAGTCTTAGGGTCGGCCCGCTTGTCAGTTTCCAGTCCGAGGGCTGGGGGTTGAGCCTGTTGGGCGGGTGGGAGTTGGGACAGCTCCGCCTCCCTTGGTGGGGTTCTGGGTCTTTGGTAGCCTGCCTGTCAATCTCCAGTCAATGGCCTGAGGGAGGGGGCTGTTGAGGGAAGGGACAGGATTCTAAATTCCTTGTCCCCCTGCTCCTGCCAGTCTTTCTCGGTTGGGGTGTTGGGTCTGAGTTAAGTTCTATTGCTTGGCACCCACTCCGCTTTCCCGATGTGTTTGGGGACGCACTGTGTTACTCACGCTGCTGTGTCCATCTGCGGGTGCTCCACGGTGGTGGGGAGTCTTTCACTCCCCTCGGGTCTCCGCCGCCGCCTGTGTTCTGTGTCTGGGTTCCACTGCTTGCTGTTCTGGTTCCGCGTCTGGGTTCTGCTGCTTCCGCTGTTCGCTGGCCTGGTTCTGTGCTGGTTTCTGCAGCCGTTGGGCTCCCAGCCTGGCGCCCTCCACTGCCGCCGCTTTTCATGGATTAGAGCCGGCTCCTGCTGCCGCTTTCCCAGTGTGGAGCAGGCACTCGCTCAAGCCGCTTTTTGGCTTGATCCGGCGCCAGCTGCTGCTTTTCACTGCCTTCCATGGCTTTCTCGGCTTGGATCCAGCAGCGAGAGGTGGGGGAGGGGTCTTTGCGTTCCGAATTCTTTGAGAAAGTTGGATGTGAGCTTTATCTGGATTTCTTTTCTGGTTTGAGTCCTTCTCCATTGCTTTTTGAGTTTGTTGTTGTGGATTTCTTTAGGTAGTTGGCTCGTGGGACTCCCTGGTTCTCTCTTTTTGTCAGAGAGAGCTAAGCAGCGTCCCTATTGTCTCAGCGCCATCTTCCTTCCTGCCTGGTTTCTTTTATTGAATAATGATGTCCAGAGGTTAATTCTTTTCACTAGATGTTTTCTTAATTACTGATCTTTTATTGATTCTAAGCCCTAACAGTGCACACATTTAAGAAATATATGCACATATAATCACTCACGCATATAATCCATAGGTATCTATATTTTGAATAGTGTATGATCAAACTATTACTTCATATTGATATCCCAACTCCAGGAAGCATTGGCTTTGTCATATACATTTACTCTAGTTGCTTATTGTTGAATATTGTCAGCTACATTCATCTTAAAGTAGTTCTATCACTTATATATTCAGCTTGAAAAATAACAAAAGAAGTATTTTTGTCATTAGAAGATGCAAACTAGATAAAGCAAAATATCTGCTTTGAAAGGTTTTACAATTCAATGAAATGAGAAAAGATTTTTTAATATACAGCTAGCAATGAAAAAATATATATAATATTATTATACAAATGAGCAATCACAGGAGAGCAATTACACAGACCAAGAAACTCATCATGAAGCTGGAAATGGAGCAGAGAGAAATAACAGTAATGTCATTTGGAGTGCTTAGCATATGCTGGCCCCTCTGCCAAATTCCTTCCATGTATTTATTCACTTAGTGCTTGAAACCAACATGTCAGTTAGATTCTGGTATTATCTGGTTTTAAATAGGCACTCTTTTTTTGTTGTTTTTGGTACTCAGGTTTGTGCTCAGGGCTTTACATTTGCTGTGCAGTTGCTCTACTACTTTTCTCACATAAGTACAAAAGCTGAGATGCAGAGAAATAATGTAAGTGGCTAACTAATGTAAATGTGAATCAGCTACTAATTGTCAAACCAGAAATTTGGACTAAGAATGTCTAAGGTTTCAGCTCAGAGAACAGACTGAGCTCTGGTTGATCTGTCTCTGGAGTGAAGGAAGAACTCCATAGGAGTTATTTACTTTTCTTCCCTAATGTGTATTCATCAGTGAATGACAGGAACAATTGCACAATGGAGTCAAATATAGAAGTGGAATTTTCTGACTATTCAGACTTGTTATCCTGAGTACCATTAACTGAAATTTAGATTTGCTAAATTGAGCTACTTTTAAATTCCACACCTGGAAGGGCTGCATATACAATAAACCTATGTAACATCTCTGGCAGATACGAGTTTCTAACTTTAAGAATGTACCAAGTATTTAGATAATATACCAAGTCATAATTCCCAGTGATGGATTCATCCTGCAAGGTAGGGGAATTGAAGGTTAGTGGTTTGCAAATATAAAAATGTAACAATGCTACAAAATATCTGCAATTAAAATTGCAAGTTGTTAACTATTTACTGAAACCACCAAATATAATGCACAAATATTATTGTCAACATAAATTCATTTTGCTGTTTGTGTGTGTGTGTGTGTGTGTGTGTGTGTGTGTGTGTGTGTGTGTGTTTGTCCTGGCCATTGTCCCTGAGCTTTTCTATTAAGATAGTATTCTACCACTAGAACTTCAGCTCCACTTTTCACTTTTTTGGTGCTTAATTGGAGATAGGAATTTCACAGATTTTCCTGTGTAGGTTGGATTTGAACCAGGCATGAGCCACCTACATCCAGTTTTGTTAATCTCAATGGAAGTTTATTGCATTAGAATTGGTTTGAAAATAATGTTATCCTAAGTGCTTTTAGTGTAAAGATAAAATAGTTATAAAATTGTATTGTATTTTCAAAATATATGTGAATTTTAATTTAAAAGCATTTAAAATACATTTCTGTTGAAGTCTAGATTTATATGTTTATGTCAGTATTCTGTAAAGTACTTTATATTCTGATAAGTTACCTCATGTTCATACTTTTAAACAACAATTTGCTTAATATGAAAACTAAAAATTATACTGAATTGCCTATGACAGAAAGCAACAGGATAGACATGTAAAAATATTTCCTACAGTTGGATGCCAGTGACTCTTCCCTTTGATATTCTCTACCCTGGAAGCTAATAAGTAAGAAGGGCAGTTCAAAACTAGCACAGGGAGCCAAGTCTACAAGAGTCTTATCTCCATTTGAACACACACACACACACACGAGCCAGAAATGTATTTGTGGCTTAAGTGACATTTCTTTAGATTTCCTCAGGCAAACAGGGGAAAAACATCATGCAGGCCCTATGTTCAAACCCCAGGACCACAACAGTAAAAGACTAAAACAGAAACACACACACACCCACACACACACACACACACACACACACACACACACGCACACAAACTGAGGAGTGTATTTGATATTATATCTCATAACAAATAGTGTTACCATATTTTTGAATATATAAAATATTCTGTCTAATTAGACTGACTCGGTATCATCACAACTCTGTTATACTTTCATAAGTAGAGCTAAACATTTTTAAGAGTCTAATTGTCTTTTACAGGAAGAATTTATTAAAACATTAATCTAGGCTATATACATTATGTAATTTTCTTGGTCTAGTCATAATATAACACAACTTTTGATTCTATGAAAAAACTTAGTTTATAAAATCAAATTATACTTTTAAGCCATAGTTAAAATTATGCTTATCTTAAACATTTATTTTTCTATTACTTTAAAGTCTCTATATCAGCAATTCTTAGTCAATTAAATAGTAGCAATATAAGAAGCAATAAAATAAATCTGTATTGCTGAAATAGGCTATGATTTTAATAATGTAACAAAAATATGTTGTGTTTTTCCAATTATACATAGACAAATCAATTCAACAGAAAGTTCTCACAAAAAGAAGTCAAAAGCCCAGAACCAACCACGACTCGCACCTATAACACTAGCTACTCAGAAAATTGAGATCCAGAAGACTGAGGTTTGAAGCTAGCCCAGGTAGAAAACTTCTTGAGATTCTATCATCAAAGTAAAGTGGACAACTTATGGAATCAGCCAAGATGCCTATCAAAAGATGAATGAAGAACAGGATTTATATACGTACATATGGAAGCAACTTCAGCCATCAAGAGAAAGAAATAGTCTTATGTACTGGAAAATGGCCAGAACCAAAATCATCATACTAAGTGAATATGTCAGACTCAGAAACATGAATAATCGATCATTTTTTATTCTCCTATACATAATCTGGATTTTTTCTACACAGACAGGAAAGCAGAATAGCAGGCCTACTTGGGAAGAAAATAAAGGGCTCAATGGTGTTTTGGAAGGCAACAAAATTTAGGTAACAATGTCAAATGATATTATACATGGATGTGAAAAATGTTATACTGAAACTTAATATTTTGTTCAGTTAATATATACCAATAAAATTTTTAATCTTAATGCTGCTAACTTAGCTTAGTTAAAAAGGAGACTAAATTGAGACAAGAAAATCCAACTATTTAAATTTGACTAAATTGAGTACCTATTATACCTAGTGAGGCATAATAAAGAAAAAAACAAGAGGAAAAGACCAAAACACAATTCAACATAGAAATACCAGTGATTCCTGTTCATGTGGTAATGAAAAGATATTAGTCATATTTCAGTGCACCTGTTTCAGTCCAACATGAGGAACATTTCTACAGGAAGAACAAACATTCTAAATTCATTTTCCCCACTTGATATCTGCATCTGAAGAGAAAGTAGCAAATAATTTTTGTGAAATCTATTTCAGTTCATCAATTATGTCTTTATCAAGACTTCATACTGAAGTGTTACAACTGACCTGAGCACACTATCACAATAAAGTTTCCCATATAATTTTGTAAAATAAGTGACAATTAACTCTTCTCTCAATCAGTATTTCTTCATTTGAAATATTTCTGATCATTTATTACATTATGTAAGATTAGACTGGTACTCATGTGGAACATGACATTGATCAAGTTGCAATTTTCATATAAAATAACACGCTAAATTGAAAACCCTTTTTACAACTACTTAAAGATAATTAAAATAAACAATAAAATGTTCCCTACATTGAGATGATGTCATAAAGAGCTCATCAAGAATGGCTCAGGAAACCAATCAGGATGCTACTGGTTTATTTTATGGAAGAGATTAAAAAATAATTCTGACTGCACTGGCCGTGCAGAGAACCCAGAGCAAAATACTCTTTAAAGCAAGAGAAATAAAGACAATGCAAGGTTATTTCACAAAGAATTGGCAATAAAACATTAACTGAAATGTCATATATACTTCGGAGAAGGCTGCACAAAACCAAATGTTCTCATTAGAACACGCAAACTTCTTATATTGTTTCACTGTTTGTTAACCAAGTAAAAAAGCATGTGGTATTCTCTTAGTGGCAAATGCCTGGAGGTACGATGCCTTCATTTTAAAATTACTGTTATATATGATTAAGAGAGCATCGACATTTCCAGGGATTTGCTACTTTATATTAAACTGTTTCTTACTTGATCAAAGGAGTTATAGCACTGAAATTCTCTCTTGTCTAGACCATATTTGGTTATATTTATGCCTAAGTGCAAATAACCTGTATATATTTACATGTATGTTTACAAATCAGACTCATCTATAACATACGAAAGAAAACCTTTACAAAGAGTAGTGAGAACTACAATTTTTTGGTTATTCTTTTTTCATATATTTTTATTGTAATTAATAGAAGGGTTACATGGTATTTACCAGATAGATGGTACATTAATTCCCATACATTGATACCCTTTCACATGTCTTGGTCCCCATTTTCCTCCCCCCACCCCCATTTTTTGGTTATTCTTAAAGGCAAATGCTTAGCAAAAAAATTTCTGAGAACGTAGAAAAGACCAAATCATGAAATGTAACAAAAAAGGGTGTGTTCTCCTAGTTTTGTAGTAGCCTAATCTATTAAATCTCAATTAACACCTCTAAAGCATACATATGACACTTTGTCCTAAATAACTTAGAATTCCTTTATTCTAGGTAAGCATTTCATTATTTTAACTACGCAAAGATATTCACATCCTGTTTCCCAGGCATGACAAATTACCTAGCAAATAAAAATGATATTCAGCTTTTTGAATGTCAGTAAGTTTCAGATCTGAAAGCTTACAAAGATTAGAGCCAAGAACTAGAAGAAGTTAGATCGTTAATTGCAAATATTGTCCCTTGGGGATAAGAATGTTTTTTCACCATGGCATTTCAGCTTTTGTCCACATCCCCTGCCTGCCTTTGACCGATTATCTTGATGTCTGTCATCTGGTTTTGATCTCTCCCCAGTCAGGACAGAGTAGATGAAAATCTGGCTGTGTGCCATCTGGAATTCGTTGGGTCAGTTTATTCTATGTGGAGATAGAATGGTTGAGTCTTGGCAATAATATAGAGAGGGCAGGAGAAGTTGTCCATCTTTGCCTGGATTTCAGCCATATAGCTACAACCTCCACTACTGTGTTATCAACTTTGGACACAGCTACCTAACAGAAGGCTCACTGAGATTATGAAGAGAGTATTCTTTGGCTCATTATACAGTCAGATGTGTTCTCTGGCATTTGAGTGGACAGCAGAGACTTTGACATTAACACATGGCTCATTAGGAATGAATCTGAGGTTGGCCTTTTGATGCACTTAAAACAAAATATCTAATATAAAGAAACAACTTCTTGGAAATGTCGATACCCTCTTAATCATATATAACAGTAATTTTAAAATGAAGGCATCGTACCTACAGGCATTTGCCACTAAGAGAGTACCACATGCTTTTTTAACTTGGATAACAAACAGTGCGACAATATAAGATTTTTTTTTCTTTTTAACTGTCTTGTTCTAGTGACACATACCCAAACATTGCTGTTTTTCTGTGTGTTACATTCTAGAACTGGTATTCTTAGGCTATCAAGATATAGTCATACTTATGGCGTTATGTGATAGTTAGTGGTCAGTTACCATTTTTATGTCAAACTTGATTTTACAATGCAACCAATACCATTAACACCAATTCAGAAGTTGAAACAGAAAGCTATTTCCTACCTTGGATCTGCAAATCCCACTATGCTTTGAGGTGAAGGCAACTTAACCATGTGTACTGAAGCAGTGAGGGTACAACCTCAGCACAAATTGCTTATTCAAGGTACAGCCTTGATCAGCTTCTACCCTGTATCTTATTTGTTGCTTCAAATACTTTCAACTTTCTACAGTAAAATACACTGGAAAAACAATTTGAATACCATTTTCATTTAATGTGGAACAAGGCTATGTTGTAACCTATTTTGTTGCTCTGAGAATCTAAAACAGTAAACAAATAACATTGCTTTCATAATATATGCACATCAAAAGTATGCATCAAATCAACCGAGAGAAGAATGCCTGCCAGTCCTGTCAGTTATGATGAAAATTACAAACCCCTTATACTTTGAGCTGTGGTTGTTGAGGTAAATTTGATGCCCAAGGAAAGAGCACATCTATCAAATGATTCATGGAGAGTATGACATAACTAAAAGCCTCAGAATTTGAGTAATGCTGAAATGTACAAAATAGGTTCATATAGTTTTAAACTTTGAAGGTTCGAAAGCACAGGTAGGTACCACCAAGAATTCGTAAAACAAACAAAATGATAGATTAAATGAGTCTCTCTAAGCAAAGTTTAATTTACAATTGAAGCAGTGTAAGTTCTGCTGCCACTGCTTGTTACTGATATGACCTTCAAAGAAGGGGACACGCTGGCATTAGAGGGATGGGTCTCACACAACACTAGCAGTTTCCAAAGGGACCTGAGTTGCCATGAGTTTTACTGAAATACATTCTAACCAGTAGGTGTATCTACGTCCTGAACTATTTATCTAGGTGTCTATGTTTGCCTTTGTACTTAAAGCAATTCATTGTTTCTCATATATAAAAGATACTCACAGGAATATTTTAAATTACAAACATGCCTCCCATACTTTCCTATCTGTATGTTAGTTTTTGAAAAGAAAGTATATATGATTTGAGAGTAAATAAAGAGGATTGCTATGGTATGGAATGAAAATAACGACATGGTTATTATTGTTGAGTGAGTCAGAATAAGGACACATGATTTCACACCTGATCAAAGACAAACTAAGTCTCACTTTTAAATATTCAAAATGGAGAGAATTTCATTTCCCTTAGCCTTTCAAAATTAAGAACTTTGAATGTCTATTATTTGTATTGGTGTGATTATATGCATGTATGTGTGTATGGGTATCTATTTGAATATGCATATAAATTCATTTTTTTAATTTAAATATATGAAGTTTGAAAAGCTAGTAAACATTTGGTAAGGTTAGTCATGAAAATAATACCTTAAAAGAATTTATGAAAATTCCTGAGTCCAAAATTGCACTTCTTTTGTGTGTATGTATATATATATACATGTATGTATGTATATATATGAATATACCTGTAATTTCATAAAGTAAGGAAACAGTAACTAGTAAGAAAATTAACTAAAACTAATAGAAAATAGTAAGGAAATTAACTAGTAAGGGCAACTTTCATTTCTCTAAATATTCTAGATCATCACCCACAGAATTCAAAGAAATTTGCATTTCCTCAGTTAATATGATGCACATAGACTTATAAATATGTTCTGAGGTATACAGTTTTTACTTCTCTGAAGAGTTATTCATACTTAGATATTCTGGATCCTTCCTGTTAACTTGAAGTAAGTATTTTGAGAAAAACTACATTCTGACTTTACACCATTATAAATATATATGTATATATCTGTGATTATAATTTATTTGTTGTATAAAAATATATTTATAGGGCCAGGAGTTTGGCTTAGTGGTAGAGTGCTTGCCTAGCATGCACGAAGACCCTGGTTTGATTCCTCGGTACCACATACTGGAAGTGGTGTTGTGGCTCAAGTGGTAAAGCTCTAGCCTTGAGAAAGTCCATGGACAGTGTTCATGCTCTGAGTTCGAGCCCCACAACTGGTAAAAAATATATTAATAATAAATTGCTTGAAACTTACCTGACTCAATTTCAACGTGGATTTTCTTATAACTGAAAATAAGAGAAGAGTAAAGTCAGAGAAACAGTAAGCATGAAAAAAGGAGAAAAAGAGGGAGAGGCAGAGAGAGAAAGAGAATATTATCTTGCTACACAATAAGTACTCATTTAATTCCAATGTAAAAGCAAAAAGATAATGAACAATTTTGTATTTAATTAATCATTTTATTAAACACAACAATGTAACACTAAAAATAATATTACTTTAAGAAACTACCAAAACTGTCAAATAAAAGAGCCTGGAGCTGGTGGTTTAAGTGTGTAATCCTATTCAGGGGAGGAAAAAAATTCCTCAAGACTATTATCTTCAATCAATTCTCCCCTCCACTCCCAGAAAGCAGGAAATAGAGTTGTGTTTCATGTGGTAGAGATCTAGCCTTGAGCAAAATAGCTCAGGGATAGCACCTAGGCCTTGAGTTCTAGCCTCAGGACTTGCACAGAAAGAAGTAATGTAAAACAGATAACGATTACTAGTAGACATTATCCTTAAAGATAATCAAAACTTTTTTGTCAGTTGGGGTCTTGAACTTAGGGACTAGGTGTTGTCTCTGAACCTATTAGGGCTCAAAGCTAGCACTCTACCCCTTGAGCCATAGCAACACTTCCAGTTTTTGAGTGGTTAACTGGAGATCACAGTTTCAAAGGGACTTTTCTGCCCATGCTGGTTTTGAACCACAATCTTTGGATCTAATTTTTTTGAGTAGCTAGGGAGAGAGGCATGAGCTACTGGCACTGGCTTATACACACATTCCTTACATTCCTCTAATAACCATTCAATTAAAATAAGTAGACCACTGTGTATTTTACAGATAAATAACATATGCAGTTTATGTATCAATCAGGCAAACCAAATAATGTAAATTTTTCATATTTCTCCAAATTTGTCCATATTTTCTGTGTATAACACTTGATCTCATTACTTCAGTAAATTAATACACAAACACACATATTTCTTCAGAAATCTATCTGCTATGCTGAGAGTGCTACAGTCACTATACTCTTTATTTAACTCTGTCCTTCATTTTCTTTTGTTGTTTTTGTTGTTGTTGTTTTGCTGGTGCTTGAACTCAGGGCCTGGCACTATCCATGAGCTTCTTTTTTGACTGAAGGCTAATGCTCTATCACTTGAGCCACAGGGACACTTCTGGTCTTTTCATGTTTATATAGTAGTGAGAAATTAAACCCAGGCCTTTATGCATGATAGGCAAGCATTTTACAATTAAGCCACATACCCAGCCCCCTGCCCTTCGTTTTCTATAGCTTTCTCTACAAATGTATCAGGAAAGTGTGCCTTTCTATCTCCTTGCTTCCCAAGATGTACAAAAAAAGCTAAATTATTCTGGTGATGAGATTGTACATGCATGAAAATTTGTAAATGATTTTTTTTCAAAATAATTAGTATTATATAATAGTTTGCAGCACCTCCTTTGGGCCTCTATAAGTGTTCTCTTTTTGTTTTTCCCAAATTTTAGTACCCATGATTCAGTGATCACAGGTAGATTTGAACTATAACCTGTAAGCATGATTGTTCTCAAAATCAACTGGATGGTGTTGATTCTTAGCAAAAAGGTTCTAATGTGGTTCCATATTCCGGAGTCTTGGTTCATCTTCAATGTGGAGGCTTCCTCTACAGCAATACACTAGGATTTTTGCTCAATTTTAAACTTTCATATTCATTGCTCCATTCTTTTCCCTCTTTCTTGGCTGTGATTCCTGACCTCCAGGCTTCTTTGGCTGTGCTGAAACTCTTTATCCTTATCATTTCTCTAACAGGGGACACTTTAAATAGACTTTGGTTACTGGTGAAATGCTAAACATCCTAAAGGACAAAGTTTAAGTCTAGTGCCAAGAAAGAACTCTCAGGAATCTTCCTGCATGTATTTGAATTTTAGTTTGAGAGTTTTTGTACACTGCAGAGAAGATATTCCTCCCGGCATAATCCTACTAACAAACAGGCACTTATTTGGAACAATGTTGTGTTTCTTCCTGCATTGAGTTTCATAGCGAGAATGAAGTCATTTTTTCATGAAATCTCTTAATAGGCATTTATTCAACTCTCCATTTTATTTTTATTGTAAGAAAGGTGCTAGGCAATGATAAAAACTTGACAAAAAGTATTCATGGATTTTGTTTCATCTATAGATGGCATTTTCAATATTTTTTACATTCTAAATTCTAAATTATTGTATTTAACTATCTTACTTTCATGAGTAGTACTTAATAAAGATACTTGATAATAAAAAAAAATACAGGCAGTGGTGTTGATGAGCATTATGTACTATGCCTGCAAGCACAAGCTATAACCACAGGAGGACAGAAGAGAAAAATTTTCTCCCAGCAAAAAACTTTTTAGTTTAGTGAGAAATGGAACCATATAATTGAGCTTAGCACTTGAAAAAATATATTAAGGAAAGCCAATTCAACAATTATGTAGAAAAGGTAGCTGTGTCATGACAAAATCAATATTATCCTGGATAAATTCAACCTCTTCATTTCGAATTTCCTATTGTTAGTAATATGCAAAACGTCAGCTTGGGGGTGCCGGGAGTTTGGTCTAGTGGTAGAGTGCTTGCCTAGCATGCACGAAGACCCAGGTTCAATTCTTCGGTAGCACATACATAGAAAAAACTGGAAATGGTGCTGAGGCTCAACTGGTAGAGCTTCTAGCCTTGAGAAAGTATAAGGATAGTGCTCAGGCCCTGAGCTCAAGCCCAGGACTGGCAAAACAAAGAAAAAGTCAGTTTGGAAAATTCTGTCAAATTTTTTTCTCATATATTTTTTATTGTAATGAATAGAAGAGTTACATCATATTCACCAGACAGAAAGTGTATTACTTCACATACATTGATACCCTTTCTCATGTCTGGGTCCCCATTTCCCTTCCCCCACCCTGACCCCTCATCTTGTTTTCCTCCCTTCCCTATCTGACTTCAAAAAACCAAATACACATATATATATAATATATCAGATAATCAGGTGAAATACTTCTCTCCAGTTATTTTACAAAAAGTATTTTTGTTGTTCTTTACATAATTATCTTGTACTTCTTGGAAAAAATATATGTTAGTTTCCCTATTATCTAAATATTTTGTACTGCTATTTCCATTCATCTTCCTCTTATTCAACAAATTTATCATCTTTCCTCGCCTATCTATGGGTAGACGTTAGGATATTTTTTATGGATAATAGCATCCATATCAGCAAATACAATAGCAATAATTTACCCAAGATAATAAGACTCTAGGGAAAAACTTCTAGGGGAAAGACGTAACTAAGCAAAGTACAAAACAAAAAGTACTACCTTGTATTTTGCAACACAGTTTAAGAAACCAACCAATGACCAGAAGATAATGTGAGATTTTTATGACATATAATCTGTTTCTTTTTAATGTGGAATCCTTTCCTACAGAATGAATCTTCAAAGCCCTAAGGATCTTGTATCAGGATTTGGAGAGGACATTTTGGTTTCCAATCAGATTTCCTAAAAGAACAAGAGGATCCAAGAATTCTTGCAGTAAAGGGCAACACAAATAGATTAAAAAAACCCAACAAACATTTGAGTGATAATGTGGGATAGATAAAAAATTTCAAATTGGAAAGTAGATTCAAGAGGGAAAATTTTGAGATAGACCAGAAATCTCAGATATGTCAGAGATTTTATCTGTCACAGAACCAAAAAGGGAAGAAACATGCTGTATATCAGGGAAGAAATGATGTGGAGCCCATTAAACTAAGAAATCTCTCTCTCTCTCTCTCTCTCTCTCTCTCTCTCTCTCTCTCTCTCTCTCTCTCTCTCTCTCTCTCTCTCTCTCTCTCTCTCCCTCTCTCTCTCTCCCCCCTTTTCCTCTCTTTCTCTCTCCTTCCATTCTGCATTTTCCTGGCCTTCTTCTTGCTGGAACAGGGAGGGTTAGGCATAAGGAATCCAGCGGCTATGCATTTGAACAAACATCTAGAATATATTCTCTCTTTTTATTTTTTATTGTAGGGATAAGGTATAGAGAGGTTACAGTTACATTTGTCAGGTAGTAGATGTATTACTTCTCACACATTGATACCCCTTCTTATGTATTTCCCTCTAACCCACCCCCTCCCAATCATCTTGTTTTCCCCAATTCTCTTCCCTATTTCAAATAAAAAATAAATGTGTATACAATATACCAGGTAACAAAGTCAGATACAGTAACAACGTGAGATTAACCATAAGAGCAAAAAAAGAATAGAGAAATAGCATAGTACATTAAGAACAACAATCACACAAGATAACCCTTTTATATCCATATCCTAGAGTACATTTCATTTAATATTACTTCTTTGTAAGTAATTGTACAAGGGATTTGAACCTCAACAAAACAGTATATGAATAACATGAATCATGATCAATGTCACTCCTTTTATGATTCTTTTAGAGCCAAATTCTTGGTGAAAAGCTGATATTCTCCTTCATCTACCCTGATGTAAGTTTCTGGTAGCACTAACATGTCTTAGCACTATATATGTCATATATTTGTATTTTAAGTGCTCATTTTCTTATTTATTTACTTATTTTTATTTTTTTGTGGGTCATGGGGGTTGAACTCGGCCTGGCACTGTCCCTGAGCTCCTTAGCTCAAGTCTACCCCCCCACCTCTAGGTCTAGACATTGTCCCTGAGCTCTTCAGCTCAAGGCCACTACCTTACCCTTCAGCCAAGCCCCACTTCCTGTTTTTCTAGAGATTAATTGGAGATAAGAGTCTCAGGTCCTTTGGTGCCTGGGCTGGCTTTGAACCTTGATCCTCAGAACTCAGCCACTGAGTAGCTAGGTTTATAGGCGTGAGCCATTATCCCTGCTAAGTGCTCGTTATCTTGATCACTAATAAATTGTTGTATCCTTAAGAGGAAAAGGAGCATATACTATTTTTTCATTACTAAAATCAGAAGTCAGAAAAATACCTGGTGTAGAGCAGTTCAAGAAATGTTTAAATAATAAAAGCATTATGACTCATCTTTACCTAGAAAAGGAAAGAAAGAAAAGTATTACTCATCATTTTCTTGTAGAATATCTTCAGTGATTCTGGAGAGAAACTTGGAGAATTAACGGCTACCAGGACAATCATTTCACTGATTAGGAGTCATCAATTGAGCTGTAAGCTGCTTAAATTAATTCAGATTATCTAATATGACTTCTTAAGTATTTTACTTCCCTGTCCTTAGTTCAAATTTTATTTGAAAATTAAATTTCAATTGCAGGATGTGCAAACTTTCATTTTCATATTTTCCTATATATACCTTTAAAGTGTGCTCTTATTTATAAATCTATAAATTCACAATTTCCAAAATAGACAGAAAAATCTCCTGGCCTACTGACACTGCAGTGTACCCAAAGAAACCAGATTTTTAATACCTGACATACATGCATTGGTTTGACTACTTCTGGATGGCAGACAATTTCATCTATAGAATGTTTAGTGTTTGAAATCCTGATTTTTTTCCTTGTACAGTTAACCAAGATCAAGGTCTCTGTATCCAGAATTTAGTAATCATCTTACTTAACTTTTATGAACCTGTAATATTATCATTAGCAAGTGTTCATTATCATTATCAAAAGTTGCATGAAAATATTAAGTGCAAATACTTGCTTCCCAGTATTTTTAATTCCTGTTTTGAAAACCTTTGGCCTTAAAAAGAATCTTTTTACACATATGCTAAAACATATTTACAAAGTCAAAAGGATTCTTGAGTCTTTTTTCCCCCTAAATCTAGTTCATTTTGTATTTCTTCCCCAACTTCTGTCTGTGGCATTGATCCTGTGTGGAGTTGCTTCCAGTAGGTTTCCTCTCTCTTGTGGTGGTTGGTTTTGGAACATTATGGCCTTAGTTTGTGTCCTGTAGCTACTTCTTTTCTCTGACTATTTATTTGTCTGAATATCTATCTTATCTATCTAATCCATGTATATATCTATCCATATATTGATCCATCCATTATGCATGCCAGTCTGTGGCTTGAAGTCAGGGCCTGGGCACTGTTCCTGAGCTTTTTGCTCAGGGCTAGCTTGCACTCTGCCACTTGAGCTTTAACTCCACTTCTAGCTTTCTGGTGGTTAATTGTAGACAAGTTTCTCACAGGCTTTCCTGCCCCAGTAGGCTTTGAAACATGATCATCAGATTTTCTGCTCCAGAGCAGGTAGGATTATAGGCATGAGCCTACTGGTGCCTGGCTGAATATTTATTTTGACCTATTTTTCTGGGCACTATTCCTGAGCTCTTCAGCTCAAGGCTACATTCCTACTACTCTCTTGTCTTTTTTTTTAATAAAATCCTCTCAGGTCTAAATCAATGACAAAAGTATCATTGGTTGAAATAAAATCTAAACAGATAGCAGAAAACTCAAAATTCTTTTTCTTATAAATTCCTAGAGTAATTTCAAGACCATAAATAAACAATACAGACAAATAAATATTACAGCCTTTCAGAATCCTTTGTCAAGAGGATCATCCAGAGACTGGACTAGAGATCTGTATAAGTAATTTATACTTATATAAATTAATTCAGTAAGCATAAAAATGATTTGTAAATACTTGTTCAGATTTTAAATGTATAGAAAGAAATGAACTGTGTAAGTTCTCTGAATGCAAGGCATTACACTGGTTCTACATTTGTAAAGTCTCTTTCACTTTGTTCCATGCCATTCATTCTATAATCAGTGGCTGGTTTGAATTAGTTTCCTTTCCCCTCACTTATTGGAATTGGCAGAATTCATTATAACTACATTATTACATTTTATTCTGAAAACTACCTCATAATTTCACATATGTACCTAAGAGCTTAGCATTTACCCATATACTGAAAACCTGTGTTTTACTTAGACAGATCCTGAGGCCTGTCAAGGCATACATCTTTCAGGAATGAATTTGGATACTACTACCAAATTTCTGCAAAAATATTAAGATGTGCCTTGTCTGTTTTATTAATGTATTATGAGAATTAATTAATAATAAGTTTTCAGTTCCCCTGTGTAGGTTTTATGTAATTTATAAGTGATTTCACAGCTTCTAGATAATTAATTCTGCTACTAGTCTTTGATCCTTAATCAACATTTCAAATTCTTCTGTTTGTTTCTTATGATACCCTGCAGCTTTTAAATTTACTTCATTCCCACTTTATTTTCCAGACAAAAAGCAAAGCCTAGCTGTCCAGACAGAACAATGGGATTGCTTAAATTTTTCTTTTCTTTCCCCTCCTTTTTTTTCCTGTGACATTGAAATATCTCCATTCCTTCACCCAGAAAACTACACTTTGATTTTTGGATGACAAATTAAGAAAAATATAATAGAAAATTAACTAAACAAAAACAATGAGGAAGAAAATTATTAATTACCTGTTCTTATCAAATCATCTTATTCACTATCTTTTAGTTCCTATGTTCTGAAAATATAAATATTTCCAAGTTACAAAATGTGAATACCTTGCCCATTTAGTGATTGGTTTGTTGGGTTTGGTGGGGATTAGCTTCTTGAGTTCCCTGTAGATACTGGATATTAAACATATCTCTGATGTATTATCTTTTCCCAGTTGGTTGGCTATCTTTCTACTTTAGTGGCTATGCTTTTATCTGTTCAGAAACTTTTTATTTTTAGGTAGTCCCATTTATCGAGTCTCTCTCCAATTTGTTGTGCCCCTGGGATTCTGTTCAGGAATTTTTTGCCTGTGCCTATTAGTTCCAATGTCTCACCAACTCTATTTTGTAGCAGTTTCAAGGTTTCAGGTCTGATATTGAGGTCTTTGATCTATTTTGAGTTAATGCTTGTGCATGGTGAAAGGATAGGGTCAACAGACTTATCAAAAGAAGATGTTAAAATAGCAAAAGAGCATATGAGAAAATGCTCATCATCCATGGTCATAAAGGAAATGCAAATAAAAACCACCCTAAGATACCACCTTACCCCAACAAGAATGGCCAAGATTTTGAACTCAGACAATGGTGGGATTGTAAGCTAGTTCAGCCACTCAGGAAAGCAGTGTGTAGGTTTATTAAGAACTAAAAATTGATCTTCCCTATGATCCCACCATATCACTCCTGGGCATCTATCCTGATATCATAACCCAGGATACAATAAGGACACCTGCTCATCTATATTCATCTCTGCACTATTCACATTAGCCAAGCAATGAAAAGAATCCAGATGCCTTACTGCAGATGAATGGATACAAAAAATGTGGCATATATATATGATGGAATTCTACATAGCCAACAGAAATGATAAAATAGTTGCATTTGCAGGGAAGTGGATGAATCTAGAGCGAATCCTGTTAAGCGAGACAAGTCAAGACCAAAGGAACAAAAGGCGTGTGGTATTCTTAGTATGTGGCTATTAGATCCAAACAGAACAAGAGCAAGAACTCAATATTTGTGTACCCAATGCTATGACATGGTACTGGAAATATAAACACAGCTACATAGACACAAAAATTTATGACTCTATAGACACAATGTTTATTACATAGATTAATATGCATCTATGACATACAAACCCTCAGCCTAATTTTAATTATATTCTAAAATCTAAGTGCCTGTGATTGTGTATAGAGATTCCCTTCTTGAATACTTTTTGTTAAAGATGTCTTTTGAAATATGGTGGAAAAATCAATGTTAATAAATTCTTTAATAAAAATGTGAGTACCTAAAGAAACAAAATATATTTATATCTATATGTGTGTGTATATAAATGTAATATGAAACATAGCAGCATAATCTTTACAAAATAAGAAAAGATCCATAATGTATTCATCATATCATGACATCAAGTCAGCAGCAGGCTCTCAGTTTGATTTCCAGTACAAAGGTTAATAATAGGATATTGAGGGATATTGAGCTTTTTATTGAAGAAAATTTGATAGACAAAATGTATGATTTTATTTGGCACAACAAAATAATCTGTAAAAGAACATCCCAACTGGGGCCGGGAGTTTGGCCTAGTGGTAGAGTGCTTGTCTAGTATGCATGAAGACCGGGTTTGATTCCTCGGTACCACATACATAGCAAAACCCGGAAGTGGTGCTGAGGCTCAAGTGGTTGAGTGCTGGCCTTAAGAAAGTCCAAGGACAGTGCTCAAGCCCTGACCCCAAGCCCAGGACTGGCAAAAAAAAAAAAGAACATGCCAAAAATTTTACCTGCATTAAAACTGTCAAAAAGTATGATTTGATTCTTACAGTTCGAAAAGGCTATATGTTATGCTTGTTAACATGTGTTCCAAATTTGTGTGTCATTATTATTGCTTTGAAATGCTTCATTAAAGATAAGCAGATGTAACTTGTAGAAATAGAATACCAACAAGATTTTACTAGAAAACACCATATAAAGATCATCTAATTTAACATAATGCTAAATTACAGTGACTTATTGAAAAAGTTATAGGTGAATGTATTCCACAGAAAGCTCTTTGACTCATGAAAATCACTTGGTTTGGGAAGGTGAATTCATAAATTGTACGGGACTATAATATCTAAAACAATAATCAAACAGAAAGATTAGCCATGAACTGAAGGTTCACAGTTTTAACACTATTTGTTGGGTCTTTCTTGGATGTCTGGGAGGGAATAAAGTGGTGAGGCAGCACATGAATAATCCCAGGAACACAGACTCCAGAGACCAGACTCCAGGTGCAGATCTAACTTTATTTTAGAAAACATGCTCACTAAAATACAGATCAAGTGGTGGCTGCCATGTCATACCAGCAGCAAAGAGGGACCTCCCTCAGCCACTGGTGTCCTGAGACACACCCCACTTGCAGGAAGTACCTGGAGCTCTTGCTGTAGGCAGGAGGATTCAGGACCTTCTGGCTGCAGACTGCTCATGTCACTGAATGTGCTTAGGAGTGTAAGTGCCTTTCAGGACAGAGTCTCAGAATCACAGACAGCAATCTGGGCTTCTAATTCACCATCTGGGAGGCCTTACATCTATGTACTTAAGAGGTGAGATGTGAGGGTTAGAGTTTGAAGCAAATCATGACAGGAAAATCTGTGAGTCCTATCTCTAATTAACCACCAAAAAGATAGAGGTGAACCTATGGCTCAAGTGATAGAGTACTAGCCTGGAAAAAAAAACAAAACAGTAATAGATCAAGGATAACACAACCCAGGTTTACACAACCAAAACAAAACCAGACATAAGATGTACTATTAACCTACACTTATAAAAAAATGTGTAATCTAAGGGTGTGTCAGCATGTTCATTCTCAAGCATCAATCACAAAAATACAGTCTTATTACATACAATAGAAAATATAATTGTCCAAATTTATAACATCTTGTATTAAGGAGATTGAATAATATTCACTAAATATATTATATACTTAGCATTTGTCTTAATATTTCTTAATATCACTAGAAGTAGATAGAAAATACAAATTTTTTTCATATACTTTTTATTCTAATTAATAGAAGGGTTACATTATATTCACCAGATACAAGGTGCATTACTTCACATACATTGATATCCTTTCTCATGTCTTGGTCCCCATTTCCCTCCCCCCGACCTCCACCCTTCATCTTGTTTTTCCCCCTTCCCTATCCAATTTCAAATAACCAAATAAAAATATATCCAATATATCAGATAACAAAGTGAGATACTGTAACAATATGAGATAACCAAGGGACAGCAAAACACATGAGAGATAACATAGTACATTAAGGACAACAATCACTCATTATATGGCTTTTGTTTCTATATCCTAGAGGTCTTTTCATTTAGTATCATGTATCTAGATTTTGCTCTATTACAGATTTTTGCTAGGAGAGCCCAAGGTTTCTACTGATTATGAAAAATGAAGGAAACCATTGGGCTTATGTTCCTTTGAGTCTGGCTTATTTCACTTACTATGATTTTTTCTAAATCTTTCCATTTCCTTACCAATGAGGCAATGTTGTTCTTTCTGACAGCAGCATAGAATTCCATTGTGTATAAATTCCACATCTTGTTGATCCACTCATCAACTGAGGGACATCTGTGTTGGTTTTATGTCTTTGCTATGGTAAATAGTGCTGCAATGAACATCTTTGTGCTAGTGGATTTAGTATGCCCTTCTTTCTGGACAGTTCGGTAAATGCCATGTAGTGGAATTGCTGGGTCATAGGGGAGCTCTATGTTTAGTCTTTTGAGGAACTGCCAAACTGCTTTCCATAGTGGTTGAACGGGTTTGCACTCACACCAACAGTGTAGTAGTGATCCCTCCTGGCCACATCCCCTCCAGCATCTGTTATTAGTTTTTTTGATCCTGGCCAGTCTAACTGGAGTAAGGTGGAATCTTAGAGTTGTTTTGATTTGCATTTCTTTTATGACTAGGGATGTCGAGCATTTCTTCATGTGTCTACAGGCCATTCTACTTTCTTCTTTAGAGAAGACTTTCTTTAAGACTTTAGCCCATCTTTTAATGGGATGTTTACTTTGGAGATTAGTTTTGGAGGGATTCAATTTTTTGAGCTGTTGATATATTTTAGATATGAGGCCTTTGTCTGTTGTATGGTTACTGACGATCTTCTCCCATTCTGTAGGCTTCCTAATTAATTTACTAGCTATGTCTTTTGCCATAAAGAAGTTCTGCAGTTTAATGCAGTCCCACTTATCCAGCCTTTCTCTGATTTGTTGTGTTTCTAGGTGCTTATTGAGAAGGTTTCCATCTGGGCCAAGGAGGCCTAGTGTGTCTCCTGTTCCTTCTTGTGAAGTTTTCAGTGTGTTGGCTTTTACCTCGAGGTCTTTGATCCATTTGGATTTAATCCTACTGCAGGGTAACAAAGAAGGGTGAAACTTTTATTTTCTGCAGGTGCTTAACCAATTCTGCCAGCAGCACATGTTGAAGAGGATGTCTTTCTTCCATTCTATTTTTTGGCTCCCTTGTCAAAGATTAGGTGTCCATAGGTCTGTGTTTTAATATCTTTGTGTTCAGTTCTATTCCATTGGTCTTCAGGCCTGTTCTTGTGCCAGTACCAAGCTGTTTTGATTATTATAAATCTGAAATAGTGTCTAAAGTTTGATATTGAAATTCCTCCTGCGCTATTCTTTCTGCTAAGAACTGTTTTTGCTATACGGGGTCTTTTATTATTCCATATAAAATTATGAATTGCCTCTTCTATTTCTTTAAAGAATGCCATTGGAATATTGATGGGTATTCCGTTGAATTTGTAGATAGCCCTTGGCAAGATTGTCATTTTCACGATGTTGATTCTTCCAATCAGGAGTCTGGGAGGTTTTTCCATTTCCTCAGTTCTGCTTTAATTTCCTTTATCAGAGTTTTAAAGTTTTCATCAAAAAGGTCCTTTACGTTCTTAGTTAATATAATTCCTAGGTACTTTATTTTCTTTGGGCCTATTGCAAAAGGAGTTTCTTTCCTAATTGTTGCCTCATTCCTCTCACTGTTGGCATAGAGGAAGGCAGTTGATTTTTGAGGGTTAATTTTATACCCTGCTACCTTGCCAAAGTTTTGAATCAGCTCAAGGAGCTTGGGAATGGAGTCTACAGGGTTCTTTAAATACAAAATCATGTCATCTGCAAAGAGGCAAAGTTTCATTTCCTCTTTCCCTATTTGGATCCCCTTTGTGCTTGCTTATTGCCTTATTACTCTGGCTAGGGATTATAATACCATGTTAAAGGGGAGTGGAAAGAATGGGCATCCTTGTTTCGTTCCTGATATTAGAGGGAATGGCTTTAGCTTTTTGCCATTAAGTATAATACTAGCAGTGGGTTTCTCATACACAGCCTTTATTATATTGAGGAATGTTCCATGGATTCCTAGTTTCTCCAGAGATTTTTAACATAAAGGGGTGTTGGATCTTGTCAAATGCCTTTTCTGCATCTTTTGAGACAATCATGTGATTTTTGTCCTTGCTCCTATTGATGTGTTGAATTATATTAATTGATTTGCATATGTTGAACCAGCTTTGCCTCCCTCTGATGATCCTGTTTGATCATAGTGTATAATTTTTTTGATGAGTTGTAGATGGTTGGCCAGTATTTTGTTGAGAAGTTTTGCATCAATATTTATCAAAAACATGGGTATATAGTTCTCTTTCTTTGATGGATCTCTGTCTGGTTGCAGATAAGGGTTGTACTGGCTTTATAGAATGAGTTTGACAAAGAGTCTTTGTTTTCAATTTCTTTGAAGAGCTTGAGGAGTATTGATGTGAGCTCTGCTTTGAAGACCATATAGAATTCATTTGTGAATCCACCTGGCCCTGGGCTTTTCTTGGGTGGATGGTCTCTTATTTCTGTTTCTATTTCAGTGTTTGAAATAGGCCTGTTTAGTTGGGTTAAGTGTTCTTGGTTCAGTGTGGTTATGTTAATATTGGTTAGAAATTCATCGATTTCCTCTAGATTCTCAAATTTGTTGGCGTAAAGGTTTGAGAAGTATTCCCTCATGATGCTCTGGATCTTGGTAATTTCTGTCGTGATATTACCACTTTCGTCTGTGATTTTGTTTATTTTGGTATGCTCCCTACTTTTTGGGGTAATATTTGCTAAAGGTCTGTCAATTTTGTTAGTTTTTTCAAAGAACCAACTCCTTGTTTTGTTGATTCTTTCTATAGTTTTTTTGGACTCCAATTTATTTAGTTCTGCTTTGATTTTAATAATTTGCTTCCTTCTACTGGGATTAGGGTTGGTTTGTTGCTCTTCTTCCAGACGCTTAAGGTGACATATTAAATTGTTGGTTTGTGATTTTTCCAATTTTAAGTTTAAAATATCAATGAGGGAATGAGAATCTTCCTTTTCATATAATCTTTAATTTAGATTTTTTAAGTTGAAATATTTTTTAAAGTTTGTATGAGTATATGTGCTGCTACTGAGGTTTGAATTCCAGGCCTTTTAATCTCACTTATATTTTTATATTCATAGATGCCTTGTGACCATTTGAGCCATATCTTCAGCTCCAGATTTTTGCTGGTTAATTGGTGTTTCACAGGTGTCTGTATGGCCTTATTACAAACCTAGATTCTCAGACCTCATTTTCCTGAGTGGCAAGATTAACAGTTTGAGCCACTGGGAATAGAAGGGATTTCATTATTAGCTAAAGTAAAACGATTTATAAAGAAGTCCAACACATGAATTGAAATAATCCAATCAAATCTTAATATGTGTAGTCCTGGACCTTTGTTTTAAGGGAAATTACTTAGTTTTGGAAAATCTAGGAAATAAACTCAAATCAAAAACAAATTTGTATCAATTTTGAGGCCTTACAAAACTTGGAAGAAAATATTAAAATTTTGGGACAAAAAACCAAACTACTGGAATTTTTGAAGCCAACACTAAAAAAGAATACAGGCATAGCAAGATAACATTTTTATTTTATTGTTTATCTCCATGGAATATTTTTTAATTTCTAAATACTCAAAGGCCAGAGGAATAAGAAGGTGACAAGAGTAATGGAAGGAAATGTAAATTAGAGGATGCTGGTCACAGTGCCTCTTTGGTATAATTCTAACTTCTCAGAACTCACAAAATGGAAAGATGAAGATCCAAAACAAGCTGGTGCAGGGCCAGGAGTTTGGCCATCTGGTAGCGTGCTTGCCTAGCATGCACGAAGACCCCGGTTCGATTTCTCAGTACCCCACATACATAACAAAAAGCTGGAAGTGGTGCTAAGGCTCAAGTGGTAGAATGCCAGCCTTTAGAAAGTCCAAGGACAGTGCTCAAACCCTGAGCCCAAGCCCAGGACTGGCAAAAACAAACAAACAAACAAACAAACAAACAAAAAAACAAGCTGGTGCAAAAGGGTCACATGAATTCCATTTTTTTTGTCGGTCACTGCACTTGAACTCTGTGCCTAGGCACTATTCCTGAACTCTTCAGCTCAAGGCTATCACTCTACCAAGTTGAGCCACAGCCTCACTTCCAGTTTTTGGTGGTTAATTGGAGATTAGAGTCTCAAGGACTTGTGGGCCCTGGCTGGCTTTGGTCTATGATCCTCAGATCTCAGTCTCCTGAGTAGCTAGGATGGCAGGTGTGAGCCACTGTTGCCCAGCACAAACTACCCTTTTTTGTTTTGTTTTGTTTTTTTGCCCATATTTTTTATTGTAATTAATGGAAGGATTACATTATATTCACCAGAGAGAAGGTGCATTACTTCACAAACATTGATACCTTTTCTCATGTCTTGGTCGCCATTTCCCTCCCCCAACACTGCCACTCCTCTTGTTTTTCCCCCTTCCTTATTTCAAATAACCAAATAAGCATATATACAACATATCAAGGTAAAATACTGTAACCATATAAGATAACCAGTGGACTGCAAGAGAGATGAGAGATAACATAGTACTTTAAGGACAACAATCACTCATTATATGACTTTTGTTTCTATATCCTGGAGGTCCTTTCATTTAGTGTCATAGTATATGGCCTTATGTATCTAGGTTTTGCTCTATTGTAAATCTCTGCTAGGAGAGCCCAAGGTTTCTACTGATTATGGCAAATAGGTTAACCATTGAGCCTACCACCAGATGCCCCAGGTGCTAGGATCAAAATGCACAGTGTCTAAGAGAGTTAAAAAAATCATATAAAGTACAGCACAAACTACTCTTAATTGCAAAGTCTGGAGTTGCGCTTTATTTATTCCTTCCAGCTCTGAAGAAGAGCTGGACAAAAGTGTGAGATTCTATCCAAAAGACTAATGCAATAAAATAAAATAAGATAAAACAGACTGGTATCATGGTTCAAGTTCTAGAGCGCCTACCAAACAACACAGATTTGAGATACTGAGTTCCTTCCTCCCTCAGAAAAATTGGAACATCCATGCCCACCCCCAAAAAAAATTGGTGTGACAAAAAATGAAGTTCACATCTGGGTTTATACCTGTAATCCTAGCTATTTAGGAGGCTGAGACCTATTGAACTATGGTTGTAACCAAACCAGGCAGAAAAACACACAAGACACCATCTCCAAAATAACCTGCAAAAAAAAAAAAGCTGTATTGGAAGTGTGGTTCAAGTTGTAGATTGCAGCTGAGCAAGCAAGGCCCCAGAGAGCCCAACAAGTGCTGAGATCTTGAGAGAAGAGCTTATTACAGGAAATAAAAATTGTCATTTAGGAAGACATTCTGACAAATACCATTGGTTTAGTCAGAAGCTGTTGAAGACTTCAGTCTTGAGGAGAGTAGTAGGAAAATGAAGAGGAGAAGGCTGAGAGAATGCAGTCAAAAATTCAATGTACATAGGAAAAAATTAATAAAAGCAAGGGAAAGGGTAGAATTTCCCATCCCATGTCAATTCATTTATGAAGAGTATTTTGACAAATAAAACATTAGCGTAAGCCAAGAGCCAAAATTATTCCATGTACTAGCAGTAATGTCCTTGTTGTTAACCAGAAGTTCATATTCAAAACAACCCTTTACATCTTTTTTCCTAGAAACACTCCCATTACTCAAGTTCAAGGGGTTATCTAGAATACTTACAGAGGTACAGAGTTGTATGATGGGAATTTCTCAAAGAAAAGTATCAGAAACATTTGAAGTAAGTAATAAAATTAAAAGAAGTTTTAAAATATAGTTCAAAACTAATGGTGATCATTTCTTTGGGAACTATATAGTTGTTATCAATCCTGCATTTGGTCTCAATTTGAGATAAAGTGGCTCAACCACTGTACCTCACCTGAAGGCACATTAGCTCAAAATGTAAACCTTGATGTATAAGTAGAGAAGGTATCATCTTGAGTAATACACCTCTGCTCTGCCAAGGACAATCCTCTAAATAGGACACTTGTGGGAAGTGGCAGTAACAATTTTAGTACTGGAGGAAATAAATGTCTCAGTGCAGGAGGAAGAATAGGATAGCACAACAAGAGGAAATACTATAGTATATTTTGAGTACAGTAACTCAAACTGGCAAAAGCAATCTGTAAGTATAGAAATAAGACTAGAAGTTCACTTTAGAAAGATAATAATTGAGAAATATCGTGAAAGGAATTTTTATGAGGTTGGTGATATTCAGTGACATGAGGAATGATTATACGGCTAAATACAGCTTATGCATATTTCTCAAGTGCTGTGTTTGAACATTGTACATTCCTGTACAATATTATATTTTGATCAAAAGTTTACTTCAAATAGAGAAATTGCGCAATAGTATTATTAAGCTATTAAAAATAAGGAAAGCCTATGGTATTCAGATAAATTAATGGAAGTGGAGATCACCATATTAAGCAGAACAAGCCAGTCATAAAGTACCACATTTTGTTTATGAGGAATGATTTAAAGTAATCATGATGGGGTGGGAGTTTGTCCTAGTGGTAGAGTGCTTGCCTAGCATGTGGTATCGATTCCTCAGTACCACATACATAGAAAAAAGCTGAAAATGGTGCTACAGCTCAATTGGTAGAGTCCTAGCCTGGACAGTGCACAGGCCCTGAGTTCAAGACCCAGGACTGGCAAAATAAACAAATAAATAAAAGTAATCACGAAAATGGACATAGAACAAGTAACAGGAAGAAAACCAGAACAATGGTTTATAAGGACAATTAGAAGTATTACAAAGCCTAAAACAAAGTTGAAAATATTAGGATGAAATCCACTCTTTTACATAAATAAATAAGGAGAAAAAACACAGAAACAATCAATATATAAACACAATAATTCCACATTAAAGATCAATTTTATTTTCACAATAGTTGCGAAAGTAAAACTATTTTTAATCTATCATTTATTATCCAATTTCTCTATAATGGATATTTATTATCATATTAAAAGTCACCAAGCTTAAATAGCATTTTCACATAAATATTGAGCTGACACATTACTTTCCAAAATTAATCTAACTAGGAAAACAAATAGCAGAATAAACCACAATAATGTCTATGACAAGTGTCCTAGAATATATACATGTTGATAGTTAAAACTTATTTAGCACAACCACTTTTCCTGAACCAGATTTCAGGCTGAAGTTGACAAAATTAAAAGAAAAACAATCTAATGGCTTAGTAATTGCCATATAAATACCCCATCATTACAGTGTGAATATGTGATTGCTTTTCTCTTTTACAGATGCCTCTCGTTTACATGATATTTACTTCAACACTATTAAATGTAATTATATCGTGCATTTCAGGAGAATGGAAACAAAGGAAAGTTTGTTTTATTGATCTGTGTTGCTTACACTTAATTGCTATTTTGCAAAGGTCATTGTTTTTGGATGTGAATGTATGGTTTCTTCTGTCTTAAACTAGTTGATAGAATTACAGTTACGTCCGAATAGTTTGTTTTGTTTGGTTTGGTATTTTATAACTCATTAAATACACTGCATAACTTATTTTGAAAGTATAAGAATATGACAGCTGATGAACAGAACTATGAACCCTAGAGGCTTCAGAAAGTCATTAACAATAACAATGTCACATGATGCTATTATTATGCAGTTTTTATTACAGTGCTTTCTAAGGTAATATTATACAGATAATAGGAATCTGCAGCTGACATATTTCATGTTCATGTTCTATTGCCTAATGAAGTCAGACTACATTTATAAGTATTCTTCACACTTCCATGTGAATACATGGCCAAGTCATGGCCAAAGACTCACTATATTTAAAGGGCAAGTTCTTAGGCCTCCATAAATGCCTCCACATAACTTCTTTTCCATGGTCTCTTTCCCACTGTCTAGAGACAGGCAATCCATTAGAACACTATGAAGTTAAAAGAAGAGAGGAAAGCTGGACATAGTGGCTGAAGCCTCTAATCTTAAACTATTCAGGAGCCTGACATCTGAGGATCATTGTTCAAAGCCAACCTCAGCACTAAAATTCATGAGACCTTATCTCCAATTAACAGCTAGAAAACTGGAAGTAGCATTGTGACTCAAGAGGTAGGGTGGTAGGTTTAAGCTGAAGAGCTCAGGGACAACACCCAGGTCCAGGGCAAGGTGGTAGCCTTAAATTGAGTGCTCAGAGACAGTGCCCAGGCCCAGAGTCCAAGCCTCGTGCCAGACAAAAAAGAAAGAAAGAAAGAAAGGAAGAAAGAAAGGAAGAAAGAAAGAAAGAAAGGAAGAAAGAAAGAAAGAAAGAAAGGAAATTTGAAAGGGAAAATGTTCTCAACTGCACTAACCATAGTAAGCGTCGCATGAGTAGGAAATAAGCTGCAGTTTTAACAATCTGGTGATGTTTTGTTACTCTAAATAGTTTCTCTAAAATCTACAGAAATGCAAATAGCAATTGGTATGGTTGTCATAAGAAATATCAGAAATGTGTTAAATTTTTATTCAACTGTGAATTTATGAACAAATAGAACCTAGAGAGCTCTGGGGAGACATAGGATTGCTCCTCTTACTGATCGTGACATGCTAGGGTCATTACATACATATTGATACTGTGACCCCAGAGAAAGTGATGGAGAAAAGTAATGCACTGGTTACTAGTGAATGTCTTTAGGAGAACTCTCCAAGAAAATGTAAATTTCAAAATTTCAAAACAGTAGAATTGTGACTAGAAATAAAACTTCTAAGAATTTGAAAGAAACACACTTGCACTGTCTACTCTGTAAAGAGCTAAGCCCTGGGGGAGGAAGAAGATGTTTTCATTTAAAAAAAAGCAAAATGGGGCCCAGGAGTTTGGTAGTGCTTGCCTAGCACGCACAAAGACCTGGGTTCAATTCCTCAGTATCACATACATAGAAAAGAGCTAGAAGTGGTGCTGAGGCTCAAGTGGTAGATCTCTAGCCTTGAGAAAAACTCCAAGGACAGTGCTCAGGCCCTGAGCTCAAGCCCAGGACTGGCAAAAAAAAAAGCAAAATGGAAATTAAGTACTTTTAATATATCTATGCGTTCATGCATGTATGTATATGTGACTCATTCTACTGGTATTTCTTAAATAGTTATTATTACTATTATTATTAATTTTGGTGCCCAAACTGGTACAAGTACTCATTCTAACTTGGCAATTTTTGCTCGAGTGCTACCACTTAAGCCACCTCCTATTCTAGCTTTAGTGCTAGTAAATTGGAGATAAGAGTCAAAGACTTGGACTTTTTTCTTGGCTGGTTTACAATCTCTGTCCTCAGAATTCAGCATTCTGTTTAGCAAAGACAATAAGCATGAGCTACGAGAGCATTTATTGTTTCACTTTTAAGAACATCAATATTACTGTCATTCAGTTGAGATAGTACAAATGAAAGCTAAACGTTCAGAAATAATGTATATGTGAAATGTATTCAGAATAAAGATTTTCTGAGTGTACTGGTCTACAGAATGAACTAGATTCATAGACTTGTATACAATTTTTTTATGAAGACTACCTCAAGATCGGCAACAACAAAAGCCATGAACACAGGCAGAGTGTAGTCATGGCAGATATGATTGATAACAAATAGGAAGAGCTTCAATATCGTTACATTTACTGCCACAGAAAACAATAGAATCAGAGTCTAATTTTCCTCGTCAACATCTGCTGAAATAGTTTTTTTTTAAAAAAGCATGTGAAACATTGAAAGTTATTTGCAATGGCCAAGACTTCAATTGCTATATTTTCATTTGGTTTTCATAGTCTTCTTTATTATGTAGTTAATCTCTTTAAGAAAGAAAATTTATATTTTCTAGCTCATTAATGATCATGTCAGAAGATTGTGGGTGGGCCTGCTGGAAAGGTCAATGCCTTTGACAAAAAGTTATACTTTAAAGACAGATTGGAGGTGGGCAAGACTAGACCTAAAACCCACAAAATCATTTCACACGCTATGGGAAAGAGAACCAAATTAGAATAACTTTAGATTCTGATCACAGGTCAACATTTGACTATATATGTGCATGGACCTTTTGAAAGGTTAAAATTAGCTCAGTTGTGTTTAGAATCAGACTTGAAGATTACTTATTTTTAGAAATGCAGGCTGTTTATCTGAACAGTGTACTAACACTACAGTAGTTGCCATATATGAGTAGTTAGTATCCCTGTCTGTTTTATATTGGTTAATTGAAAACTGGATCCAATAAAGCCAGGGAAATATGGCTCATGTCTGCAATTCTAGATACTTAGGATGTGGAGTCAGCAGAAGACAACAGTCTGAAAATCGAACTGAAAGATATCCAACTCCCTAACAATTAGCAAAAGCCAAGTTGGAGGCATGACAGGACACCAGTCAAACTAAGAAGACTGGCTAGTAGGAGACCAACCATGGGTTCAAAACTACCAAAGGAAAAGAAAGGAAGGAAGGAAGGAAGGAAAGGGGAGGGAGGGAGGGAAGGAAGAAGGGAAGGAAAGAAGGAAGGAAGGAAGAAAGAAAAAAGAAAAGAAAAGAAAAGAAAAGGAAGGAAAGTGGACTCAATCATTAAGGATCTTTCTAGCATTAGTGGCAGTTGCATATACCAAACAAATTAATAGTAATTTAGTCTTAATCTTATTTAACAAATAACATTCTACTACTGAATTCTGCTACTAACAAACTTGCTAATGTTATAGTTTTCATAAAATAGTAATTTTATAATTATTCACTTACAGTAAGTTCTGTGCTTCTTTGGTGACCAAGATTTACGGCTAAAAACACTGCGGTTCATGATCAATGTCCTTCTGTTCCAAGTGCTTAAGGCCTTGCTGGCAATCACCAAGCTTTGTTATTGAACAAAGTAAAAAATCAACATCTCTATTTCAATGTGTTCTTTATATCCATGTTGTCTTAATACACGGCTTATCTTCCTAATGGAAAAACTTTTCAGAATTTCTTTTTGACCTTTTGGATCAAGAAATTCATCCATTCCTTGTGTTCTGGAGGTAGATTTTTCATGATTCAGTCCAACAAAATAATCAGAATACATCTCTTCAAAATGTCCTTTTCCTTGTTATTAATATTCATCAGATGAGACATAGAGAGTCAGACCGAGAAAGCCTAATGGTGTGTACACTGGGGATAGTCATTCTTAAAACCAGTGGACACATCTTCTAAAAGTATGTTAGCAACATGCAGGATGGAGGGATTCAAGTATAATTAATAACCATCTTGCACTTTAAAAAACATATCTGTAATACTTAAATGGTAGTCATTCAAGTTTGAATAGCCGGTTTGGTGTTGATTATGTTTTAAACCAAAGAGGATAATTAAGTACAATAGAAAATAGTATAAGGTTATTCATGACAGAAAAAGATGCCAGGAATACTAATACTTTCATCAAAGAAGAAAGCTATGATAATTTTAATGGAAACTATGTGTTTACAGCTTCTTCTCCCTTCTGTAACGGAGATTTATTTGTTAAAACAGTGTATATACTGAGAGTGTTATATTTAAACTCAACCCTTATATACATTACTGTTCTCATCCTCTTGCGTATGTATTCTGACTGAATCACATAAAACCTAATTCAAGTTTAGCCTTATGGGGGTTTTCATATATATGGTAATCAATATTCCTAAGGAAAGGGACTCCTTATAGCTTAGATTAAAACAGAAAAAATAACATAAAATATTTCAACAATTGCAATGAAAATTGTATTAGCATTCAATTTGCTTTGTCATGCCCTTTTGTTAATGATGCATTGATACTAATCTTTTAAATACTGATGCTTTTAAGCATAATAATTGAAATTACCAACATTTTCAGAGACCTTATTAAAAGTGATGCTAAATTAATTCATGTTGCAAATTCTTCTTCTCATCTTTTGTGAGCTAACATTATGAAATTTCTCACTTGTTGAGAAATGACTTGTTTGATTGATTTTGTGTTATTCAAAACATTCTCCTCTAACTGAATTCTATTAAAACTGTATTAACTTTGTTATCACTGTATAATATCTGAGATCTTTGAACTGTTTGGTGCACAGACATCTATGACTTACCAATTTCAGAATGTTTTCAGAAGCATAATTTAAATTTATATATACACATTGACAGAGTCTGAGGACTCTGTATGATTGTTCTTGTCTGTGATTAAATTCTGAAGTTTAAAAATGAGAACTTCAACCTCAATGATTCTCCTAAGTATATCTAAAGCATCTGTTTCCTCAGCTGGGTGGTCGCACAAATGCATTTTATGGGGAAATCACAACTATTGATTACATTCTCTTCTATGAATTTACTATGAACTCTAAGCAGTGGTGCATCTCATTGGGCTTCATCTGTGTTGTTCATAGCATTAGATAAGGTAAGAGTAGGATGTAAAAAGTCTCCACTTCAAGGAGGAAGCACAATTTTGTCTTGACTTCTTTCTCATTAAAGGAAGAACTATTTATGCATATTTGGGGATGATTTGGGAATTGAATCAGTTCTGCATTGTTTTTCTGAAGTTCCTGCTGGTTTCACATGCTGACACAGTATACAGCAAGCCATTGCTCTGGTATGACTGCAAAATTTCTAAGTGATTGCATTCCAAACATAATTAAGATTAAACTAATGTCTTCAGACATACTAGTTCTTTATTTGAAGTGATCATTTTTACAGCAGAATGCATCCTCAATTTTATCCAACTTTGATTTACTCATCAAATAAATTAGGACTTTTATATTTTAGCCTATATGGGAGTAAATTCTGATTTTCTATTGAAAAAAAATACTAGTTTGAGTTATATTTCCTCTGTTAATCAGTTAATGTTCTATAGTAATTTCTTTCTTCCTCAAAAAAAAAAGTTATCAGGCCAGGAGTTTAGCCTAGTGGTAGAGTGCTTGCCTAGCATGCACAGGGACCTAGGTTCCATTCCTTGGTACCACATATATAGAAAAAAAATCCAGAAATGATGCTGTGGCTCAAACGTTAGAGCTCTAGCCTTACGAAAGCCCAAAGGGAGTGATCAGGTCCTGAGTTCAAGGCCCAAGACTGGCCAGAAAAAAAAAAGTTATCAGACAACTTTCCACATTACTTAATCTGATTTTCAAAGACTAGATGGATATATGGAAAACATACTTTTAATAATATGCTAGCAATAAACAAATGGGGACTTTGTAATTCTTAACTGACTTAATTAAATGAAAAGATTCTCAAACATCCTGATATTTCAGGATTTAACAAGATAGGGAAACTAATGCATGGATGTGCTTTTCAAACACATCAACTAGTAGGCTATAAATAATATTCAGACATGATTTAGGAAAAGTTTAGAAATTTCAAGACTACTTTTTCATGGAAGGAACCGAAAGACAAATTTTGTAGTTACTACTTACTAAACAATGTCAATTCACTTTTCTAATTGTGTTTGTAATTCAAAAATCCCTGCCAACTGATAATTCATATTGAGATAAGAAACTTCTAATGGTATTTAAAAATGCTTCTAATTCAATTCACCTCTGCTAGCTAAAATCAAATCCCTAGTTCCTAATTTGGTTAATAAACTTTAGAAACATTTCCTCCAGCTATGCATATAACTTATATTTGAAACTGCTTTATATAAATATTTTAACAATGTAGTGCAGGCAATGATACAGAGATGTTTTCTCCAGTCTCCACTCAGCCAGATCTCAATCCACTTACTAGGTTTAACAAATTTTGTGGTTTTGTCTAGAGCATGTGGATGATTCTTGGAAATCAATCAGAAATGAATCACCAACAAAACAACAAATTACTGACTGTATATTCTATAAGGGAGCTGCCTTTCTGTTTTGGTCTTTAAGTTTTATATATTCCTTTGACTTGACAGGTTACGGTTGCATATGTATGGGATAAAATGTGATCTTTTGATATAAGGTAAGTATTGCATAATTGTTCAAACTATGGTGAGTTGCCATTCTACAAAGCCACCATAACCCTCATCCCCAAACCAGACAGATTCATCAAAGAAAGACAACTATAGACCCATTTCTTTGACAAATATTGATACAAAAACCTCTCAACAAACTGTCTTCGGTAACTCATCAAAAAAATTATAAACTATGATTAAACAGGATTCATCACAGGGATTCAAAGCTGGTTCAACATAAGCAAATCAATTATTATAATTCAACAAATCAACAGGAGCAAGGACAAGAATCAAATGATTGTCTCAATAGATGCAGAAAAGGCACATGACAAGATCCAACACTCCCTTATGCTAAAAGCTCTGGAGAAACTAGGAATACATGGAACATTCCTCAGTATAATAAAGGCTGTGTATGACAAACCCACAGCTAGCATTATACTTAATGGCGAAAAGCTAAAGCCATTTCCTCTAAAGTAAGGAACGAGACAAGGATGCCCATTCTCTCCACTCCTCTTTAACATAGTATTAGAATTCCTAGCCAGAGCAAGAAGGCAAGAAGCAAACAAGATCCAAATAGGGAAAGAGGAAGAAGTGAAACTGTCCCTCTTTGCAGGTGACATGATTCAGTATTTAAAGAACCCAACAGACTCCACTCCCACGTTACTTGAACTGATTCAAAACTTTGACAAGGTAAGAGGGTATAAAATTAACCCTCAAAAATCAACTGCCTTTCTATATACCAAAAATGAGAGGAATGAGGCAGAATCAGGAAAGCAACTCCTATTGTAATAGCCTCAAAGAAAATAAAGTACCTAGGAATTAACTAAGAATGTAAAGGATCTTTTTGATGAAAACTTAAAAATCCTGAAAAAGGAAATTAAAGCAGAGCTGAGAAAATGGAAAAAATCTCCCATGCTCCTGGATTGGAAGAATTAATATTGTGAAAATGCAATCTTGCTAAGGCTATCAAGAAACTCAATGCAATACCCATCAACATCCCAATGTTCTTCTTTAAAGAAATAGAAGAGGCAATCCAAAATTTCATATGGAATAATAAAAGACCGCATACAGTGGAAACAATTCTTAGAAGAAAGAACAGTGCAGGAGTAATTTCAATACCAAACTTTAGACTCTATTACTGAGCTAGAGTAACCAAAACTGCTTGGTACTGGCACAAGAATAGGCCTGACAACCAATGGAGTAGAACTGAGAGCCCAGATATTAACCCACATACCTATGGCCATGTAATTTTTGATGATGGATCCAAAAAATAGAATGGAAGAAAGATAGCCTCTTCAACAAGTAGTACTGGCAGAAATGGTTAAGCACCTGCAGAAAACTAAAATTGGATTCTTCTTTATCACCCTGCATCAGGATTAATTCCAAATGGATCATAGAACTGAAGGTAAAGATAGGTATACTGAAAACTTTACAAGAAGGAATAGGAAATACACAAAGTCTCCCTGATACAGGTTGAAACTTTCTTAATAAGGAACCATATATGCAACAAATCAGAGAAAGTCTGGATAAGTGTGACTGCTTTAAACTACAGAGCTTCTGTATGGCAGAGGACATGCTAGCAAACTAAATAGAAAGCCTACAGAGTGGGAGAAGATCTTCACTAACCATACAACAGACAAAGTCCTCATATCTAAAATAAGCAACATCTCAAAAATTCAATCATTCCAAAGCTGATCTCCAAAGAAACAACCATCCCATTAAAAGATGGGCCAAAGACTTAAAGAGAGTCTTCTCTGAAGAAGAAACAAGAATAGCTTATAGATACATGAAGAAATGCTCAACATCTCTGGCCATAAAAGAAAGGCAAATTAAAACAACTCTGAGATTCCACCTTACCCCACTTAAAATGGCCTTGTTCAAGAAATCTAATAACAACAGATGCTGGTGGGGATGTGGCCAGGAGGGATCACTACTACATTGTTGGTGGGAGTGCAAACTCGTTCAACCATTCTGGAAAGCAGTACGGTAGTTCCTCAAAACACTAAACATAGAGCTCCCCTATGACCCAGCAATTCAACTACTTGGCATTTACCCAAACGTCCAGAAATAAGGGCATACTAAATCCACTAGCAGCACTATTTACCATAGCAAAGATATGGAGCCAATCTAAATACTCCTCAGTTGATGAGTGGATCAACAAGATGTGGTATTTATACACAATGGAATTGTGTAAGGAATTTGTAAGGAAATGGAAAGACTTAGAAAAAATCATATTAAGTGAAGTAAGACAGATTCAAAGGAACACAGGCTCAATGGTTTCCTTCATTTGTCATAATCAGTATAAACCTTGGACTCTCCTAGCAGAGGTTTACAGTAGGGCAAAACCTAGATACAGAAGGCCATCTGGGATGAGGCTAAATGTAAGGACCTCCAAGATATAGAAACAAGAGCCATATAAGGTGTGACTATTGTTCTTAATGTACTATGTTTTTCTCATCTTACCTTGTTATCTGATATATTGTATATGTGTTTATTTATGTGAAATAGTATAGGAAAGAGGAGAAAGCAAGATGAGGAGAGGGGGTGTGGGAGGAAAATTGGGACAAAAACATGAGAAGGGGTAGCAATGATTGTTAAGAAATGTACCTTCTTTCTGGTGAATATAATGTAGCCCTTCTATTAATCACAATAAAAAATAAAATAAACAAATAAAAGAAGTAAAAATATATTTTAATAACAGAAAGGAAAAAAAACTATGGTGAGTTACAAATACATTAACACAAACATTTATCATTTGTTTTATTGGGAGAATTTAAAATCATACCTTTTACCTAATTTAAAACACATGACATAGTGTTATCAAATAAAATCATTTTAATGTGTGACAGAACAGCATCAATTCTCCTACATTTTTGGACTATTGACCTATAGCCGCCCATCCCTTCCCCTCTCTGTAGCTTCTGCTAGACACTATTTAACTCTTGATTCCTTACTTTAAGTTTGTCATGAGTGAGACTATACAGTACTCTTGTTTATGTTTCTGGCTTATTTCACTTAACATAATGTCATGTATCCATGTCATTACCAGTAACATAATTGTATCCATTTTAAAGCAAAACAACAAGCCACAGTAGAAGCATGGTATATTTTCTTTATATACTGAGGAACACTCCATATGTTATTTGTATTTTAATTAGTTTTCAACTTTTTGTGATAATGGTAGTTTTAAAATCAGGAACTTTACACTTTCAACCAATGAGCCATGTCTCTAAGCACATTTTATTGATATTTGTAGGATAAGTTCTTGTGCTTAGGTGTGCACTCGTGCTAAAATCTGCTATTGCCCAGTTTCCTGGTTTCACAGGCAGTTTGCATATTCTTGCTTTCCTTGTCATGGAGATTGAATCACTGGGATTTCTCTCCTGGGACTGGCCTGGCACTGAGATTCTCCCAGTCGCCTCACATGTAGCTTAGACTTATAAGTAAAATAAATCCCATGCACAACTAAGGGATGAGATAGAATATTGATAAATTTTATATTATTGCGGGCTTGGAATATCAATCCTCTCATTTTCAATCTTCAAAACAGCTAAGATTACAGGTATGAGCTACCTGCAGCCAACTTCAGTCACCAATTTTGTTGTGAGCGAGCAGTGGTTTTTGATGAGTTATAAACAAATTTCTCTTGCCATATGTACTTAATGTTCTTTTTGAATGATGGCCCTTTTTTTGCCACGTGCTTCTCCAACCTGCACTGGGGCCCAACTGTGCAGAAAAACTTCTCTTACCTGCCTGAAGGCCACATAACAGTCTTTTTGTGGTAACTTAATTAAAATCTAACACTTTTGAAAGTTTAAAATTAATTGGAGAGAAAAGATAATCCAAATAAATCCATTTTTCAAGTGTAAAGGAAAGTATTTGTATTTATATTTCGTGATCTGAAAATGTAAAAAAGTAAATTAATTTTCAAAAATAGTTAAAATAATTTCTCTTATATTTCATAGTCTAGCAAATAAGGCACTCATTAAAATGTACCTAACATGGGCCAGGAGTTTGTGTTAAACAGAGTGTTTGCCTAGCCTGCTAGAAGCCCTGAGTTGGATTACTCATCACCACATACACAGAATCAGCCAGAAGTGGTGCTATTGCTCAAGTGGTAGAGTTCTAGCCTTGAGAAAGCCAATTGACAGCGCTCTGGCCTTGAGTTCAAGCCCCAGGACTGGCAATAAATAAATAATACATAACATGTTATCCACCAAATATTTTAATTGTATAATTTGTGTGTGCCATGTTTTTCCTTTTTATAGTGGTAGATAAAATATTTACAAAGATGCATGGGGTATGTGATTAATAAGGGAGTTAATAGCAGGAAAAGCCAAGCTACAATTGTAGAGGTGCAAAGAAACCTACTATTCTTATGTTAAATAAGTAGGTTTTTTTTTCAATGCGATATTCTGTTAATATTACACACCAAAATTCTGGTAATATAGTTTACTTTATCCTGGTAAAAAGATGGATAGATGAGAAGTAGATAAGACAGACAGACAGACAGATGACAGATAAATAGGTACATATGTACATACATGCATGAATATATACATACATATGTATGTGTGAGAGGTACATAGATATACATTGATACACTGAAAGTATCAGGCAGATTGATATAGGCATGTCACAAAAATAATGAAATTAAAAAATATAAAATTTGAACACATTTATTTTCTTCTAAGATGACTTCAAATGTGATTATAAGTTTCTTATATGACCTCAAAGAAGGGTTTATGATTTAGTGCTTGTCATTCTAACTAAAGGGTTATGAATTTGACCTTTTCAATTAACCAAACTTTTGTCACTGAATTAATGGCTTAACTCAGAACCTCACATTCTTGCTTGGAATTTTTTTGCTCAAGTCTGCTGCTCTGCTACCTGAGCCAAACCTGCACGTAGTTTTGGAGGCATAGTTTTGGATGCTTCACTGTCCTGGCTACAAATTGTGATCAGTATTCTAAGTACTTTGTGTTATAGACAGGATACACCAGCGCCCAACAATTTTAACTTTCCTTTCTTCTTAATATTTTTTCAGTTCATTGATCTTCATCAATTTTATCTGTTTATTCATGCAGTTTGTGCTGATATTGGTGTACAAACTCTGGGCCTTCCTCTCACATTCTATTTTTTTCATTCATGTGTGGTGAACTATCACTTACATTATATCTCCGCTTCTAATTTTCTGTAAATTAGTTGGTGTTAAATCTCACAGATTTTTATTTTTTGTTCAGGATTGCTTTTGAACCTTGATCTTCTGATTTCATTTCCCTAAGCAGCTAGCATTAAGGCATGAGTCATTAGTGCCTGGCTGAATCCTACCATTATGTTACCTTCTACACATTTTGGGGTATAATTTCTTCTTTCCACATTGTTTTATTTTTTGTTGAAAATCTATTTCATTGCTTTCATCTCTCTTCATTTTAATGTAATATTTTTATAACTATAACTAAAAATTTAGCTCTGAGAAATATATCCTCTGCATTATATATATTTTATATATTCTGGTTATTCACATTTATTTCAACTTAAATTTTCTAGCTTCCTCAAACTCATTGGTGATGGTAACACCTGTGATTACAGCTGTTTCAGAAGCTCATATTCTGAAAAAGACAGGAAGGCTCTATCTGTTAAAAAAAAAGTTGTGTACGGTATTATGTATGTAGCAGCTACATGGAAAACAGGAACCAATGCAAGAGAAGTTGGGAGACACCCTACATGCATTAGTCACAGAGAGATCTAGAAAAGTGATCACATGGGAAATTGTGAATTGGCTTCCTTACTATATGAGAAGTAGATACACCCAGGTATTTTCTGTGTTAGTGACAATGAAAGGTAACAATGTATTACTCAGAATCCTGTTCCTCAAATTACCATTTTTCTGTCAGTGTTTTCACTCTTTCTCTGTTCATTTCTGTTTCTTAGGCTTAGACGAGAACAGTTATTCTTTGTCAGGTTGAGGGCATCTAAGTGAACCGAAAGGTCAATCTAATTAAAAAAGAGAAAGAACTTCAAACCACAAGGGGAAGAAGCTTCAGCTAAATGCCAAGGAATTTGTATTGCTGAATGCATGAAGTAAACAGTCAGACAATGAGATGAATGTACAAAGGTGTCAAAGACAGAGAGGAAAGGTAGCCTGTGACCTTTAAATTACTATTTCTTTGGTAAATTAAATGATATTTACTCCTTGAAAGAGAATCTTGGTACATTAGAAACATTTTAGTTGAAATTAATTTTATATTACAGCTTATTTTTGCAAAGCTTGATTTTCCTTCAAGTAATTCAAAAATATTTACATTCATAAAATATTGAGTAACCAAACTATATTAAAAATATCAACTACTATGAACAACTCTCTTGAAAGAAACAATTGCATTGTGTTCTCAAAGCTATTCTTTATTCTCCCCCAAGCGTAAACACATCTTTCCAAGACTATAACTCAAAATTCTTTAACATCAATATAAATTAGGAATCAAATTAGTGAAAGCGTATGCAGATAGTCTTTGTACTTCTTTCTTTTTGTTTTTTTTTCTTTTCTTTTTTCCAGTCCTGTGGACTGAACTCAGGGCCTGAGCACTGTTATTGGGTTTTTCCCAAGGCTAGCACTCTACCGCTTGAACCACAGCACCACTTCTAATTTTTCTGTGTATTAATACTGAGGAATCAAACCCAGATCTTTGTGTGTAGTAAGCAAGCACTTTACCATTAGGCCAAAGTCCAAGCCCTTTTTATTTTACATCATACAGCACTTTAAATGATGATACATTTAGTGATTTCAAAATGGATGTGTAGGGCTGGGAGTTTGGCCTAGTGGTAGAGTGCTTGCCTAGCATGCATGAAGACCCGGGTTCGATTCCTCGGTACCACATACATAGAAAAAAGCCGGAAATGGTGCTGAGGCTCAAGTGGTAGAGCTCTAGCCTTGAGTAAGTCCAAGGACAGTGCTCAGGCCCTGAGCTCAAGCCCAGGACTGGCAAAAAAAAAATGGATGTGTAACATTTTCCTGAAGTAGGTAAATTATCTAGCAAGAAGTTACCAGCGATTTCTATTATGATAACAATTATTATTTAAGTGCTTTAGAGTAGAAGTCTGTGTTCTGGTGAATGAGAAAGGAAACTTACAGTGATCAACTGTACTATCATATTAATGATTTAACTACTTGTATCTACTGATATTATTCTACCATTGGCTCCGCAAACCACCTTATTTAGAAAAATGTTACAGTGAAATGCACTCTCTCTCCAGATAATCTTGTTCTACCTGGCTTTTCAACCCCAAGTGCCCTTAAATACTTTCATAGTCAAATTATTTTGAGGTGAGTAATGAAGGCTTCATTGTCCACGTATGAGGATTAAGTTCATGAGCAGATGCTATGACAAATAGCATCATTTTCTTTTTTCTTTTGATGACGTCTCTAACTCCCAGTTTCCTATCCAATGCCCTGGTGACTCATATTTGAAATCTCTGCATAACACACTTAGTCCAATGTTGATAACTGGCCAACTTTTAGCAGTTTGCTTCATCTTCTTAATTCCAGCACCTCCCTCTTGCTGGTATTCTTGCTTATTCTTCTTGTTTCTTTTCTTTCTGTCTTATCTCTCTTCCTGTCTCTAATTGTTCTAGTACTATGAAATGAACTCAAAGCCTTTTACTTTATAGGCAGTCACTGTACCACTTGGGTCAGTATTCTAGCACCTTTGTGCATTGGTTATTTTTGAGGTAGGATCTTGTTTTATGTCCTAAGTAGCCAAGACTGTGATCCTCCTTTTTATGCCTCCCCTTATCACTGGGGAAGAAAGCCATACATTACTCAAGCCTAATCAGATAATGCTTACCTCCTCTATTAATCTTCTGACCTCTCATCTCAATTTTCTGGCATTCTAGGTTTCCCACTATGTTGGGCTGTTAGGGATGTTTCTACCTTCTCTCATGCAAGCCTCTCTCAGATTCCTGAATGCCACCCTTTCTGTTGTCTAATTCTGGATTTATCTAGCATCCCTCACTCCCTGAATAAATATTAAAGGGTTTCAGTTTCTGAAATTACATGGTAAGTGTCTGGCATCATGATTTCCCACAAGACTAAAGGAGAAGAGAGTTAATCAGTCCCTGATTTGTAGTGTGTCTCTTCAGCCAAGTGGGTTTTCCTTGGTACTACCTTATCAATATTCCTATTTGGATAGTGTTCTCAAAGTATTCATTAATCTTCTAGCAATGCTTTCAGTTATACAGGCATGCCAAATGTCATTTTCACTAAGAACACTAAGTAAAATCATGAGATTGTGCATCTGCACATAGACCTTGTCAGTTATGCTCTGAACTTCTGCCTTTATTTGAAATTATATATCTCTTAGGGTATTGTTCACATAATTAAATATTTCTATTAGTGACAAAAAATTAAAGGATACAAAGATAAATTTTCTAGTGATGTATTTTCATGTTCTTTTTAATTTTGATATTATATATAATTTTGAAAACATCATGCAGTGGGATACTGTAATTTTCAAGCAAAGCTAGACTTGTGTATAAACTATAAATCTGTAAGATAGAAATTAATATGAAGGAGAAAACATGGTAAGTTGGCCTTCAAGTATTCACATGTGGAATATTTTCTGCTAAGGAAGTCGTGGATAACTGAAATCTTCTGGAGACCTTCCAGACATTCAACTTTGCTATGAGAGCCTTGAGATTTAGATTTTATTTGATTTAAGTCAATGTAGTTCTCAAAAACAACCAAAATAACAGGGAGGAAGGATCAATGGATCTGATTTCTGGAAAAGTAGAATGATACTTTTTTCACTCTTGGTACTGTGTGTTTCACCAGTATTTTTAAGCATTATGAAGATTCACTATGACGAGTAACGAGAGACCTGTTCCTCATAATATTCAAAATCTTGGTGTAGTGAATGGTGTTAGTCATTTTCCTGTTTTTGGTCTATCTTCGATCTACCCCTGAAGAAATTTTTAGCAAATACAGTAGGATTCCTTGAATACATTACAATAAGAATATGAACTTATGATGCAAAAGTCAGAATATAGTATTACTTGTTTTTGTTTGTGTATTTATTTTCACATATTCTAATCTTGAAAGGACTCAAAGCATAAATTAGCACTTCCAGGATATAAAAATAATTCATTTTTTCTTGAGTATAATTCATTATCTTTGAGATGATGATAGGCTTGATTCCACAGCAAACATGTATTTTTTGTGTAAAATGTTTTGAATTATTTCATTTGTTCTGTAGACTTAATGATAAGTTTCAAGTGTGATTGTGAAAATTGACTCATGGTGATAGTTATAATAAGTAGATGCTAAAATATAATTATAAATCGTTCCTCTATACTTTAAAACCTGCTTTTTGAAATAAAAAAACACTATTAGGATATATAAAAACACACAAAGACCCTGATTGTAATTCACCAACATCTTTGTAAGTTTAGAACACAGGAATGGGAACTGAGATATTCTTTCAACAAGTTTTCGTATTCTAAAGACATAGGAGACTCTTTATTTCTGATATCAATTATAATTGGCTTTTGGAGAAGAAATCTTCAACCAGGTCCAATTTTTATCCTATTTTTATCTTTTTTAAAAAAATTGTACTAATTTCTTCTTCTCCTCCTCCTCCTCTTCTCCCCCCCCATTTCTTCTTCTCCTTCTCCTTCTCCTTCTCCTCCTCCTCCTCCTCCTCCTTCTTCCCCTTCCTCTTCCCCTTCCTCTTCCTCCTCCTCCTCCTCCTCTTCTTCTTCTTCTTCTTCTTCTTCTTCTTCTTCTTCTTCTTCTTCTTCTTCTTCTTCTTCTTCTTCTTCTCCTTCTCCTTCTCCTTCTCCTTCTCCTTCTCCTTCTCCTTCTCCTTCTCCTCCTCCTCCTCCTTATTCTTTTTTTGTGAGTCATGGGACTTGAATTCTGGGTCTGGGCTCTTCAGATCAAGGATACTCACGACCCTTTGAACCATAGTCAGTCCCACTTCCTGTATTTTTACTGGATAATTGGAGACAAGAGTCTCAGGTTCTTTAGTTCCCAGGGTGGCGTTGAACCATGATCCTCAGATCTCAGCCTCCTGAGTAGCTAGGATTGCAGACATGAGCCATCTTGCCTGGCTGTCCTAAAGTATTTTTCCCTCCTGACCCTCCTTCTCACTCAAGTTATATAGTTCATTTCCAACATAGTGTTTCAAACTTTTTAAAATTAATGATGTGTTTTTTGGTTCATTAAAGATTGAATGTAGTTGTATTTCAGCTTTACCTCCCTGGTATCAAGTATCATTTGTCATCTTCCAGCTTCCTGCTTTTATGATGAACAATTCTTGCATCCATGCAGTTTACTTCATGCATCCATTGTACTAAGTCTTTTAGATACTCTATTTTTTATCCATAGCTATAATTTTGTGTTTAATTATGTACACTGTAAAGATACAGCATCATAATTTCTCATCTCAGGAAGTGATTTTGAAACTAAAAGCAAGAAGAAGTAGAAAAATATTCATTTTCATACTATTTTGGATTCCTTGGTAACTATAATATTTATGATTGATGAAATTGCTGATTTACTCATTATTGACTAAGTATCATTAAATATCTTTATACTTCCTTTATACTTAATACTTGTATATAAATATCTTTATCACTTCATTTTTTGCGGACTTTCACAAATCTCACGAAAGTTTTCTTGTTTCTTTTGATGTGAGATGTTCTTCTGAATTTGTGATTTGTTTGTAACAAATTTGGTGTCATATTGTCCATTCTTCTCATTTATTTGATGGATATTTTATGAGTGGAGAAACTGAAGCACAGTAGTAATGAAGACCTTCAACAGAGTTTGCAGCTTGTCAGAGTGCACGATTAACATTCTCATATGCATCACTCCAAGGATAATGTTTCCTAAACATATTATGAACTTCTCATAGTGTTTCTCCAATTGCTACGATATCATGTCTAAGATTTGCATGGGTTTTTTTTTTTTGGCCCGTCTTCAGCCTTGAACTCAGGGCCTGGGCACTGTCAAGGTAGTGCTCTACCACTTGAGCCAGAGTACCACTTCTGGCTTGTTTTTGTGTACATGGTACCAAGGAATCAAACTCAGGGCTTCGTGCATGCTAGGCACGCTCTCTACCATTAGGCCACACTCCCAGTTCTAAGATTTGCATTTTGATTTCTACCTAATTCACAGTCTGTTTTTTAAACTCAAAATTATTTAAAGGATGAAAAAGCATTTGATGCCTTTCACAAAGAATATTAATTTCTTTGGAGTTTCATCTCATCTGCCATCCTTCTTTATTTTTCTTGCTATACGTTCTGTAATCAATGGCAAAGAAATTCTGGCTTACTTATGATTGCCAGTAAAAATTCATGTCAAACTGCAGAAGAACCCAAATAATTTAAATTACCTTGAAAAATGACTTGGAGCAAAGCTAGAAAGAAGTTCAATGTAATCCCAGATTTCCAACTATGTTGCAAGACTATATTATTCAAAATAATGTGGTACTAGTATAAAATAAAACACATCATCCAATAGGCCTATATGGAAATAAACTCACAGCTGCATATTGATTTCTTTGTCAAGAGTTCCAGCAATATTCAATGCTAAATTTACATCTGAAATGCCTATTGTGTGGTAATGAATCTTTTCTCATAATGAAACTATTGGAACATGGTGTTATCTTGAAGAAGTTGAGCCCAATGCAAGAATTCAGATCATTCAAGGGCTCCGTCAATGGTCAATATGATTCTGGTGTTTCTGTCTTTACAGGCTGCTATGGGTGAGAGCTTTTTTCCTTTAGCATACATTCTTACTTTGTTTTAGGACCAGAAAAATGAGCCGAATGACCTTGATTCAATGAATGGTGAGATAAGCCACCAAAAGAGGAGCCATTAGAAGCCTTTAAATTATTATTATTATTATTATTATTATTATTACCTAGGCACCAATGGCCTACACCTGTGATGACAGCTACCCAGAAAGCTGAAATCTGAGGATGGTAGTTCAAAGCAGCCTGGGAAGTCTTCTAGATAATTATCACCAATTAAACACCAAAAACGTTAAAAGTAGTGCCATGGCTCAAGCAGTGAAGAAATTAGCCATGACCAAAAAAGCTCAAGGACAGTGCCTAGGATCTCAGTTTGAACTCCAGAACATTAGCTGAAAAAAACAGAATCCTTTTTAAATTTTTTTTGTTAGTCTTAAGTCTGGAACTCAGGACTGAGTACTGTCCTTGAGCTTTCTCAAGGCTAGAGTTCTACCACTTGAGCCACAGAACCATTTCTAGCTTTTTCTATGTAGGCGGACCCAAGAATTGATCCTGGGTCTTCATGCATGCTGGGCAAACTCTCTACCAGTAGGCCAAACTCCAGGTCCCAGAATCTTTTATTAATTTACCACTTCTAATATTCTGTTACTGTACAAGATATTTAACATGTACACATGTATGATGAGGAAAGCAAGCCTTTGCAATAAATAGTGTAAGGAAAATGCCTGTATATATGTGAACATCCGGCATTACATCTTTGTATTTAACATAACACAGAAATCTTCTAGTTTAAAGATTTACACATGAAATCCACAGGCAGTAAGATAAAAATCTATTTGGGGGCACACCTCAACATTTTCCTTTACTGTAGTATTTTAGATAGCTTTGAGTTATAAAAGATAGGACATAACAAAAATAAAGAAGTAGGACCCCCATAAACTGAAAATATTTTGCAAAGGAGAAAATCAACCAAATGAAAAAAAGTAATATGTGAGATAGAAAAATATTATAGAAATAATAAATCTAGTAAATGGTTCTGATTATCTTTATGAACTTGCATATACATGCGATGGTAAATAACTTTATTTAAAAATAGCTGACAGAGCTGGCACTGGTGGCTCATGCTTATAAACCCAGGTACTCAGGAAACTGAAATCTGAGGATCACAGTTCTAAGCCAGCTTGGACAAGAAAGTCCATGAGACTCTTATCTCCAATAAACTATTCAAGAAAGTGGCATGGTGGCTCAAGGGCCAGCTTTGAGCAGAAAGTGGCTCAGTTATAGCATACAGGCAGGCCCTGAGTTCTAGCCCAAAGGACCAGAAACAGAGAGACAGTCTTGTACACATAGAGAGATACAAAGGAACTATATTTGTCTTTATCTACCTAACCTATTCTGAGATTTTTTTTTGAGTATTAGATGATGAGGTGAGTGTGCTGTTACACTGAGAAGGAAAACATGTTTCTCAAAATTGCACAAGCCAATATTCTACCTATATTGCAGATCACAATTACAAATATTTATTAATCATAGAAAGTCAATAAAGATAGCTTCTTGTCGGGTGAGTTGGCTCACGACTGTAATCCTAGCTACTCAGGAGGCTGAGATCTGAGGATCAAGGTTCAAAGCCAGCCTGGCACAAAAGAACCTGTGACTCTTATCTCTAATTAACCTCTAGGAAAGGGAACAGAGGTTTGACTCAAGGGTAGGGCAGTAGCCTGGAACTAAAAGCTCAGTGACAAGACCCAGGCCCAGGAGTAGAGTGGTAGCCTTGAGCTGAAGCGCTCAGAGACATTGCCCAGGCCGAGATGACCCCATGACCCACAAAAAAATAGCTTCTTTAGTATTACAAATTTCTAGGTCAGTACAAATAATGATAAAAGTCTTCTAACTCCTATGGCACTGCTCCTCTCCCTATCTCTTTTTCATGAAATGATGAAAGGAATTCTATTCAAGGGCAAATAATAGTACTAACTCCTTTAAAAGTTATTAATAAAATTAGTGTCTCAGATAAATGAAATGATCTCCAGGATATGGAAACAAGAGCTTTATCTTGTGTGATTGTTGTTATTTCTCTTCTCTTTTGTTGCTCTTTGGCTAATCTCATAATTATTTTATCTGACTTTGTTACCTGGTATATTATATATATATATATATATATTTGATTATTTGAAATAGGAAAAGGAAAGGGGGAAACAAGATTATTGAGTGGGGGTGGGGAGAAGAAAATGGGGACAAAAACATTGGAAGGGATATCAATGTGTGAGAAATAATGCACCTACTATCTGGTGAATATAACTGTAATCTCTCTATATATTCCAATAAAAAAGAAATTAGTGCCTGAGAATGCCTTGTGAACATCCTCCATAATTGCATCAATATTATGGAAAGATTGGTATAGAGAAACAAGTATACATATTGTAGAAAATGAATAAAGACATGAGTTTTCAATAGTCTCTGAGATCATGAGATGTTCATTCAGAGATTTTTCTAACCAATGATTAACATAACTGGCAAGTTCCAATTTCACTGTTTGCAAACAAGCAGCTTGCAATTTGAATTAGAAATGTGGGTAGAGAAATAACAGTTTTGACTGTGAAAACCTGCTAATGAAAGCTGCTACTTTATGCTCAATGCATAGAAATTACATAACTAGTGCACTGAATTCATATTTTTATACCACAGAACATAAAAATGATACTGAGTGAATTTTATAGTTTAGCAATTTTGACCATCAAATACTGATTAAAGGGGAAATGAAATAAGAGTCAAATTTTGTTAATGGATATACCCACTGAATGTGAAATTACATGTTTTGTGTTTATTATAGAAATTCCAACTGCTTCTAAATTTCTTTTCCGAAGAATGTAGAGTTAACATCTAGTTTAATAACAACATTATTAAGATAATCCTTGAGTAGACCAAAAGTATAGAACAGATCAATGGAAATATAAATTACAACCATTAGTTAGAAAATATAAATATATATAAAGTATAATATAGGCTGGGCATGGTGGCTCACACCTTTAATCCTAGCTACTCAGAAGGGTGATATCTGAGGATCTCTGTTCAAAGCCATCCTGGGCACTAACATGTCTCTTATCCCCAATTAATCACAAAAAAACGGAAATGGCACTGTGGTTCAAAGGGTAGGGCAATAGCTTTAACCTGAAGAGCTCAGAGACAAAGCACAGGCCCAGAGCTCAAGTAACACACCGACAAATAAAAAATCACTTATATATTGCCATATTTTCTATAGTATTTCGTTGCTACACTTGCTGGTTTTAACCTATGAATTAGTAGAGTATAACTACATTACCACTATAGTTATATATAGATTTCTGCACTAGTTTTATGTGTATAATATCAGTAGCTACTATGATTATAATTCTAATTACATCATCATAACAAAAAGTTAACATTCAAATTCATGTTATACAATCTAGTGGCACCTTTAATTTATATATGAGTAGAAGAAGACTGATACATTAAAGAACTTAATCAGGCCATAGAACTAATATGATGGCAGAGGATACTGAAGGGATAAATTAAACAATTTGGAGATAGTAAGAATTACCAGATATATTTTAGCATATATTCCATTATTTAAAAATAACAGCAATTACTGCACAAAGATTATATTGGTTTTAATCATCCAGAAACAAAGACATACTAAATCCACTAGCACAATGATGTTCATTGCAGCACTATTTACTATAGCAAAGATATGGAAGCAACCCAGATGTCCCTCAGTTGATGAGTGGATCAACAAGTTGTGGTATTTATACACAATGGAATTCTATGCTGCTGTCAGAAAGAATGATATTGCCCCATTTGTAAGGAAATGGAAAGACAGAAGAAATCATATTAATTGAAGTAAGCCAGACTCAAAGGAACATAGGCTCAATGGTTTCCCTCATTTGTCATAATCAGTAGAAATCTTGGGCTCTCCTAGCAGAGATTTACGCTAGAACAAAACCTAGATACTTAAGGCCATATAGAATGATGCTGAATGTAAGGACCTCCAGGATATAGAAACAAAATCCATATAATGAGTGATTGTTGTCTTTAATGTCTTTGGCACATAGAAGGCATTTAATCAAAGAAAAGCTAATGAGTTCTTCTCACCATTTATCATAAATCATGAAAGTACATTTCTCCACTCACATGCTGCGTCAACTTCATATTGCTTTGAATTATATGTATGTAAATATACATAATTTATTATCTATCATTTTCACTACTATAAGGCATAATCATATTATAATATAATTAATAAATCATAATATAGTTAATATATATTTGGTGTTTTTAGATTATTATGTTCAATGGCACCAAGAATGAGATTAGTGTAATTCTCACTTACATAAAGGAGACATGCATACTAGGAGTTAAAATGTATTATTTTATTTATATCATGCCTTATTATTTATCTATCATCTATCTCTATTATCTAGCTATGTGTGCATGTATCTATCTATCTATTTGTTCACCATGAACATAACTGTTTGTTCAAGGTGAACAAATAGATAGATATGTGAAATATATGAGCCCAGAACATTGCACTTGCTATTCAAGTCCTCTATCACTTCAATCACAACTCACAGCCCCTTTTTGTCAGATGGAGACTCAATCATATTTGCTGTGATTGGCCTTGTACCTCTCTCTGCCAACCAATAACTTCCATCTGGCTATGATTACAGTCATACACTAGGATGACCAGCCTGTAGGTTAGGAGTCATACTAACTTTTAATCAAGTTGCCCTCAACCTATGGTATTTCTTTTTCTGCCATCCACCTAGGAGCACTTCTAATGCTTTATGTCACCTCCTGCATGTTTATTGCCCCCCGAGGAGGCTTGTATCAAACAAATTAAGAATTAATTTCCTTAGAGAATTATGTCAAATACACACACATACAAATATATACATTATTTATATTTATCTATCTATGCCTATCTATGTCTATGTAGCTATAAGAACAGAGTAGAAGACATAGATAAATAGATGGATAGATAGATCAATAGATAAATAGATACATACAAACATATATACATATATAAATGCATATACAAATGCATGTATAACTACTTACACTTTCACATCTGAAAAAATAAAATGATAAAATTATATTATCTTCACATTTATGAATTAAATTGAATGTTATGCTAAATATTTCCCAAAGAAGAAAAAATATTTCTGCAATTGAATAATATTCTGAAAATTGACTGATATGAGAATGAATGGTACTAGTTACTAGAAATAAGAGTTTGTGAGACTGAGGCTATGTGGTTGTGCAACATATTAGAGTTGAAGAAGCTTTATCCCATTTTTACCATTCAGTAAAATCTTTGTATTTAAGAAGGATTTTAAATTCTTTGTGGATGTGTAGTTCAAATCTACTATTTTAAATTTATTTCAGTCATGAAGGAGAGAATGTGAGTGACTTAATATGAAAAGATAACCTAAAGCAATAAGCTTTCGAAGCAACCACAAGGGCCAGACTACTTACTCAGCAAATGTTGAGTTTAAATTCTAGTGTTATAAAATATCAAAACTGGTTCTGGGAGGTTGGCCTAATGGTAGAGTGCTTCTTTAGCATTCACGAAGATCCGAGCTTGATTCCTTGGTACCACATACATAGAAAAAAAAGCCAGAAATGATGCTGTAGGTCAAGTGGTAGAGGTCTAGCCTTGAGAAAGTCCTGAGGTCAAGGTCCAGGACTGGCAAAAAAAAACAAGATTACAGGGCTGGGGCTTTGGCCTAGGGTAGAATGCTTGCCTAGCATGCATGAAGACCCAGGTTCGATTCCTCAGTACCATATACTTGGAAAAATCTGGAAGTGGTGCTGTGACTCAAGTGGTAGACCTTGAGAAAAATTAGTCCAAGGACAGTGCTCAGGTCCTCAGTTCAAGCCCCACAATTGACAAATAAAACAAAAAAAAATCAAGAATACTGTATGTTGTTATTAAATATGGACATCCTTTTGTTTAATAGATATCTTGCATATATCCCTGCTTTCTAATTAAATTCTATATCCATTTAACCAAAACTTATTCATCCCCTAGTAAATATCATTCTACTTTCTATTACTCAATTCAGCTTTTTTGGTTTCCACTATTTGTGATGTTTTATTCATTTTCTATATAACTCATTTCTTTTCTGAAAACCAAATGCACATTTCAATCAATTTTTCCTCAAAAGTAAAAGAAAAAACCTGTACGTATATCACCACACCTTGCAAAAGTTATGAACTCTATGGAGTATTTTCTTTGGAAAGTCAGACTTTTTTCCATCAGCTCTATTTCATATTCATGATCACAGGAAATATTTTCATAAATATTATTTACAGGCACATTACAGCTTCATAATATATGCATGCAATTAGTTAAACTAACTTCATGAATTGGTTAAAATATCCACTATTTGAACAGACATCACATATTATAATAGTGTACAGATATCTCAAATCCTGTAGACACCCTGTGCGATATCTCAAATCCTGTAGACACCCTGTGCGTAAAGTAGCTGAAGCAATTTTAAGTCAGATCGGAATCATCTTTTCTCCATGCCATCCAGCCTTACAACATAGCAGAAACTGGATGTAATGTACCTGGTGCATGGTAATCAGCCCTTTTCCTCATGTTCATAAACCCAAAATGTTTTCTGCTCCAGTGATGCAGTGAATTAATTGAAATTGAGTCTGTCCCAACATAAATTTTGAAATGCCTTTGCTATGTCTCTTCTATAAAAATTTGCATGAATTAAAAATTCATGGGATCCAGGAAAGTAACTGTAAATTTTCTTAAACTGCTCCATTATTTTAGGGAGTTTATATTCATTCACTTTGATTTATGCAAATAATTGGTCTGTAAGAATTAATGAGTCATCAGATCTTATAGAAGATCATATCTTCCCTTATTCTATTATTTCTTTATGATTAGCACATTACATTCTGAAAGATGAGATATATTACTGGCAGTGTGAGTTTTGATGTATACATATTAAACCAGGAGGATTTCAGGATATTTTATTGCTCTACAGAGAGAATGAAAGTCATTAAAAGGCCAAATTAACCGAGCTAATGAAAAGAGATCATCTTTGTGTCCCTTTAAGAAATAATTTACCTTCTATTCTTTAAGTAGTTTTAAAGTCTTGACCTTAGAATGTTTGTATAAATTTTTGCACCAATATGAAACCTTCAATTTTATGATAAATATTTTGATTTTTTATAAACAAATAGTCAAATAGCTATTTAATATATATTACTTATCTAAATGAACCACTCACTTCTAGTGCCTAATCATAACTCTAGAAGCACCTTACAGTATTGTTTCATGCACTCTTGAATGCTGGGTTGGTTTTACTGTTATTACTCAGGATACAAATATTCTTAGGCTAGTCATGCACGGTAGCTCATGTCTGCGATCCTAGCTACACAGGAGAATGAGATCTGAGGATTGCAGTTCAAAGCCAGCCCGGCACTAACTCCAATTAACCACTAGAAAATGGGAAGTGGGGGTATGGCTCAAGAGGTAGGGTGGCAGCTTTGAGCTGAAGGTCCAGAGTTCAAGCCCCGTGACTGAAAAAAAATATTCTTAGGCTAATACATATAGATAAAACTATAGTATTTTCTAGCAGATAATATGACTATAGCAGAATGTGATTCATTAATTTGACATTTTAAATTAATCATTTGTTTTGCTCAGAATTTTGCCTTCTAATAAAGTAAATTGTGGTTTTATAAGAATCTTCTTTTACTTACAACCACTATTTGTGGTTAATTTTTATCAATAACATTGAATCAAACACATTTTTTCTATATTTACATTTATTGTTATAGAATTTTTTTTAATGTTTTCTTGATGGCTTTGACATACAGATGTTCAAATATTTAAAATTGGTGGTCCTTTCCCTAGTTTGTCAAGCACAATTCAAATTGGATATGAATTTGAGTCCTTCTTAGCATTTATTCCTTCTTAGCATTTATATTCCAACTGAAAACTCTGCCTGGCTTGGAAATAGTGAACATAAATAAAAAAGGCTAAAAAATTGTATTATACAGCAAAATCCCAAGCTAAAGGCATGATTCAGGTAGTAGAGTACCAACCAGGAGAAAGCAAGCTCAGCAGTGTCAGAAGATCCAGTGTCAGAGAGAAAGAGAGAAGAAAAGGTATTCTGTGCCAACCAACTATCTACTAGAAACTTGGAGGCCATATCCTTCTCACTTCTACAATTACTCTAACACTAGAAATAGGAACTTTAACTCATTATTCATGTTTTTCATAGACATTTTGTTCTCTTTTATTGGGACACTCTAGGTCCATGAACCATTATGTCTGTATCATTTTTCTTTACTTCACTGAAGTCTCCCTATTTAATTTTTCACATTCAAATTTGGATGATCCTTTAAAAACAACATATTATTCTGAATCTTAATAACATTTAGGTCTGACATGTCAGTTTTTCTAAAGATCCATGTGAAATTCTAAACGAATGTCAGTTTCTTCCATCGTCTTTTGGCATGTACCCATCCCTCTCCTTCAAGAACTCAGCCACACACATTCAGAGCTTATGATCTCCATACTCCATTTTCTGGGTCTCTGTGAATTTTCTTCATTATATCTTAAGAAAAAAAAAACAACAATAGAAAATGATCAAAAGAAAGCTAGTAGAAAACCCTCAAAAATGAAGAAACAAGAGCGGGTTACATAATTTGCGAATTCTAAATCTAAATTGGCCTTTGTTTCATCAAATAATTTATTACATGGAATAGTAGAACAAATTTTCACACACATTTGTTTTAGCATAGATGTACATTTCATGTTTGGTTTCATGACTGATTTTAGCATTGTTTTTATTATAAGGGGAAAATACTCACTAAATTTTACTTAATTTAGGGCCATGATAGTTTCTTCTTGCATAAATATTACTATCATTTTTGATACACTATCTACAAACTAAATAAACAGTTTGTATTTCCAGGGAACATGATAAACCTGTTAAATCTTTCTCAGGAAGCAAATTTAGAATAATCATGACAAGTCATGTTTTCATGGTTTTCCACCCTGCATCCAATGAAAGTTTTTTTATTTTATTTTTTATTGTTATTAATAGAAGGGTTACATTATATTCACCAGATAGAAAGTGCATAACTTCACAAACATTGATACCCTTTCTCATGACATGGTCCCCATTTCCCTCCAACCCTCCGTCCACTCATCTTGATTTCTCCCCTCCCTATCCAATTTCAAATAACCAATTAAGCACATATAAAATATATCAGATAACAAGGTGAAATATTGTAACAATATGAGATAACTAAGGGATGACAAAAGAGAAGAGAGATAACATAGTACCTTAAGGACACCATTCACTCATTATATGGCTTTTGTTCCATCCCTACCATGTAACATAAAAAAAATGGGATGAATACATCCATTCAGTGCGTTAAGCTTCAGATTTCAGGAACAGAACTTGTTCAGCTACAAAGAACTTGAACTTCATCTTGGAGTCTAGGCTCCTCTCCTGGTTAGACTTACTGCCTCACCTAAAAATTTTTAAAAAGCTAAATTGAACATATGAATAGCTATTGTTTCATATAAAGTTCCATTGTTTTTAAATGAAACAATCATACAAAGGACTATTGATGGCCTTACCAGTGGCACTTTAAATCCCTCACTGTTAAGGGCTCTTCATCACCTATAGACCTATTAAGTTGGCCATAATAATGGTTCAACTTTCTAGAATTTCTTAGTAAATTAAAGTTAACAAGTAGATAATTAATGCAGGGTAATCATTCCTATTTCATTCAGCTAGCAAGAACACTGAAACTTAGAAGTTCTAGTATTAAAGTACACTCAGTACAGTTAGTCTGAACTTTGCCAGGTAAATTTAATTCCAGACCTGATGTATTTCCAAAGCTTTTCTTGAAGTTTAGCCAAATATCTAGATACACAATGTAGTTTACATCAGAAATGTAAAACCTAGTTTAATTCAAAACACTATAGTTCAAATTTCAGTTGTTTTTGTGAACTGAAGAAACAATTCTACGTGATTTAGTCTGTTAATCAATGTTAATCAAAATAAATGGAAATATTGAAAAGAAATCATATCCTAGGAATAGAGGGCATTTACATATATTTTTCATATATTTTTATTGTAATTAATAGAAGGGTTACATTATATTTGCCAGATAGAAGGTACATTAATTCACATACATTGATACCCTTTCTCATGTCTTGGTCACCATTTTCCTCCCCCCCACCCCTACACCTCATCTTGTTTTCCCCCCTTCCCTATCCAATTTCAGATAACCAAATACAAATATATCCAATATATCAGATAACAAAGTGAGATACTGTAACAATATGAGATAATCAAGGGATAGCAAAATAAATGAGAGATAACATAGTACATTAAGGACAACGATCACTCATTATTTTTAATATAATTTTGTTTTATTTTATTTTGTTCTTTACATTCAGAAAAGGATTTTATTTGTAGTTTGCATCAGGACTCAACTCAATTCAGAAAGCTGCTCTATTATATTACTCAAGTCTCCCAAATCATTCTATAAAATTACCGATTATCAAGGGCACAAAAAGTGGCTTTTTTATTTCACTATTGCTTAAGGTCTGAATTTACTTAAGTACAGAAGATTATTTATTGTTAGAAACCTTAGCATCCAGAGGTCATAATTGATTATCTTCTGTAGGTCCTCATTCTCTGACTTCAGGTAAAAATAAAATAACACCTGAAAAATGTACCAATAAATAAGATTCAATTTGTGGTTTTGTATTTTAAACCTGCATGCCTATCCTCTACTTAATTCATTATAGAGACATTCTACAAAATAGAATACTGAAAAGTCTCTAAGGTCTTAAACTAATGAAGAGTCAGTACAGTAACTTGTCAATGAGCTTATTATGCCAGTATAAATCTTTCAATACCAACAGGATTGTACTCTGTGAAGAATTAACTGTATGCCAAAAACTACAAGTAATCTTTGCATAGAAGCAGAGGATAATTAATAAATTAAAAGTGGATAGCATGTCTCAGCAAAGGATATAGCGAATATTTTAAAAGCTGACCTAATTGACTTTGGGAAATTTGATCAGACATTGTGATTGGACAATCTATGATTAAACAAAATAATTATCATGAAAATTGACTTTGATTTCAGAATCTGTGTATTTCCTAAATTTGAACAAATTATGCTGTAGAAAATTAGAAACCAGGTTTCTGACTATAAAAAAAGAAAATGCTGAAGTGGAATTCATGAAGCTGAAATAGAATCAGATAAATAAATGAAACTAAACCAAGCAATCTAGGGCAAAATCAACATAAACCACTCTCATTTTTATTATATAATCCTTGACATAATGTGAAAAATATCATCTACATTGGTATCTGTCCAAGAAACCTAAAACCGGTCCAATTATAAGGAAAAACAGTAAAACACACATAATTCCATGCCACTCTTCTTCAAAAGTGACTTCAAGTCCTAACCTGAAGCCAAACAGAAAACAAAGAAATAAAAACAAGGAAGGACTGAAAAAAGAGTAATAGACTGATGAGAACATGAAGATACAATATTCGCAGAATCATGGCATCCTGTGTTGAATGCTGTATCAAAGGATTCTTTGGGGGAAATAGGATATTCACAATGAACTTTCTAGTTAGTAATTAATGACTCTGTTCTAATGTTAATTTCTAGTTTTGATAAACACTCCAGATAATATGAACTGTTATCATTAGATATATTTATGCTATATATATATATATTTCTATACTATTGTTGCAACTCTTCCAGTAAGCTTAAAATCTTTTAAAATTAAAAGAAACAACAACAAAAATCTATTCATCTTTTCTTTTCTGTCCTCTTTATTTTGCGTTGTTTTCATTTCATTGGAGTATAACTGTACTTGACAAACTATTATTCAGGTTTCCTTAAAAGATTTCTGACTTTTAAAAATTGACTGCCAAAGTTCAATAAAAACTTATTCCCTGATCATTTCTTTATACTGCCAATGTCACTCACATACCAGATCTTTGACCTGCAATCTTTCTAGCTAACTTTCTACAGAGTTGACTGTCACTCAAAGAAACATAAGTTCGTTGGGGGAATTGCATGTGCTGTATGGGAAACATAGCTATCTTTCAAATGACTCAGTTTGTTTTATAATTCTTTATAAAAGTAAATGTATAGAAAAGTCATCTGAAACTTTAGGCTGAGGTGATATAAGTCTAAATAAATACAAGTCTGACTAAAATTAGTCATACTTGTGACCCCATAGTGTGTTATGTTTTGGAAACTCAAAACAGCAATAGAACTTATAAAGTAGAAATGACTGTTCTATCCTTAAATCAACTACTAGATTACATGACACATAAAGATTATTAACCTCAAGATGTGAGTCCACATATTCTGAGCTAAGCATAATAGGAATCGTTCATGGATTTCTAGAATTATATAAAACTCCCATGAAAAAATAGAAAGAGTTTTTGTCACTGTCTGGTTAAAACATAAAGTAACAACATATTGGTCATTTTACCACAAATCTACAGACTAGTCATTTATGTGGTCCTTGATTCCTAGCCAATTCCTCAATATGTTGTTCATAGTTTGCATCTAGATTTAAGTTATTATGGAAGCGAATTGGCATTATAGACATACCTAGAGGTTGTTTCTTGTTTCTGTCTTAGCACTCTGCTTTGATGCATCTTTATTATGTATCACATTATTGAATGAACCAAAAGTTCTGTATCTGAACCAAGGCTGTAGTAAGTTAAGGCTACAAGGATGATACTCAAACCAAATGAATCAAGATAATTTGGAATGAAGTTGGAATAAAAAACAAATCATTTCGATAATTCAGGTTAGAAACTTTGGAAAATACTGAAGTTATGCAGATGTTACTCAAAGACAACTCAGCAGTCAGATATCAGGAATTATGTTGAAGCTTGGATCAATTTTTTCAGTCTCATATAAGTTTTGGACCCCCCCAAATTTAAAAGGAAACATTAGATATAAAACAAGGCATAAGGGATTAGAAGAATTTTGCTCTATTCAAACACAAACTCAGACAGTCCTGGGCTTGAGCTCAGGGTCTGAGCACTGTCCTTAGACTTTCTCAAGGTTAGAGCTCTACCACTTGAGCCACAGCACCATTTCTGGCTTTTTTCTATATATGTGGTACCGAGGAATTGAACCCAAGTCTTTGTGCATGATAGGAAAGACTCTACCACTAGGCCGAACTCCTGGCCCATGTACAGAATTTTTTTAGCATATTCCACTGGAGGTAAACTTCCTGAAAATCAGGGGAAGTTTCAGACTACTGAATTTAAGTAGTCAATGGTAATATATATATATATATATATATACTTACACTTACATTCAAACCAACTGTTCCATATAGCTCTCAATTCACATTAACTTATCAATCAGAATAACTACTGTGGACTCAAGCATCTTAGGTTTAACTTTTACAGAATTTCATTTTATAGTCGTAGATAAGCACTTCTACAAACAGTGAAATTGTAGAATTATTTAGAATTATTTATTGATTTGGATAAATATACTTTTGAATATTATGAGTTTTCAGAGGAATAAACTTTTACCATCCATTTTATAGAAACAATGACGAAATTGAGCAAATCTGAAAAAAAATAGTAACACTGGTATGTATAAATACCAGGCCACTCAACTTCATTTTTAGAATAACACCTAAGTGATTATTTTATTTTTACCAGTCCTGGGGCATGAACTCAGGGCCAAGGCATTGTCCTTTGGCTTTCTCAAGGCTAACACTCTTTTATGTGTGCCACAGCACCATTTTGGCTTTTTCTGTGCATGTAGTACCAAGGAATTGAACCCAGGGATTCACACATGCTAGGAAAGCACTTTACCACTAGGCTACATTCCTGGCCAACCTCTGATTTTTTAACCAAAACTTGTCCAAATACAGTAAACATGCAAATCAGTGGAAATAGCACAGCTTTCAAATAAATCAATCGATAGTATAATATCTATCCTGTCACTAACAGTGTGGCCTGAGGTACACTTTTAATCTCTTTGATGTCAATTTTCTCTTCTGGAAACTTGAGATAATGTGATTCTTACGGGGAGGCTCTAAGATTGCATAGAATAATTTGAGTAAAGCCACCATCACTTGTTTCTTAATAAAAGTTTCTTACGGGCCAGGAGTTTGGCCTAGTGGTTAAAGTGCTTGCCTAGCATGAGTGAAGACCCGAATTCAATTCCATGGTACCACATACATAGAAAAAAGCCGGAAGTGGTGCTGAGGCTCAAGTGGTAGAGCTCTAGCCTTTAGAAAGTCCAAGGACAGTGCTCAGATCCTGAGCTCAAGCCCAAGACTGGCAAAAAAAAAGTTTCTTAATAAAATTAGCTACTTTTGTTTTTAAATCAATAGTATGTAATATCCATGTACTTGAAAAATACATTCAACAGTTTATCACTGTTGGAATTTCTAACATTGGAGGCCTCTCCTTTTTGTTAAGGATGTTCTACTGTCTGAGATTCAAATACATTTTATAAAGGTAAAACATGATCCCTGATTCAGAATTCATGTCCTTCTTGCATTGGTTCCATGTCCTCTTCAGGACAGTTTTTTGAAAAGAATCATTAAGAGAAACAACAGGCAAAGCTTTTGGCACTAGCCTCCAGCAGAGCAGAGATTAAGTAGAACTAAACTTGGCAAATGACTCAGAAAAATGCAGTTTGTCTTTAGCTTTTAAAATAGATCTGTAGAAACCAAGCTTAGAAAAATAATGTTTTTTGAGCTGACAAGAATTTGATGTTTTATCTTTTTATTAAAATCTCTCTTGTTTTTCAAGACATCTCTTTTCTACCACAGACACATGCACGAGTGAATAAATGTTAAAAAAATGAATTTGATTAACACAGTCTTCAGAGAGCTGTCCTTACAATTGGCAGTAATAAAACATAAGACTATGAAGATATAACAAATAAATCTTTAGCTTTACAATGTGCTACATAGATGACAATAATTATTGATAATGACCAAAATAGTGAAGTAAGGGAATTAATTCACATAACATGTACTTCCATCTCTTCATGATTCAAGGAAATACTAAGCAAAAATATTTATGAGAGGAGGCAAAGAGTAAAAAAAATGGATTGAAGACACATTGTGTCATTTGCTGACAATACTTCTCTGCTTTATTTTATATAATGTATTAATTAATTGATTGATTTACTGATGTGTATCTGTGTGTGTGTGTGTGTGTCTGCATCTGAGTATCTGTGTGTGAAAATGGTTGCTTATGGACTGAACTGAAGGCCTAAGAATTAGGCCTAAAATTTTCTGTAGTTGCTTTTTAATTTCTCTAGCACTTGAGTCACAACTTCTGGATATAAGGTAGTTAATTGGAGAGGTGAATCTCATCACTTTCTTGCTTCAGGTTGACTCACTACTATCTTCAGCTTTTAGACTCCTGAGTGGCTAGGACTGAAGACTTGAGCTAAGGGACATGCAGGAGCTGCTGCTGTATATCCTTAATGTCATTAGCATTAGAAAAGAAGCTCCATAATACCATTCAAGCATCCAAACTCTGTTCACTGTGTTTTGAATCAATCACTACTGATTGAATCGCTAACCCTGATCAATAATTGTCTTCCCCCAAGCCTTTGTTAGGTTTTGCACCAATTTGATTCTATTAAATCACTTAGAATCTAAAAATACTAACTCTGAAAACAACCTTACAGGATAATATACTCAAAAGCAGAAGAGTTTACAAAGAAAAGAGTGCTTGTTTTGTGCTTTTAGAAATCTAACAAAACAACAAAAGTGACTTTGCATTGCATAATGTGGTAAAATAAAATTTACAAACAGCTACTGCCCAAATTAAGAAACTATGATCATTCAAATCAAATAGTCAATAATTCAGTTTTCTTTATTCATTTTTCCTTTTCATATGGTATTAGCAACAGTTACTTGTACAAAGGGATTTTATTTGGACCTGTGCATAATATGACTGTAGTGTACCTTGATCAGAGTCAACCCATCTGCACTCTCCCTCATCACTTGCCCTGCTTTCAAAACTGAGATTGTTTCTGCTTTTGCCAGTCCTGGGTCTTGAACTGAGGGCCTGAGCACTGTCCTTGAGCTTTACCACTTGAGCCACAGCTTCGCTTCTGTTTTTTCTATAGTGAGGAATGGAACCTGGGTCTTCATGCAAACTAGGCAAGCACTCTTACCACTAGGCCAAACTCCTGGCCCCTAAACAAATTTTAATAAACATTATTCTCCTCTTTTCACACTGATACATCAAATAGTTTAAACTTGTTCAACCTCCTTCATCTTCTGTTACCTCACCCCTCCCTACAGCACCCATACCATCACAGAGCCTGTTCGATATTACTATTATTGTTTTCACTTTTAAAATGGCAGATCAATTATTTAAAGGGCTTTTAATCATATTCAACAATGCATAAAATACAATCTCTCTAGTCTCTCTCAATGCCTATCAACCTTAACACAGAATATGTTACAAAATTAACAATAATTCTCATGTTCTCATAGACTATGAGGTTTCTTTAAATATGCTAGTGAATGTTGAAAAGAAACTCACAAAAGGAATTTGGGATATCTCTCTTTTAGTTGTGTCCTGTATGTTTGTCATATTCTACAAATGCTGAGGAAAGCACTGGTAATGAAGAATATTTAGGCTATTACATTTATACTTAATAATCTTTCCTCATATGAAAGTTGTCTCTTAGAAACTTGAAGTATTGGTTATTTAGAGAAGAGATTAAAACATCCAAATGACTAAAAGAATCAATGGCCCAGAAGAACTGAAATTAGAATTAAGAATTAATTGATTCTGAAAAATCAGATTCAAAGGGAATATTAACTGTGATTCCTCTAGAACCATTAAGCTTGTAGTAATAAAATGAGTGGGTTTTGCATATGAAGTATAATGTTTTGATTAGGTAGGTTTCAAATTTCAAAGGCTGGCTAGGAAGACAATTTCTCTAAAAGACATCAATGATGTTTTCCTTCATTAATAAAAGTTAACATGAAGTCAATGAGCAAAAGCTCCATCAAGGTAAGGAAAGAAAATTCACAATCTGGTAACATTCTATTGTTATGTAAAAGCATATACATGGTCACTCATATGCTCAACTTATTATATTAAGTGATTAATTTGCACTTTAGATTCTCATCCTACTTTGGCTTTACATCTATCTGAGTTACTTATTCATGTATTAATTTTATCTTAAGAATTACTTATAACTATATATATTGCTACATAAAATAATTTAACTGGGGTAAAACTATTCTAAAATATATTTATACCAATTCCTACTGGAAAAGATGATCTTGCTACTATACTCTAATATAGAGTGTGTTTACAATTAATGTTGTTGGGAAATTAGCAATCCTATTGTAAACAGATTTGATTGTTTATGAAATATCTTAGATGAACAGATGTGTTTATATAATTTGGTTTGGTAATTTAGAGAAAATAAAACAACTCCACACAAGTGCCAAAAATAACAGGTGGGGCATAAAGAATTCTAAGGGAACTTCATTAAATTTCAAAAATTTATAATTTAAAAGTCAAGAGCATATGATTGGATAAAACTGTGTGAATAAAGATGGGGTGTGATGGCTTTGGTTTCTAAGATAAAGAAAAACAGAGGCAAAACAGCTATAAGTTAGAATCCAGCCTGGGCTATTTTATTATAATGTGTGTGTGTGTGTGTGTGTGTGTGTGTGTGTGTGTGTGTGTGTGTATAAATCAGATCCTTCCCCCCCCAATAAAAAACACACGCAAGAAATAAACCAATACTATTGGACTCTAATCAAGCACTACAAATTTCTTACAAAATTCTAATTATGTTCTCAGTTATAGTCTCTATCACATACCTCCCATTGGCCTCCCTATAGAATCTCACTTTTATGTTAATAAAGATTTTAATTTATTTTAAGCCATGTGCCATGGTTCTTACCTGTAATCCAAGTTTCTGAAAAGGCTGAGATCTGAAGATCCTGGTAAGAAGCCAACCAGCTCTAAAGAACTGGAGACTCTTATCTCCAATTAACCTCCAGAAAAAGGGAAGTGGTGCTGTGTCTCCAGGGGTAGAGCAATAGCCTTGAGCTAAAAAGCTCAGGGACAGTGCCCAGGCTCAGAGTTCAAGCCCCATGATCCACAAAAAAATATTTAATAAATATATTATTTTAGATCTACATACCACGTTTTGGAAAAAATTATTTATTTTACTAAATATGGCTTTTTCAGATAATGTGAGCTCCAGTTGTATCCATGTCTTTCCAAATTATATAATAACATGATTCTTGTTGCTGAAGAAAGCTCCATGGTGTCCATTAGTTTTATTCTTTAATGTTTTCTCTTTTTTGGAGCAATGACAAATATTTAAGTACACAAATATGTATGTATCAGACCAACTCAAAATACCCCAGACATATTCAGTTTTGTAGTTTTATGTACCTGCAAAGTTCATCAAAAAGTTGAAATTTACAGATTTACTTGTAATCAAACTTTCTTTAAAAACATATCCTTTCATACTTATTTTGGATGATGTAACTGTCTATATTGAAAAGTTAGAATTTCAAAGATATAATTTACATTATTGCATTTCCACTCACTCAATGCTGAATATTCCAATCTAAATATTTCAGTAAAATCTCTCAAATCTACAAGTCATTTTTTGTCTTTTTTTTTTTGCCAGTCCTGGGGATTGAACTCAGGGCCTGGGCACTGTTCTTGAGCTCTCTCAAGGCTGGAGCTCTACCACTGGAATGACAGCACCACTTCCACCTTTTTCTATGTGGAACCTAGGTCATCATGCATGCTAGGCAAACACTCTATCACTAGATCAAATTCTTGGTCCTACAAGTCTTTTATATCAAAATCAATCAAGTTATCCTAAATCTGCTAGTCTTTAACTGGTTCATGTTACCATGTGCTAAATTTTACTATATGCTTTTTTGTGGTTTCATGATATAAATACATGAACATGTCATTTAAAGTTACTTAAGTATAAAAGTTGTATTTTGTTACTATTAAGGGCATAAATGTTTTTATCAGACTCCTTTTATTCCAAATCTATCTGTACAACTCCCTAATCAAGTAACATTGGACAAGACAGGTAGTTATTCTGAGCTGAGATTTCCACTTCTGTAACTTGACAACTCGAATGCTTTCTTGCTCTCTAGGTCTTTGTTTTCTGACTGAGATAGTACAGAGTCTAATGTTAGCTATGGTTACTAACTTACTCCTGTAGGTCACAATGAACATGACCCTTAATTCTCACATTCATTATGCCAGGCCATTCCTTTCTAAAAAATTGTAATTAATAGAGGGGTTAGAGTTATATTTACCAGATAGAAGGAACATTTCTTCACACACATTGATATCCTTCTCATGATTTTTGTCCCCATTACCCTCCCCCCATCCTCCCCTCATCTTGTTTCCCCCTTCCCTTTCCTATTTCAAATAAACAAATAGACTTATATACAATATACCAGATTACAAGGTTAGAATAACCAAGGGAAAACACAAGAATTGAGAAATAACATAAGACATTAAGAACAAATTCACTCATTATATAGCTCTGTTTCCAAGTCCTGGAGGTCCTTTAATCTAGCCTCATCCTATATGGCCTTATGTATCTAGGTTTCCATACACATATCTACTTGTGTTATGACTGAATTATAAACTGAACTGCAAGTTAGTGAGTACCATTTTATGGCCATTATGCTTAGTGAACAAGAAAATACATATTGCCTTAATATTATCTTGCTAATCACATTGTAGGTAAGAATTACTTGATAAATATATATCTATATATGAGTATGGAAAGTGTAATGAACAAATTAGAATGCTTACATTACATAATTTTAACAAGATACATATTAGAACGAGACTATGAATGCCTATTATAGGCATTCTAAACTCAAATGCTTACCAAACAGATAAAAAATTGCCTAGGTGCAAACAAACATTTTCTTAATATATAGAATGTATACTGTTAAATAAATCTATGGTAATTTTGTACATACATTATAATTATTTTAGCTTCAATGATTATGATAATTAACTGTTCACTACAATCTTGAGCCCAATCTAGTAAAGTGCTAACCATTGTTCCTTGTTGTATAAGAAGAATAGAAGGCTAAGATTTTTTTTATTTGCTAAACTGGTTGTCAAGGCTACACTCTCATTTTATTTCAAAGTAGTTTTAGAATAGTAATAGAAAACTTAAGTTAAAAATGTAGAGTTCACTTTGAAGTATGTTCCATAGACATAGGGAGAGATTTTTAAAGCATGTTTTTATTTCCTATTAATACCACATAATAACTATTATTAAAAGACTGAATGATAGATTTGTTATTCTTTCCTTTTAAACTATCACAAGTCCAAATTGCTTTGCTTCTCTGAATACATCCATATTGAAACTGATTTTAAAAATCAAACACTTATATGAAAGCAATAGATGCACGGACTCAGATGCATTTGTAGAGTACTGTCATACTTGCTCTCAGAGACAATTGTCCTTGTAACTAACATGATTTGTCTTAGAATGGCAAAGCAGAAATGAACTTGGATACCATTATACTTCCACTGCCTTCAAATAGGATCTAAAGTTACTTTTCCAGAGCAGATAAAAGATTATTTTAGAGCAACCACAGGGTTTTAACATGCACTGTTATTCTGAGGACTGTGCCATACTGTTTTTAAAGAACTACGTGGGGATCAGCGGAAGATGGCGGCAATTCAGTGTGAGTCTTTATGAGCTTTCACCAAGATACCATTTCTAGCATCGTAGGGGAAAGTTCATACCCAAAGATCCATCCTAAGTAAGCTGTAACACCACAGAGATCTCAGTCAGAGAGGAGAAAGGCAGAAAACCACTGCAAGAAGACAGTGTGGAGCGGCGCCAGTCTCTTGGAGCAGCCACAAAGACAAAGCCTCCCTCCAGCACCTGAGCAGACAGCGCTTCTTGGCAGCGCAGACCTGCCGGCTCCACACAGAGCCACACAGAACCTGCAGGAGCCCAAAGCTGTCACCCAGTCATGCTGTGGACCTGCCAGCTTCAAGGAACTGGAGAATCCAGTAATTTGTTAGTACCTCTGTGGACATTTCCACTTCTGCTCACTGAACAGCATTGGGAAGGAATCCCCTCCCCCACCAGCTGAGAGCAGCACCATATTGACTGCTGGCAAAGACCCTGAGAAACCAAATGGAGCCTAAGAAGTGGTGCTGGCAGCACCATTATTTAAAAGGGCAAAGGTTTTCCCAGAGGCAGCTTAGCCAGACATCCACCCCAGGCACTAGCAGAAGTTCCTCCCACAGGACAGGTCTGTGCTCCTGATAAAGAAAGCCACTCACGGCTCCACCTGTTTTTTTTTTTTTTTTCTTTTATTTTTTTTCTGCCCAATCAAGCAAACTGATCAGAAAAACTGGAAAGCCAAATTGCAGCAGAAAAAGACTTTTTGAAGTGTTTGGATCCTGAGTTTAGTGGGGACACAGTTTCCTATCCTGTCCCCTACCCCCCAAAAAACCCAAACTAAAGAATCCCCCCTTTTTTTCCTTTCTACCTTTTTCTTATTTGCATGTTTATGTGTTCTTATTTTTTCTTTGCCATTTACCTCCACCTTTTTTTAAATGCTATGATTCTTTCCATGTTTTATTTTTCCCCAGTGATAGCACTGTGTACAGACTGAATACAAATAATATTTTTATTGATATCATCACCTGATTTTTAATCTGTTGATTCTTAACCCTAGTATTTCTTGTCCAAGAACTCACAATTGTGTGCAATCTCCCCCCAACTTTTTTCTTGTTTTCCTTTTTTTTGTTGTTGTTGTGTATTTTTACTTTTTTTTATATGTTTATCATTGAACTTTCCCATATATACTTTCCTCTTTTCTTAATATATTCTTCTTATTACTCTTCTTATTTTCAGAAATTTTATTTCTTCTAAATTTTGTACTCAACTATTTTAACTTTCTATCACCTTAGGACAGTTATCCTTACACTATCCCTTTTCTTCGTTATTATATTAGTCTTTCATATAATTTTTCTATTTGTGATCCTCTGTTCATCCTTCAACTTTTATAATGCATGGATCTACAGTTGATGGCAGCTGAGCAATACTGTATATCTAGGTGTTCAATTATTCTGTAGGTCCAGAGGGACTTAAATAAAATAGAGATCAGCTTGAGGTTTTTTTTTTAATCATAAAACACTGACTGGTGGTGGTACTAGATTTGTCTGTAAGTGTCCAAAGAGAGAGAAAGAGAGAGAGAGAGAGAGAGAGAGAAAATACCAACCTAAAATTGTTTGGCCAGCTAAAGAGCTCTAGGTTGATTATGTCTTAAAAATTATAACCTTGTGCAGTATTAATCTTGCTCCCATTTTCAGATGGGCAGAACAAGAAACTCAAGGAAAATGGCAAATCAAGGAATAGACTCTCCCACCCAATATAAACAGGCAATGGAGCAGTCAATGGTAAAACTAGAGGAGAGTCCTCTAAATGTATACAAATGCAATTGATGAACACGATTAATGAAAAGTTTGAAAACATACAGAAAGAGATACATGAAGAAGCCATATATAAATGAGATGAAACCACAAAGAAGGTGATATGTGAATATTAGGAAGCCATCAAGGAGGCCAGAATAAAGAATCCACAAACAGAAAGGTGACCAAACTCCAACAAATGTCCAATGAGAGTGAAGCTGTTGAGCTAACCACTCAAATGGAAATCAAGGAGTTAAAGAAGTCCATACATGATCCAAATGAAGAGATGCAAGACATCAAAAATGAGCAACTGTAAAAAAGGGAGATGAAGAATAAGTAGAATCTCCAGTGTTGAAGATAATCTAGTTGTTACAGGGAAAGAACAGAAAATGAGTCAAACCAAATCTAGGAAATATAAAGAATGGTTCAGGAGTCCAAATAGAGAATTAAGAAACCTAATTTAAGGCTAATTTGTATTGAAGAAGGCCTGGAGAAATAGGTCAATGATATTGGAAATACACTTCAGGGAATCATCTCAGACAATTTCCCAATTATCCAGAAGGGCAGGCCCATGCAGATACAAAAATCTTTTAGAACCCCAAATAGACCTGATCAGAAAAGGACATCCCACGTCCACATTATAATCTGTACAGGATCAATAGATACCAAAGGAAGGATCCTAAAAGCTGCCATGGAGAAGAGAATAATCACCTACAAAGGAAAACCAATCAGAATAACTTCAGATTTCTCAGCAGAGACCATGCAAGCAAGAAGAGATTGGAAGGATATATGTCATGCCCTTCAGACAACTACCAACCAAGAATACTGTACCCAGCTAAGCTTTCACTCATAACTGAGGAAACAAGAGAAACCTTCCATTCCAAGGAAAAGTTGTAACATACATAGCAGCCAAACCAGCATTAAAGAAAATTCCCCAAGGTGTTCTACATATTGAAAACCAACACAAACTTGGTACTGACAAAGAAATGGCACCTAAAAATCATACCAGCTAAGTACCGCAAGAACTGTCAAGCCATAGGCCATAATGAAAGCATTTAAAATTGGTAGGAACTAATAAATATTTTTCAAACCTAACTCTCATTATCAATAGACTTAACTCTCCAATTAAATGTTATAGAATGCCTTGTTGGAACAAAAAGAAAGATCCAGGGTTCTGCTGTCTTCAAGAGACACACTTTGCCCAAGAAAACAGTTTTTGAATATGAGAGGTTGGAATAAATTTTATCAAACTAACGTTCCCAACGTTAGTTGGGAGTTGCCATCCTCATATCAGATAAAATAGACTTCAAAGTAAAGTTAGTGAGAAAAGACAAAGAAGGTTATTACATACTAATAAAGGGATCTCTCCTGCAGGAGGACATAACCATCCTAAATATCTTCACACCTAATCTCTGAGAACCGAACTTCATCAAGTAAACTTTACTTTCACTAAAACCACACATACATTGAAACACAGTGATTGTTGGTGACTTTAATATTCCACTCTCACCTATGGACAGATGAACCAGGCAAAAACTCAACAGAAAAACCTCAGAATTGAACGAATGTATAGACCAACTAGATCTAACAGACATCTTAGATTATTTCACCCAGCAACAACACATTATACTTTTTTATTTTCTGCAACACATGGAACATTTTCCAAAATAGACCACATCTTTGGGCATAAAACAAACCTGTGCAGATTCAGAAGCACTGAAATTATTCCCTGCATTCTCTCAGACCACAGGGGCATGAAACTGGAACTGAACACCACTCTCCACCAACAAAAACCTGTAACTCATGGAGATTGAACAACACATTGTTGAATGGGTCATTGAAGAGAGCAGAACAGAAATTCAACAGTTTATGCAATTTAACGAAAAGGAGCACACAAAATACCAGATCCTTTGGGACACAGCAAAGGCGATACTGAGAGGAAAATTTATAGCTCTGAGTGCATACATCAACAAATTGGAAAAATCGCAAAAGAAGAATTTAATATTTCACCGTAAACTCTTGGAAAAAGAGCAACAAACCAGCACTAATCCCAGTAGAAGGAAACAAATTATTAAAATCAAAGCAGAACTAAATAAATTGGAGTCCAAAAAAACTATAGAAAGAATCAACAAAACAAGGACTTGGTTCTTTGAAAAAATTAACAAAATTGATAGAACCTTACCAACAACACAAGGGATCATACCAAAATAAACAAAATCACAGATGAAAATGGTAATATCACGACAGAAATTACCAAGATCCAGAGCATCATGAGGGAATACTTCTCAAACCTTTACGCCAACAAATTTGAGAATCTAGAGGAAATCGATGAATTTCTAGCCAATATTAACATAACCACACTGAACCAAGAACACTTAACCCAACTAAACAGGCCTATTTCAAGCACTGAAATAGAAATAGAAATAAGAGACCATCCACCCAAGAAAAGCCCAGGGCCAGGTGGATCCACAAATGAATTCTATACGGTCTTCAAAGCAGAGCTCACACCAATACTCCTCAAGCTCTTCAAAGAAATTGAAAACAAAGACTCTTTGTCAAACTCATTCTACAAAGCCAGTACAACCCTTATCTGCAACCAGACAGAGATCCATCAAAGAAAGAGAACTATAGACCTATACCTTTGATGAATATTGATGTAAAACTTCTCAATAAAATATTGGCCAACCGTCCTCAGCAAATCATTAAAAAAAATTATACACTCTGATCAAACAGGATTCATCACAGGGATGCAAAGCTGGTTCAACATAGGCAAGTCAATTAATATAATTCAACGCAGCAACAGGAGCCTGGAGAAGAATTTCATGATCTATGGTCTCAGTAGATGCAGAAAAGGCATTTGACAAGACCCAACACCCATTTATGCTAAAAAAAAAAAACTCTGGAGAAGCTAGGAATCCACAGAACATTCCTCAGTATATTAAAGGCTGTGCATGACAAACCCACAGGTAGCATTATACTAACGGGCGAAAATATGAAGACATTTCCTCTAATATCAGGAACGAGACAAGGATGGTATTCTCTCCACTTCTCTTTAACATATTATTAGAATTTCAAGCTAGAGCAATAAGGCAAGAAAAAAAGCATAAAGAATATCCAAATAGGGAAAGAGGAAGTGAAACTTTCCCTCTCTGCAGATTCTGTCTCTACATGATTGTGTCTTTAAAGAACCCTACAGACTCCACTCCCAAGTTGCTTGAACTGATTCAAAACTTTGGCAAGGTAGCAGGGTATAAAATTAACCCTCAAAAATCAATTGCCTTCCTTTATGCCATCAACGAGAGGAACGAGGCAGAATCAGGAAAACAACTCCTTTTGCAATAGCCTCAAAGAAAATAAAGTACCTAGGAATTATCTTAACTAAGAATTTAAAGGACTTTTGAGGAAAACAAGCCCTGAGAAGGGAAATTAAAGCAAAATTGGGGACATGGAAAAACCTCCCGTGATCCTGGATTGGAAGAATTAAAGTCGAGAAAATGGCAATCTTGCCAAGGGCTATCTACAAATGCAACGCAATAGCCATCAATGTCCCAATGTCATTCTTTATAGAAATAGAAGAGGCAATCCAAAATTTCATATGGAATAATAAAAGACCCCTGTATAGCAAAAACAATTCTGAGCAGGAAGAAAAGCACAGGAGGAATTTCAATTCCAAACTTTAGGCATTGTTACAGAACAATAGTGACCAAAACAGCTTGGTACTGGCACAAGAACAGGTCTGAAGACCAATGGAATAGAACTGAGTACCCAGATATTAACCCACAGACCTATGGCTACCCAATCTTTGATAAGGGTCCAAAAAAATGGACAAAAGACACCCTGTAAGCAAGTGGTCTTGGCAGAACTGGTTAAGCATCTGCAGAAAAATAAGTTGGATCCCTGTTTGTCACCCTGCTCCAGGATCAACTCCAAATAGATGAAATAACTCCAGGTACAAGCAGATATATTGAAAACTTTACAATAAGCAATAGGAGATACACTAGGTCTCCTTGGCACAGCTCGAAACATTCTTAATAAGGACCAAGAAACACAACAAATCAGAGAAAGGCAGTCAAAGTCAAAAAAACATTCAAACCTGTGGAAGCTGAACAACACACTTCTGAATAACTCCTGGGATACAGATCAGATCAGAAAAGAAATTCAAAACTTCCTTGAATGTAATGACAATCAAGAGACATCAAAAGGAACTTATGGGACACAGCAAAGGCAGTTCTAAGGGGCAAATTTTTTGCACTAGGAGCACATATTAAAAAGACAGAATAAGAGCATGTAAATAACCTAAAAAAACCTGAAACACCTAGAGGAGCAAGAAAATATTAATTCTAAAACAACTAGAAGGACAGAAATAACAAAAATAAAATCAGAAATATCAGAAACTGAAATAAGATCTACTATACACAAAATTGATAAATCAAAAAGTTGGTTCTTTGAAAGAGTCAACAAAATTGACAGACCCCTGGCAAGATTAATCAAAAAAATGGAGAGGGGAGACTCAAATAAACAAGATTAGAGATCCCACAAAACAATCACAACTGATATCCAAGAAATTCAGTCCATACTGAATAAGTACTACCAGTGCCTATATTCAAAGAAACAAGAAAATCTAGCAGAAATGGATGATTTCTTAAATAAATATAGGCTACCCATACAGAACATTGAAGAGGTAAACAAACTGAACAAACCGATCTCTTAAATGAAATTGCGGAAGCAATCAGGGAAATAACAACCAAAAAGATTCCAGGTCCAGATGGTTTCACTGCGGAATTCTACAAGACGTGTAAAGATGAAATAACACCTACACTCTTGAAACTCTTCCGAGAAATGGAAGCAGAAGGAGCAATACCAATCTCATGTTATGAAGGTAATATTACTCTTATCCCCAAAACAGGAAAAGACCCAACAAAAAAAAGAAAACTACAGACCTATCTCTCTAATGAACACAGATGCAAAACTCCTCAATAAAATATTAGCCAACAGAATCCAGAAACAAATTTGAAAAATTATACACTACAATCAAGTAGGCTTCATCCCACAGAAGCAAGGCTGCTTTAACATTCACAAATCAATCAATGCAATTCATCACATCAATAGAGCTAAGGATAAGAATCATATAATAATTTCTCTGGAGGCAGAGAAGGCATTTGACAAAATACAACACCCATTCATGTTGAAAGCACTAGATAAAATTGGAATAAGTGGTACATTCCTTAAAATAATTAAAGCCATATATGAAAAATCTACAGCCAGTATAATACTAAATGGTGAAAGACTGAAACCATTTTCTTAAAATCAGGAACTAGACAGGGATGCCCACTCTCTCCACTTCTCTTCAATATAGTGCTGGAACCCTTAGCCAGAGCAATAAAGCCAGAAAAAGACATCAAAGGGATCCACATAGGGAAATAAGAATTTAAACTATCCCTATTCGCAGATCACATGATCCTCTACTTGAGTGACCCAACAAACTCCACTCCCAAACTTCTAGAATTAATAAACTACTTTAGCAAAGTGGCAGGATACAAAATTAACCTTCAGAAGTCAGTAGCCTTCCTATACACCAACAACACACAAACAGAAGGCCAAATCAAGAAAATGATCCCATTCGCAATAGCCCCCAAAAGAATATAATACTTAGGAATTAACTTAATCAAAGATGTAAAGGAATTATTTAATGAAAACTATAAAAGCCTAATGAAAGAAATTAAAGAGGATACTAGGAAATGGAAAGACATCTCATGCTCATGGCTAGGGAGAACCAACATAGTGAAAATGGCTATACTGCCAAAATTGATATACAAATTCAATGCAATGCCCATCAAAATCTCAAAGACATTCTTTACTGAATTAGAAGATACGATCCAAAGGTTCATATGGAACAAGAAAAGACCTAGAATAGCCAAAACAATTCTAGGCAAAACGAGCAATGCTGGTGGTATTACAATACCAGATTTCAAACTCTATTATAGAGCCATAATAACAAAAACTGCCTGATATTGGCACAAAAACAGACCAGAAGATCAGTGGAACAGAATAGAAGACTCAGAAATAGAACCACATACCTATAGTCAACTTGTATTTGATAAAGGAGCCAAAGATATACAGGGGAACAAACACAGTCTATTCAATTATTAGTGCTGGCAAAACTGGGCAGCCACATGCAGAAAACTAAAAATTGACCCTATTCTTCCCCCATGCACAAGCACTAACTCAAAGTGGATTAAAGATCTCAATATCAGACCGGAAAGCGTGAAACTGCTACATGATAGAGTAGGAGAGACAATGGAACTCATGGGCACAGGCAAAAGATTCCTGAACAGAATCCCAGGGTCACAACAGATTGGAGAGAGACTCAATAAATGGGACTACATAATTCTGTACAGATAAAAGCATAGTCCAAAAGGAGAGAGACAGCCAACCAACTGGGATAAGATATTGACCAATAATACATCTGACAAGTGTTTAATATCCAGTATCTATAGGGAACTCAAGAAACTATTCCCTCCCAAAACCCAACAAACCATTCACTAAATGGGCAAGGGAACTAAAGAGAGACTTATTAAAAAAAAGAGATTAAAATGGCAGAAATGCATATGAGAAAATGTTCATCATCTATGGTCATAAAGGAAATGCAAATAAAAACAACCCTAAGGTACCCCAACAAGAGTGGCCAAGATTTTGAACTCAGACAATGACAGTTGCTGGCAGGGTTGTGTAGAAAAAGGAACCCTGCTGCACTGCTGTTGGTATTGTAAACTAGTTCAGCCACTCTGGAAAGCAGTGTGGAGGTTTCTTAAAGAACTGAAAATTGACCTTTCCTATGATCCCACCATACCACTTCTAGGCATCTACCCTGAACATCATAACCCAAGATATGATAAGGACACCTGCTCAGCTATGTTCATCTCTGCACTATTCACAATAGCCAGGCGATGGAAACAATCCAGATGCCCTACTGAAGATGAATGAATACAGAAAATGTGGTATATATACACAATGGAATTCTACATAGCCAACAACAAGATAAATTAATGGCATTTGCAAGGAAGTGGATGAATCCTAAGTGAATCATGTTGAGTGAGACAAGTCAAGACCAAAGGAACAAAAGGCATATGGTATCCTTAATATGTGGCTATTAGATCCAAACAGTACAAGAGCGAGGAATCAATATTTGCATACCCAATGCTATAGATATGGTATTGGAAATATAAACAAAACTACATAGACATAAAAACCTATGGCTCTATAGACATAATGTTTTATTTCATAAATTAATATGTATCTATGATATACAAACACTTAGCCTAATTTTGATTTTCTCCTAAAAGCAAAGTGCTAGTGATTGTATATAGAGATTCCCTTCTTCAACACTTGTTGGTTAAACACATCATTTGAAATATGATGTAAAAATCAGTGTTAATAAATTCTTTAATAAAAAATGAAACACAAACATCTATTAAAGATGACTTAATTCTCTTTATAAAAATCAAAAAGGTAAAACAGAACAAACTCTATACGTTATCAATGAACATGTAAATTTTGTCCTAAGAAATTATTTGATGATGGGGCCGGGAGTTTGGCCTAGTGGTAGAGTGCTTACCTAGCATGTACAAAAACCTGGGTTCGATTCCTCAGTACCACATACATAGAAAACGCCAGAAGTGGTGCTGAAGCTCAAGTGGTATAGCTTTAGCCTTGAGAAAGTCCAAAGACAGTGCTCAGGCCCTGAGCTCAAACCCAGGACTGGCAAAAAAAGAAATTATTTGATGAAAATCTAGTAATAATATTTACAAATATATGTGAAAATAGAACAGTGAAGTGTGTTGTGTGAAAATAGAACAGTGAGGTGTGTTAAGATTGGTTTGAGGAGGGAGGCTATTAGAGAGAGTGAGGGAGAGGAGAGTCTACAAGGTACATTGTACAAGTTACAAGATACATTTTATGCATATGTGGACATGAAAAAATAAAAACCACTTTTATAACTAATTGATGCCAATGAATAAAGAAAAAAAGAATCATCTATATACCTCACAAAAAATTTGGAGAAATAATATTATCACATAATTTATTTTTATGTATGTATGTATGTATGCATATATATATGTATGGGATCAATCATGAGATTGATCTCAAGGCCTAGGCACTGTCCAGAACTATGTTATTGTTCAAGGCTACCTCCTTACTACTTTATATCAAAGTACCTCTTCTGTTTGTGTGGGTAACTGGAGATGAGTCTCACAGATTTTCTTTCCTGCTCAGGCTGGCTTTGAACTGTGATCCTCAGATCTCAGCTTCCTGAGCAGCTAGGATTACAGGTGTTAGCCACCAGTGCCTGGCACATTATATATATACATATATATGTATGTAATATATACATTCAAAATATATACAATATATTTTATATATTATATATTTATGTATATAAATTAGTACATTTATTATTCTTATATGTTATATATAAATTACACAATGTATTAATATAAATTATATATTCATATATAATTATATATTATATATAAGAATATATATATAAATATATTATATATAAGAAATCTGTCTGTCTGTCTGTCCATCTACATGGTACTAGTGCTTGAACTCAGGGACTCATGGCTTTCAGCTGTTGATCTACTCCTTGATCTAGACCCATTCCATATTTTTGTATTTCAATGGGAACTTCATGAGCGTTTATGCCTAGGTTGGCATAAACTTCAATTCTCCAACTCTCAGTGTCCTGAGTAGCTGGAAATACAGGCATGAGACATAAGTACACAACTACATTGTAATGCATAGAAAGCTTTATATTTCCCATATGATTTTTTCCAAATTAATGTATAGATTCAGTGAAAATCTGTGCAAGTAATGTTGTTAATAACATCAAACATAGTTTCAAATGTACATGAAGAAGAATAAATACTGAAATGACAGTAGTCCTTGAATTCTGAGGCAGAATACAAGACATTCTGTAGAACTACAATTATAGAAACTGTGATACTGGTGAAAGACAGGATTGATTAACAGACACAATCCAGTAGTGAGATTTTATGAAAAATATTCAACTGTTATTTCACAATTGTGTCTCAGCCAAAGAAGTGTAATTGAGCAAAGAAAGAATGTTTAGCAAATGGTGCTACAATAATTGGGCACCAACATAAAAAAAGAATAGAAACAAGAAAGAGAAAAGAGAAAGCAAAAGAAAGCATCTAGACCCAAGCCTTGAACTGTTTATAAAAACAAACAAAATAGGTCACAAACCTAAATGGAAAGTTTTACATTTTATTCTAAGAGTAATACACAAAAGAAAGCCAAGAAAAGCTTGGCTATGGCTATTCTTTCAACATCAAAAGGATGATAAATGAAAATAAAATATTTGTAGAATGTGTTTCATTGTAATTGGATTTGAAAAAGATACTGCCAAGAGAGTGTGAAGAGATAGAGGTGAAAATCTTTGAACAAGGGCAAATCTGATGTTAATTACACCCTGTACATATCTCGTAAAAATCATGAGTAAATGTACAATCACATTTGTAAAATGGACAAAATATCTAAGCAGAAGCTCATCAAAGATGAACAGATGGCAAATGGGCACATAAAATACCCTGAAATCAACATCATCATCACACAACATCTTACACCATCAAATGTTGGTTAGGATGTGAAGCAACAGGAATTCTTATTTATTGTCATTGAGACTTCAAACTGGCATGTCCACCTTGCTGGAAACTTGGATGTATCTTATCAATCCATACACCTTCACAATAATACCCAGTAATCTACTGCCTTGGAATTTAGCAAATGCTGAAATCTCATCTATGTAAAAATCATGTAAAAATTTATAGAAGCACCATTATGCAATTGCCAAAGTTCAGAAGCAACAAGGATGGCTTAAGTAGACTGATAGATCCATAAACTTGGTACATGCCAAACTTTAAATATCCTTAAGTACTAAACAGATGAACTACTAAGCTGTGAAAAAAAACACTTGATAGATCTTAAGTGCATGTTGCTAAGAAATAGGAAGTAATATCAACAAGATACATATTCATAATTTTAACAGGATACATACTCATGGATTTGGCTATGTGATATTCCAGAAATAGCAAATGTACTGAGCAAAGAGAAAAAATCAGTGTGCAGAGGTAAATATGAACTAATAATAACAACACAGAAAAATATAGGTCAGTACAATACTTGTACATAATTTTTGTACAATATTATGATGATGTATACACATTGTTTTACATTTTTCCAAGCCCACAGATTGTCTTAGGTTGAATACTATCAACAGTGAATTCTATACTAAAAGTTACCTTGGTGATTAACAGAGTACAGAGTCATCCTTTGTCTCCTGTACCATCCTAGGAGAGGTGGATAAATAAGAGATTGTGCTTGGGAAAGGAAGACGATATAGAAGAACCCTTTATGACTTCTTCAGTTTTCTATGAACCTAAAACTGCTCTAAAATGTATGAACATACATAACTATTTTAGCTCATGTAATTCCTTGCATAAACATAGAAAAATGAATTCCTTACATATTGAACATAGTGTTTTGCATATTTTGGAGAAATTAAAAGTAAATAAAATTATGTACAACAATAAGTTATGCAAGCCTTTTTATTTAGTAACACAAATTTGAGTTATCATTTGGATTAATTAAACTATTGATTTGTCTTTGATATATAAGGTGACATCTAGTCCCCATTCTGACTTTGTTTAGAAAAATCCATTGGTAATCCAATTCTATACTCTTGATTTGATTTTTGTTTTGTAATGTGGAAATTCAGTGATCACCTAGACATGCACAGCCGTGCCTTCCTGAAGTAAAAACATAACAGCACATTTCATAGAAATTGATGAACAGAAAAGATAACACTAGCTGATCAAATCCCATTTCTGTGTTGCTCCTACGTCAGTATCCTAACCAACTTAAAAAAAAATTAAAGTTGATAAATACAAATAAGAGGGCCGCGAGTTTGGCCTAGTGTTAGAGTGCTTGCCTAGCATGCACAAAGACCTGGGTTCGAGTCTTCGGTACCATATATGTAGAAAAAAAAAGCCAGAAATGGTGCTATGGCTCAAGTGGTAGAGTATTAGCCTTGAGAAAACCCAAGGACAGTGCTCAGGCCCTGAGCCCAAGCCCAGGACTGGCAAAAAAAATAAGATTCAGTTTACATACAATTATAGATATATAATTATGTTTGTATGAAATATAGAGTAAAATATATGCATTTTTCTGCATTATTGCTTTAGTCATAAATGTTTAATGAACTTGACTTATAATTGTGTTTATTAGGTTTTACAGAATTTCCGCTTTGCCATGAAAAATTTCTGCCGCAGAAAACATTATATTGGATGAGTGCCTTGCTCCTCAAATCTCAGCCTCATGCTACCCAGGAGGCTGAGATTTGAGGAGCAAGTTTCAAAGCCAGCCGAAGGCACTAAGACCATAAGACTCTTATCTCCAATTAATCACCAGAAAAACAGAAATGGCATGTGTCTCAAGGGTAGCCTTGAGCTGAGAAGCTCCGGGAGAGCCCGCAGGCCTAGAGTTTAGCCCCATGATTGACAAAAAAGAAAAGGAAAGGAAACATTATATTTTCATATACAAAGTGTTTTCTTTCTTTTTTGCTAAATTCTTTGAATTTTCATTTCTACTTTCACAAGTATACAGTAACATATTGAGTTATCCATCTACATTTTCATATCATTTATATTGCCATTAGTGGGGCTTGAGTTCAAGACTTCTCACTCTCATTTAATGCTGGAATCCTGCCCCTTGAACCCTACTTCTAGTTCCAGAATTTTGCTGGTTAATTGGAGGTAAACATCTCCAGCATTTGTCTGCCTGGGCGGACTTTGAAACTCACTTCTCAGCTGTCAGCTTCTTATGTAGCTAGGATCATAGATATGAGCCACCAGCATCCAGCTCTGTGAATTATAACACCTTTCTCTCATTGGAAGTTCAATAACGTGAATGAATTATATTGAATTACACAGTTTACTTTTTACTTTGTTTGAACCTATTTCTTAATTAAATGAGTTAAATAAGGAAGCAGAAATTTACCATTAACCAATCCTTTTTCTAAATTATGAGACAGTCTCTGACTGGCCATCTACTAGAAATCCCATAGGTAATAATTTTCCCTGGTGATCTTTTAGACCTCAATTGAAAGGCCTTCAACATGAGAATAACATGATAATTTGCTTATTTATGTAACTAGAATTAGTAATACTTTGACTTTTGAATTGCTTGCCAAATCATGAGGATTTAAGTACTACTACAGCTAAATTAATCTAGTTCACTCCACAGATTTAGAGACACATTAGATATTTAAAATATTGAAGTAAATATGGTGCTTTCAGTAGGAAGACAAAGAGTATGCTCCCAAATAAATTCATTTCAATAAGATATACTTAATTAAAGAAGCTTCTCCAGGGATAGCATATAAATAATATAGAATACAATGGGATAAACTGCATACAGAGAATTGAAGAAGTAATTTGACTTAGTGGTAGAAAGACTAATATTTTCCTTCTGAGAGTTAAAGATGATACTGTAGTGGGATTTGAAGTTCAAGGAAATTACATTATGATTCCATATCAAACATAAATCTAAAATGAGATTTGGAGCTTTCCTTACCTCACTAATCAATAAATGAAAACTATACATAACCAAGATACATAACTGACTCATTCATATTTCAGTTAATTTGTGTATATGATTGCTTTAAAGACAAAGGAAATAGAATGGTCTATTTCCCTATTGAGTCTTAAATTGATTTTAACTCTCAATGTGCAACAACTTGTATCATCTCTTCCCACGGCTCCATGGACTGACCCCCAAGGGCCTCTGCTGATGAACTGACAGTTCAAACCTGTGATTTTGATTCAGTTACTTTGTTTCCATTGATTCTTCTCTGAAACACACACACACACACACACACACACACACACACACTCCTGTCTTCCATCTTCATACACATGTTAATTTAAAGCCATTTTTTGCTTACTTCCAAGAAAAGCTAAGAGCTTGCCAAGAAAGGCTGCAGAAAATTTAATTTTGAGAAGTGTTCTTGATGTATGAGCCCGCTTAATGCTCTCTATTTTACTAAAAAGACTGACAACTACCTTTTTGGCTTACAGACCTTGACTTCACAGATCTACAAAGTACGCGAAGGAAAAGAACAGGACTCTGATCAGATATTTGGCTTTATCTTTCAGTTTTTAAATCAAAATATATTCTCACCATGAAAATATTCTCAGGTGGATTATTTTGCTTCAGTCAATCTACAAAATGCAATTATTTTTCTAGACAGTAAATACATGCTTTGATTCCAAGGGAGCATGACACTAGATTCTTAGAAAATTATAATCATGTTAGCATTTTTGACATAACTTAATTAACAACCTCTCACACATGAGGGTAGGTGTCAATTGCCTCCCCAAAGCTTTCTGCTGACACAGTGAGCCAACTATCCAAATAAATAGATTTAATGAGTTGCTTGTGAATATTATAGAAACTAAGTAAAACATAATAACCTCGTCAAGCAAGAATAAAATGATCAATATGACTGTGTAAATTTTAAATTACAAATGCTTTTCTAGAAGCAAGTGATTTTACTAAAAAATAAAACGGTAACTTATAACACTAAATCAACTGTTATATCTTAAATACATACAATTCACTTTCTAATAGTTGGATACGAATAACATAAATTCAAATGGGTTATTGTAAAATTTCATTTTTACCATTTTCAACACTTTCCTATGGTTACTTTTAAATATTCTCCCTAAAAACCTGTGGACTTAAAAAATTGAAAATAATTTTTAAGTGGCTCCCGTGAGTCATTCTGTTATCCTAATGACTTTGGAGACTTAAATCTAAAGGATCATAGATCAAAGCCAATGCAGAAAGAAGAGTCTATACAGCCACATGTCCAAAATACCCAGTAAAATTCTGAGCTGGAGGCATAGCTCATTGCTAGATTGCCAACCTGAGGAGTGATGCAAGCAAGAATGCTAGGTACTGAAGTCAACTTCAGAAGTAGCAAAATAATCACAAGAGCAGTAGTAATAATCATAATCATAATCATAATTTAAATATATCATCTCTTTTTTTACTCAGTCTTGTACAAATCCCTCATGTCAAATGAGAAATAGCAAAGCTTGGAGATCTGATTTTTACTTTTGCATTCTGTCAATTAAATCAAATATCAGATATATTTGTTTTATAAAGAGAAAAAAGTTAGAGCTTAGATTGTATGATTGCTTGGCCTAAATTCTTTTTCTTTTTTAATTTATTATGAAGATGAGGAACAGGATAATTACAGTTACATAAGTAAGGTAATGAGTATATTGCTTTTTTTTTGCCAGTCCTGGGCTTGAGCTCAGGGCCTGAGCACTGTCCTTGGACTTTCTCAAGGCTATCACTTGAGCCTTAGCACCACTTCTGGCTTTTTTTTTCTATGTATGTGGTACCAAGGAATTGAACCCGGGTCTTCGTGCATGCTAGGCAAGCACTCTATCACTAGGCTAAACTCTGGGCCGAGTATATTGCTTTTTAAACACAGTTCCCCCCTCCCTCATTTTCTCCTGTTTGTCAAGAGTACATTACATTCAGAGACCTTGAGACAGGAAGATCCATAGTCTCACTGTCCACAGTAGAGAAATAACTTATATATTTTACTGATGAGATATTTTTCCTATATGAATCAAAAACTATTAAAGAATCACACTTACTTTATGCTATACAAATAGTTCAGTGACAAGAATATTCTCATAACTATTTTAGATATTATCAAATTAGGTTGACATAATAAAGATATTAGACCATATAGGCAGAGCTCAGCATTTCTCAATTCCATCAGCATTGTCTCTGTGTCTACGTAAAATATTAGATAATTCCTGGCTGAAAGAAAACCTGTCACTGAAGAGTAGTTGATTGGTTACTAGCCAAAGACTCGTTAGCCCCCACACTGTGCTGTGTAGAAAGTTCCATCTAGTTCATAGATATATCTTAGTACACGTATGCTGTTTCTTCTCCCATACTTGAGTAAAATAAACAAAATAAAACTAGACAAGGTGCACCACTAAAGTTCATAGTAAAGACAGGAAATAGCTTTGCATTCTATTTATACTAGTTTAAATTATTGTATTAACATTGAAATAAAACATCTATCTATCTATCTATCTATCTATCTATCTATCTATCTATCTATAAGCTCCTCAAAAGAGCTACATTTTGGTAAACAGTTTATCCTCAAATATTCGCTTTTGCTTTTTATTAAAGGAAAGTAAAATATTATTTAACCAAGAGGTGGCACAATTCTACATTTAAGATGCATCTTCTGCTGATTTGAACAAATACTTACAAGCTAGAGGATGTACTAGTTCTACTTTTTACCATTCATCATCAGCTTTGAACATTTATAAAGATTATATGTTCTGAAAGAATGAACTTTGTTTTCGAATAGAACTTTACCAGAAATGCACATCTTCTAGATGTGGAGATGCTAGCACAGAGCTCTTCCCTCATTATCTTTCTCCCTCTCCATCACTACAGATGGTAACTCGGAGATAAGGAATTCATATTAAGCTCACTCTCAGAAGATAGTTCTTTCTAAAAACGAATGAAAAGATATTTCTCTAGGGATTGTTTTCCACTTTGTACTCTGGAAGTTAGGTCTTATCCTTTAATACTTACCAATATCAACTAAAATATGCATATAGAACAAAGTGCAGAAACCAAAACCTGCAGAACAGATAGACAGCTTTCTCTTTGCACTCCTCTCCCCCCAAGTTCAGTGCTGCCACCATCAGTAAAACAGTCACTAGTCTCTAGGACATTAACAATTCATTCCTCAAGTCCAGCCAGGAGGAAACATTACAAGAGCATTATGCTAGCCCTCAAATTCAGTCTATATTTTTGCTTCATACTTCGGGAACACTTCTCTTCTGAGATAGTTAATTCCAGTACATCTACACTTACTCTGACATATTTACTGAAAAGAGAAACCGACATAATGTTGAGTTCTAATCAAGTTATATCTTGTACTACTGATTTATAGTGCTATTTTCAACTATGGACTACTTCAGACATGTGTCAGTGATTTGTGCACATTTGTGAGCATCATTTATTGATAGGTGTGAGACGGATTGGTTAGAACCCCCTACAGGGTTTTGCCATGGGGTTTGATTATGTTGCAAGATTACATGGAGATTTCTAGTTCAGAAAAGTCCTGTGCCTATTCTGAAAATTATTGCTTTGATGGGGACAGTCATCATCTCCTTCATCCTGAAGATGGACCACAAACCATCATAGGTGACTAATGGCCTTTTCCCACTCATTGCTCCTAGGCCACTATCTCTTGACACTTACTTCTTACTTCCCTCTTTCAGTTTTCTCTCTCTCTCTCTCTCTCTCTATGTATATATGATACATTTATATAAATATATTATATATAATATATATGATGTGTAAATATACAATATATAAAATATCATATCTATAAATACATATGATTTGAATCCTTCACAGAAAATTTGGGCTCATGTGAAAGTTTCTTAGCCATTGAAAGTTCCTTCTAATTTTAGAAGTAGCAAAACCTCAAATGAGAAAGTTAAAAAATAAAAACACAGAAATTATTTCAAAAAGACAAACCATTGTAAAGAAAGAAAACCAGAGACAGATATTAAAAACCTGCAGGTCACATACTTGAGAAAGAGACAGCATGTATTTATTTTGCCTCTAAACTACTAGATCTATGGACTATTGGTATAAGAATGAATGGACAAACTGGAAGATAAAGTGGAGCAAATTTAGCAAATTTAGCAAGTACGGGGAGATGAACAAGGAAGGAGATTACACTGAAAGAAAGATTCATCTTAAAGATCTTTTTAAGAGATGTTCTAGAATATCTAGAATTGAAAAAGAAAACTGAAGAAGAAAGAATTTATGAGATTCCCTAGAATCACAGGACAGGATGAATTGTTATCAAATGGTCACCAGCCAAGAATGATCTTATGAACTAAATGATCACAATGGAGACATCCCATATCTCACAGTACCAGGAAGAAGAAATAAAAGGTACACACAGAATGAAAAGAAAACCTGCCAAAATATAAATGGCCTGTCCATACAATTCTATAAATGGAAACTTTAATCAAAAATAGCTCTGTAAACAAAAAATTTAAAATATTAAAATATTTTTAAATCTAAGTTTTTGTCTGCTCCAGTTTGTGTATGATGTGCTCCTTAATTTTCTTGTCCTGAAGCGTGGTCCTCAGTGTGACAATGTCTGCCCTTGGTGTAGACCACCACTCTCAGGGGGGTATTAGTGCGGTCAACAGACGGCTCTTCTTGCAAGGGAAGCTTATGCATCCTGAAGCCTGAAGTCTGCTCTCTCCACAGAGTTGTGTGTCTTCCTTTGCCAAGGGGCTTTGGTAACAAAATCTTGTAAATAAAGTATCAGTCACAAAAATATTTTCTTTTAACTTTCACAGATGGGAATTCTGCTTTCTTTCAACAAAAAAAACACTGCACCTCCTAATTGTTAATGTCCTGTGTTGCATGAGGATAGGAAAGAAAGCAATAGTATACTGAAAATCACTTATGTTGGACATTTTGGGAAAACCATAGGTCATGGGGTGAACTGAGCCTGGGCATTGTCCTTGAGTCCTTCAGTTCAATGCTGCCACTCTACCCCTTGAGCCACAGAGCCACTTTCGGTTTTCTGGTAATTAACTGGAGATAAGAGTCTCACTGAATTTAGTGCCTGGGCTGGTTTTGAACTGTGATCTTTAGATCTCAGCCTTCTGAGTAGCTAGGATTACAGGCATGAGCCATTGGTGCAGGCTCAAACTTTTTTATTTTTTTGCGAGTCCTGAGGCTTAAACTCAGGGCCTGGGCAGTGTCTTTGGGATTTTCCTCAAAGTCAGCACTTTACCATTTGAGCCACAACACCACTTCCAGCGTTTTCTATGTATGCAGTTACCTAGGAATGGAACCCAGTCTTCGGGCATGCTATGCAAGTACTCTACCACTAGGCCATGCTTCCAACTGAAATCTTAAACATTATGAATTTGAGCATGAATATCCCCAAAATTTAATGCTTTACTTTCCCAAAATTTCTAAGATACATATATTGTATACTTGAATCCTTCTTAGAGTAAGACAATGCTTTAATTTTCCTCACTTTAATACTGGCCAATGTGCACACTGATAGCAATAAATAGAGAAAAGTTATGCTTCTTTCCCATTAAAATAGACAGTTTCATATATAATGTTTCCACAGGTGTGTGTGTGTGTGTGTGTGTGTGCGCACGCGCGCATGCATACACATTGGTGTATGCATGACTTCATGCTTTCTTTGTCAGAATTTACTCCTTAACAGGACCACTGGAGAATACATAGCACAGACTTTCAATTTATTACATCATAAAACTCATTTTGAAGGAGAAATAATCTTTATGGTGTTATTTACTGCATGTGATACAGCTAAGTGAATAAATTGTACACAGACACCATTTATTGCATAGAAGAGAATCTCTGCACGCAGCAGACTACTGTACTTGCAAGGTCAGCACTGCTCTCTCTTGCTTTTTGTATTTTTGCCAAAGTACTTTTGGTAATATTAATTGAGAGAAACCACATGGTGTTTTAAATAGCGTCATGGGATTTTCTACTATTATACAGCCAAGTAACTATACAAAGCATCCATCAATACTGACCAACACTATTAAATATGGTATCATGGCATCAACCCAAGACATTGCATTTATCTAATCATTGACTTTACATTTAGCTCGATCTATTTCAAGACAAGAAATGAAATGCTTGCTGCAAAATTACATTTCCAGCAATTTCAGATAAAGGAAGGAGATGAACTTTGAATGGAGCAATTGTTTTCTAAATGGGTTTTTAAGGCATGGTATATTGGGTCTTAAGTTCATTGATTTGTACTAGACCTAAAAGCCCAGGTTGGAAAGGAATATCACTCATAGAAAAGACTTGGAAAGAGATTGCTTATTCCCTGAATCAGAGGTCTCAAGCCAAATTTAAAAACCTGCTCACAGAGCAAATTTCTTTTGATTCTTTAAAATAAAATTTCAAAAGACTACAAGCACAGGGGCAATTTATATCTTTGGGGACATTTTAAAGAGAAAAATGCATTAGCTCAGGGGATGGTTCAAAGGACTGGAAATGGGATAGAAGACCTTTCACCTTGAGTTATCATTTGATGAATGCAGCCCAGGCTTAAAGTGAGCGCCACTCTTTTCTTTGAGTTACACTACAACAGTCTAAGAAATAGTCATAAAACTTTCATCACGGTATGGGCCTTTGAATTGTTGGAGAAAGGAAAATTGTAGGCCACGAATTTGATTTCTAAACTTGGAAAAATTATGCTAATGGTTTATGAGAATTGCTTTTTTTGTTTTCTTGATAATAACACAAATGTTCCTATTACTGAAGCATACACATGCAAAGTACTTAAGTATTTTATCACCAGCTAAAATAACAACTAAATATCTTAGTATTCACTCATTCAAATTCATGTTAGTTGCAAACAAACTATTTTTCTATATTATCCTGTGGACATTAGTTCTGTGAAAGCATATTTAAGTTAAATTCTTATTTGTTAATATATATTAGGTAATTATAATTATGCTTTCCCATTGTTCCACCAGAAAAATTAAATTAATACAAACCCAAGCAATATTTTAGTCACTTCATTATTTCATAATTATGGAGTTTATAGTCTGCCCTGAAGTGCAACATGTTGTAAAGTGATTTTTCATTGAAATTTGTGATGATAAAATCATCTAGAAAATTCATCAAATATTTGTATTCACTGACCAGTCTACTCCAAAGCTTGTTGTCAAGGTGCTGATGAATTCAAGGGAGGAGAGTGTCTCCACAATTTCCTAAACAGGAGCCAATCTCATAAGAACAATCCATGGACTGAAGAGGGGTTGTGAAAACTTAATTTAAAACCCAAGTCAAGGGACATCTTGAATCTTGGTTCAAAGTACTCAGGAGGAAGAAAATCACCAGCGTATTGTGAATTAATGCACCTTCTATCTGGCAAATATCATGTAACCCTTTTATGAATTACAATAAAAATATCAAAAAAATAAATAAAAGCATCACAACCAGGCACTGGAGCTCACACACTTGTATTCCCAGCTACTCTGGAGACTGAGAATCAGGATTCAAAGCCAGTCTGGGCACTAAATTCAGTGAGACTCTTATCTCTAATCAATACAAGAAAACTGAAAGTGAAACTGTAGTTCAAGTGGTAGAGTGCTAGCCTTGAGCTGAAGAGCTCAGGGACCAGTGCCCAGACCCAGAGTTCAAGCCCCATGATCAATAACAACAACAAAAAGAACCTGAGAGATGCTACTTTATTAAGTTAAGTAGATAATATACTCGCAATGTCTGTAATTTGATACTCAGATTTTCTCTCCTTCCTTTTCTCTCTTTCTCCTTTTATTATTTTCCTTTCAATTATGCTAGTACTAGGGTGTGAAATCAAGGCCTGGAGCTCTTACAACTAGTTCTCTACTGTTTGAGCCATGTCCCCATTTTAACATTTTGCTCCCTAATTAGAGATAGTGTTTCATGAACTTAACTGCTGGACCACGACATTCCTGAAGGTCACTGACTCCAGAATATCTAGGATTACAAGCACGAGCCACATGAACACAGCTCCCCCACAACTTCCATAACCAGTATTCTATTTTATTGATAAGCTCTGCTGCTGAAAACTGAGCATTTCAAGGAGACATGGAGTACATACCTTTGTACTCCTGAATTATTATTCTTAATTAGTCTTTTCGAGGTGAAATTAATTATAAATATAGAGGACAAATAATCATGTGATTTAAATTTGGAGTTAGCCCAGATGAATGCCAAGTATATTTTGTAATAAAGCAATGAGGGATTGAAGTAAACAACTATCATATAACAAAAGAATAAAAAGCAACTCTAGCATATGTTAAAATAAGGCATCATAAAACCTACTGGATTCATTGTTACTAAGCACATGTAAAAATTAGATCAAATTTAGATTTGTTTCCCCTTTACTTATTTCTGTTTGCTCAAAGTACACACAAATGAACAAACTGAAAGGATGTAGTCATAAAAGTGTGCCTGACAAAGCCGTGTTATTTCAAAAGGATACAAAGCGTTGATAACACACAAGGGATTCTGACATAGATGGTTATTATAGAACTTGTTCAAATTGATATTATTCCCTAGAAAGATATCTGCATTGGAAAGATATTATTGTTTGAAGTATTTTTTAGCACTATCGAATGCACTCAGGAATCAAGACAAATTTTAGTATATTCTTAATGTTTTGCAAACTTTTCCAGACCAGGTACATCACAAATGAATGTCAATCCTAAGATTTTTGTTAGGTTGAAGTAAGAAAGTATTATGTGAAAATATTGAAAGCCCTGCCCAAGCTTGTTGAAATTTAAGACAGTTCTGAGCTTTTAACATCAAAAATTCCATAGATTATTTTCTTACCTTGTTATCTGGTATATTGTATATATGTTTATTTGTTTATTTGAAATAGGATAGGGAATGGGGAAAAGAAGACCAGAAGAGGGGGATGTGGGAGGGAAATGGGGACAAAAACATGAGAAGGGGTATCAATGTTTGTGAAGTAATGCACCTTCTATCTGGTGAATATAATGCATTCCTTCTATTAATTATAATAAAAAGAATATTTAAATAAAAATATAAAAATGAAATTTATAGACAATAGCTCAGTCTCATTGATTTTTTCCACTGAAATTTTATAAATGTTTTTAAAGTGAGTACCAGAGGCTGGTTCCCCTAATCTTAGCTACTCAGGAGCCTGAGATCTGAAGATCACTATCTGAGCACAGACTGGCAGAAGGCAGGTTTGTGATACTCTTTACCCTAGTTAATCACAATGAAGCTGGAATTGTAGCTTTGGCTTCAGTGATAGAGCAATAGCTATGAGAAAAACTGAAGGACAGTGTCCAGGCCCTGAATTTAAGCCCCAGAAAGAGTGCACGCATATGTATGCATGCACACACACATAGACACGCACACACACACACACACATACACAAACATACTTCTTCAAATACTTGTGGATATACTTATTAAGAAAATTCACTTTGGGCTGGGAGTTTGGCCTATTGGTAGAGTGCTTGCCTAGCATGCATGAAGACCCGGGTTCGATTCCTCGGTACCACATACATAGGAAAAAAAAGCCAGAAGTGGTGCTGAGGCTCAAGTTGTAGAGCTTTAGCCTTGAGAAAGTCCAAGGACAGTGCTCACGCCCTGAGCTCAAGCCCATGACTGGCAAAAAAAAAAAAAAGAAAAAAAAGAAAATTCACTTTGAAACAAATATGTTAATGTAAAATGAATTCTAGTTATGTGTCTACATAAAAAACTACACTATATATGAATGACTTAAAATCACTCATTTATTCTCTTGTCATTTCAGTATTTTATGGATGTGAGCATGGTTTATACACTTCCTTTATTTTAACATCCTGCAGAATGCTAAGTCAGGCATTAACTAGGGTTTTAGTCAAGTTAAGAAAAATGTCCCTACTTAAAGTTCTCCCAAATGTTGCTAATAGAACCCAGTTGCTAAAGGTTGTTACATGGGGAAAATCTTGGCTGTTGGTCTAAGGTGTCTAATTCCTTGAGATACAAGGATCTTTCTCATAGGGGACCTTCTTTCTTCAGTCAAAATAGCTGAAAAGTCTAGCATTGGAAAAAAACATGGTCTTTTATAACTTAATCACTGAAATATCCTGTTTCTCATGTGTCATGTATGGATGGGGAAAACTGGGTTACAAGGCCCATCCACACTCCACGGCTGAATTTTGATTACACAAAGATGTGGGTTACCAGGAGATAAGGATCATTTGCAAATGCCATTGGAAATCTTATGCAATCATCACCACAGGTTTAAACGTATCACCAACTCATGTAGATTCAGAATACTGGTAGTAATATATGTATAGATTGACTATCGGGCTTATTAAATAACATTAGCAAACTGAGTAAATTATTACAGTAAGGGCTCTTTTTCTTTGGGCTGTTTCTTGTGTTTCAGGAAAGAAAATGTATAAATAGTGTCTTCATTGAGTAGTAGATTATTTTATTATTATTATTTTAGCAGTAACAAAAGTGAAAGTTCAAATTCAAACTATAATCTTACTGGGAAGTAGTCTACACCAGAACAAAAATGAAAATATCATCCATAAATGGGGTCTTCTTATCATTTATTATATTCCAGCTTTCCAACTTTGACTTTTCCAAATCTCCTTATTTTTCTACTTATTCACACAGATTACATTGATAAAGTTTCTGATGCAATTTCTACTATAACCATCTATGTAAAAAGCAACAATATCAGAAGCAAATATTTAATAGAATCTTACCAAGTCTCAGGCATTTTAAAATATATTATCTCACTTAATTCATTCAATTAACCCACAAAAAGCAAGCAAATTGTGATATGAGCCTTTTAATTAATAGAAAAAATGATAGCTGACAATCGAAGTTTAAACAGATGACTTTGTATGTGAGAGAGTTATTCTCTTGTCTAGTACACAATCCTTTACATATGGCATAAAAGGTAAATGCAGAGAATAATTACAATGAAATTCCTTTGCAAAGTACTCTTCATATGAATAGCTCAAAGCACTTTATATTGCATTACCTCATTAATCTTTGTGGCATCCTACTGAGTGAATATGGCAAGGATTTTATTTCATTTTTATTGACTTTTAAAGTAAAGTTAGAACTTTCACTTTCAATTGCTTTTTCATAGCATATCAATGACTGCTTGAACTAAAAGGTGGAAGGCGTAGATGGCCATCCAGTTCCAAAAAACTTCATTTATTTATTAAATTAACACTTTAGTTTGTTTTTTTATATTTTTATTGTAATTAATAAAAGGGTTACATGATATTTGCCAGATAGAAGGTGCATTAATTCACATATATTGATACCCTTTCACATGTCTTGGTACCCATTACCCTCCCCCCCACACCCCCATCTTGGTCTTCCCCCCTTCCCTATCAAATTTCAAATAATCAAATACAAATAAATTCAATATATCAGATAACAAAGTGAGATACTGTAACAATATGAGATACCTAAGAGACAGCAAAGGAAATGAGAGATAACATAGTACATTAAGGACAACAATCATTCGTTATATGGCTTTTGTTTCAATATCCTGGAGGTCCTTTCAATTAGCTTCATACTATATGGCCTTATGTATCAAGGTTTTGCTCTATTGCAGATCTCTGCTGGTAGAGCCCAAGGTTTCTACTGATTATGACGAATGAGGGAAACCATTGAGCCTAAGTTCCCATAGAGGTTCGCTATGACCCAGCAATTCCACTACTTGGCATTTACCCAACCATCCAGAAACTAGGGCATACTAAACCCACTAGTACAACAATGTTCATTGCAGCATTAGTCACCATAGCAAAGATATAGAACCAACCTAGATGTCCCTCAGTTGATGAGTGGATCAACAAGTTGTGGTATTTGTACAGAATGGAATTCTATGCTGCTGTCAGAAAAAACGGAAAACACTTTAGTTTTTGAGTAAGAATTTTTACCACATGATTGTTAAAACAGAGGTTCTGGAAGAAACTTGCAATTTGTGAAAAGAATTCAGCATTTGTCTTTCAATGCATATTTATATATTTATAAACATTTACTGTACACAGGGGTTTGATTTCAGCATGTCAGTTTATGAGTATGATGTAACTTGATCAATATCACCTTTTGCATCATCGAATTCTCCTATGTCTCTACCAATTTCACCAATATCCTCAGTTTTCCTAGTTTCATGTTCACATATATACACAGAATATTATCACTGTATCTTCCCAGCCTTTCTCTCTTCACTTGTGTACATCCTCCTTTTGACCTGTTCCTCTTCCCTGAAGATTTCATGTTCCTGCTTCCTGTGTTTTCATTTTAATCATTCTAAAGAATTTCATAACATACTTTAGTTCAAGAGCTTTTGCATATAGGTGTCTGGTTCCATAGAATAAATAGATTTGGAATCTATATCTTTATTTATATATCTCTCTTCATCTATTTTTTGTCTGTCAATCTAATTTTCTGGATTCATTTAGCCATTGAAGGACATCTGGGATGGTGAATGATGAAGCAATGAAACGGATATTTAAAGGTTACTACTATATCATAATTTATTCTAATTTGGATAAGTAATCTAGAGTGATATCACTAATTATAGGTTAAGTCTACATTAAGAACTTTTAAATGGCAAATATAGGTATTGAAGTGAAAAAATGGTTTTAATTTAGTTGTACTTATTACAACAGTGAATGCATGACTTACCACAAAGAAAACTAACATTATTATTATGTTAAATCTTTTAGTTTTATTTGCATAACAATCCATGGAGTTTCTAATTTTTACATGTTTTTTTTCAGTATTTATGCCCTATTAGTAGTCTCCCAAAAATTCATATAATTATCAGTAAATAATTTCTCCTTGGTTCCACCTAGCATGTTAATCTTTCCTTTCCCTATGCCTTTATTATCTTTCACTATCATTCATTGACCTGTTGGCTTAATTTACTCTTTATTTACAATCTTGTCTTTGCTTTCTGGTAGATGTTTGTTACTTGTTACTTTTTTCATTCTAGATATATAGAAAAACAACTGCATTGTACAGGTTAAAGTATATGTATATATATATATATACACATAAATAGATACATATGTATATGTTTCTCTCAAGTATATATACATGCATGTGTGTATGTGTACACACATATATAATATATAATCTTAAAGTTTTTTCCACTTAGTATGCCCTATCAATTTTAAGGTCTAGTCACTACCTGAAATATAGCTTTATTTTTTCCAAATTTACAAGTTCTTAATTGTGTTGCTCTAAGTTGTAGACATTTTCTATTACAGGTAAGTACTCATAATATTCAAATTACTTTTTTCTATCATTTTATGCTACGTACAAATATCTCACAATATTTCTGTAAATACAAATTTGAAAATGTTTCTAGTACACAAATTAGATATAGTCTCCTCTGTGTTTCTGTTGGAAATCTCAATCTATAAATCTTAAGAATTATTATTTATTTATATTGACAGATTTCTTTATGCTTATGTTGGTTCCTCAACATCGATTTCCAACAGTGAGTGGAGTATATTGGCTGCTATACTCCATTTGAGAGTGAGCTGCTGGGAACTGATTTATTGGGTAGGAGATTTTCAAATCTATAATGGTAAAAATGCTTTTTCATGGAATAGATAATGCATTACTCAATTTATCTAATTTTTTGCTCAAATTTTCTACTGATGACCTTAATAAAAAATATTCTGTAAATATTTGTCCTCTCTAGATGTGGTGAGTTATTGGTGTGTGGCCCATTACACCATTTCTCATAGCCCACTTCACCAACCTATCTTTGTTGTCATTATACTCTTGTAAACCTAGATATCCTCATTGCTCTTTAGAACCCTTCAGTTGAATCCAAAATTAATCAATGGTGACAAAATGCATTCAATGAAAATAAGCAGATGTGAGGAAAGCAAAGCTACAAAAATGGGGGCAGGATATCTATACAAAGTCCATTAACACATTGACTAATTTCCTGTATATTCCAAATTGACATAAAATGCATTCCAAAACCCATGCAAATTTCCTTTTTAATAATTTTCAAGAGGCATGCTCTCCTAAACTTATGTAGCCACTTTTCAGCATTACCACTTGAAAGAGTGGAATTAATAATACTCGGGTAATATTTCCCCCAATTTTCTTGAAGCCAAAAGACTCATTAAATGTATGTGTCAGTATCTGCTACTTAGATGTTTTTACTTCACTGAATGTTCCAAAATGGCTTTCCATGTTGTCTTTTCCCCACACTCCTATTAGCACTGATATTAACACATACTCTATTGTGCGGGATGATCATGTAGAAATTCTCATTAAGAGCTAATAATACCTCCCCTTATATGGTATTCTATTCCCACATCCTGTCTGCAAGGATTTCAGGGGCATACAGAAATGTTAAGATTGTTTTTCTGATCCAGTTGTGTTGCCTCCGAGTTTTGCCTAATTACTTGGTCAACAGTGACTTGCCTTCTTCTTAGATATCTTATCTTCTCATGACTTTCTTGTCCTCCACCACTTCCTCCTCTTTCACCTTCCTCTACTTCTTCTGCTTCTACTACCCCCTACTCTGTTTCTCTCTCATATCATCTTTTATGTATCTCCATAAGCCTTATACTCCATATCCTATTGCCTTAGCCTCCTGGAACAGCCTGTAATAGAGCAAAATATCACATGGCAACTGTTACCATCCCCTGCTCATCTGTTTTTCCGAAAAACTGTGTCCCTCTCCTCTGATTTCTCATTTTGAAAGGCAAGAATCATTTACAAAACTAGAATAGAAAAATAAAACAATCTTCTAACCCCCATCTCCCATTTACATCTGTTTTCTTCTTTATTTTTCTGCCAGTTGCCTAAATGCTCAATGCTCCATGAATTTTCAGCAAATTAAATGCTGAGTGTTCCCAAGCTTAACATTCTTACATAGCTGTTCTTTCAAAAATAACATCATTTTTTATTTATCTAGAATAGTGATCTCTTGTTTTCTTTATATTGCAGTGGGCTTTAACACCAGGCTCCTACAAACACTTTATTAACACCTATTAGCTATTAGCTCTTCTTTTATTTTCACAATTTAAACTTCCTTCATACTCCATACATTTCCTCTTAATGCTGGTGTTTGCTAAAAGCTCTGTTCTCTGAAGGAACACTCTTCTTTAGCCCAAAGAGATTGATTTCCATGGCTGCAATTTACCATGTCAGCTCTAAACTGATAACTTCCACATCTAAATTATCTCCACTCACTTTCATGAGCTAAGGATTGGCACTTACTGCTGATCAACCTACACACATGTATCACATAGACTCATTAAGTCAGGTCTTCCTAAGTCAACGAATAATACCATGGGTAATTCATTCTCCATCCATATGTGTGTATTGCCAGAAATTTTTTTTCCAAAGTAAATTTTTTTTCCAAAGTAAATTTTTTTTCCAAAGTAAATCCTGATTTATTCATAAATAATTGCTATAAATATTTCTCTTTTATTCTATCCTAGAGTCATATAAACATTCTTTTATTTGGATATCATACTTTGACCTGTGAAATAATTTATTTAGCTATTTATATATTTATTTGCTTTTGGTGTTGATACTGGAGCCTGTACACTGTGGCTTATCTTTTTTACTCAAGCCTGGCACAACTCCACACACACATACGTATGTACATATATGTATATATATATATATACACACATATATGTATATATAGAGAGAATACACACATCTTATATATCTTCCTGTCACAGAATATTCTTTCTTTTCTTCCAAACCCTAAATGCTTTACCTTTGTTAAGAGAAAAAAAAGTCCATACAAAGAATATTTAGAAGGCCAAAGTACACTTAAGAATCCAATAACAATCAGAATGTGGTGAGAGTGTAAGTAATCCATCGTCCTGTGGGCAGGAAATACTTATAACTTGATTAGTTACTGTTCCAGAGATAAAACTTCACATTAAAATATTCTGCTCAAACAGCAGCCATTGATAAGCTGATACTTAGCTACTCCTTGCAAAATGTATACTTAAGTTTGTATTTCTTAGTATACTAAGAAGACAATTGACCACATGACAATTCAAATTTTAAAGGCAACCTGAAAGTAAATTTAGTTTAGTTAACAATTTGCATATTTTGTCATTTGCCTGACTAGCTTTCTCCAAGTATTTCTGGCTCCCTTTATTCCCCCTCAGAAACCTTACTCAGTCACACTGATGAACTGTCTTTATAGTTTCAGTTCTTTACTCTAGCCTTCTTTTCCTAGGATCATAAACTTCTTCTGACCTATGGAAACCTGAGCCACTTACAACAAACACGGTATCTTTTTTTTATCTTTGTGTCTTTTCTTTTTTTCATATATTTTTATTGTAATAAATTGCAGGGTTACATTATATTCACCAGATAGAACATACATTACTTTACAAATATTGATACTCTTTCTCATGTCATGGTCCGTATTTCCCTCCCCCACTCCCCTGCACAACTTTATTTTCCCCCTTCCCTCTCCTGTTTCAAATAACCAATTAAGCATATATAAAATATATCAGATAACAAGGTGAAATATTGTAACAAAATGAGATAACGAAGGGACAACAAAAAAGATGAGAGATAACATAGTACATTAAGGACAACAATCACTCATTATATAGCTTTTGTTTTTATATCCTGGAGGTCTTACATTTAGCGTCATACTATATGACCTCATGTATCTAGATTTTATTCTATTGTGAATCTCTGGTAGGAGAGCCCAAGGTTTCTACTGATTATGACAAATGAGAGAAACCATTGAGCCTATGTTCCTTTGATTCTGGTTTACTTCACTTAATATGATTTTTTCTAAGTCTTTCCATTTCCTTACAAATGGGGTGGTGTCATTCTTTCTGAAAGCAGCATAGAATTCCATTGTGTATATATACCACATCTTGTTGATCCACTCATCAACTGAGGGACATCTGGGTTGGTTCCATATCTTTGCTATGGTAAATAGTGCTGCAATGAACATCCCTCCTGTCCACATCCCTTCCAGCATCTGTTGTTATTAGATTTCTTGATCAAGGCCATTCTAACTGGAGTGATGTGGAATCTTAGAGTTGTTTTGATTTGCATTTCTTTTTTTTGTTATCAGACTGTAACAAATCTTTTATTACAAAGATTTAAATCTTAAGTCTCTCCATAATGTCTCAAACAGTATCAAACACCATTTCATAACTCTAATATATAGCAGAGTAGGTACTCAGTGCCAGAAGTGAGTGAGATGTGTTCAGTTTCAAGCTCCTGATCATATTTCATAGTGACCAGGCTGAATGTAGATGCCATTTTCCTGTTATTCCTGTTTTGTAAATTTTATTGTTGCAGTGGAGACCGAAGTTTCATAATTTAAGTGCAGGAAGTTGAGAGATAAAATCCAGTGAAAACATATCAATCTCAATTCAACTCAGTTTAAAAAAAAGCAAACTTAAATTAGTTGTTTTGGGGGATGAGAAAGGAAGGAAGGCATGGGGTTAAAACCATGACAAAGGCTGGTAAGGTATACATGGAATATTGTAACCCTGGAATCTGTCATATTTTAAAATAAAGTGGCTTTTTGTGAATTTAGTCTCTTGGTATTGTAAACATGTGGTGTTTAATATTAATCAAATTTAATTTAAAGCATTTTTCCAAACAAAACAAAATTGAAAACCTTCAAGGCAAATATCCCCGAAGGAAAAAGTCATTTGTTATAAAATTGTGAGGATACCCAAGCAAGACCCCACTTAAGATTTGTCAGCATGAACTTGAGAGCTTTTGTCCACTGTTCCTCAGAATTGAATTGAGTTTTGATGGAATAGGAGCCACCACTGCTTCCTGTGTCTTCAATCTTGCCTTTCTCCACATCCATCCTGTAAGGAAGACAAAATCGTGTCTCACCTTTCTCTACCTGTTCTTTGAACTGCTGCACACAGTCCAGGAAAGCCACCATCGCATGGTCAAACTTGTTGTCCCAGAAAAATCGCAATACCCCAGAACAGTATAATGGCAGCTCCTTAGATTTGTCTGTCAGACTCCAGATAGGAATGATTTCCATACGGAACAAGTCAATATCCCAATGTCATTCTTTAAAGAAATAGAAGAGGCAATCCAAAATTTCATACGGAACAATAAAAGACTCTGTATAGCAAAAACATTTCTTAGCAGAAAGAAAAGCACAGGAGGAATTTCAATACCAAACTTTGGACTCTATTACAGAGCTATCTTTTTTGTTTCATCTAGGTATTTTTTTTGTTTCTATTGTCTAATTTCGAGATTTTTTTCACCTTTCAACATTATTACATTTTAATATTCTGCAGGAAGATGTTACACCTCTATATGACTCAGAAAAATATTATCTTCTAGCCAGCAACTGGTGACACAAGCTTATAGGTCTGACTGCTGGGGAGACTGATTTTGGGAAGAATTTTGATAGGAATTCAAATGGAAAGGTACATAAGATCTGTTAATGCCGGATTAGATGTGTTGATCTAGCTCTGTTTTCCTAAGGTATGTGGTTCATATCCAGGGAAGAAAGCCAAATACCAAGCAAGCATAGTGCTGAAGTTGATGCTTAGCAGTAAGGTGTACTTTCCTACCAGGCTTGAGTTCCTGAGTTCAAACCTCAGTACTCCCCAAAATAAAAATTACTGCTTCCTGAAAAATAAATCTCAAGTTTTTTACGCTACATTTTCTGTCATTATTATAGATATTTAATATAGGCATGTAGGATAAATTGTAGTTTCTACTGCTGTGTTGCATTACAAGTGTCTCAACTTATTTAATATGTATAATTTTAAAAATCATGTTCATAGTCAGGCACAGTGACTCATGCCTATAATCCTAGTTAATCAGGAGGCTAAGGTCTGAGGATCATGGTTCAAAGTCAGCCCAGGCACTAAAGAACTTGAGACTCTTACTTTCAATTAATCTCTAAAAAAATGGGAAGTGGGGTTGTTGCTCAAAGGGTAGGGTGGTAGCCTTGATCTGAAGAGCTCAGAGACAATGCCCAGACCCAGGGGTAGGGTAGTATTAGCCTTAAGCTGAAGAGCTCAGGATATGGAAACAAGAGGTTTATCTTTGTGATTATTGTTCTTAATGTACTATGTTACTTCTTTTCTCTTTTTTCCCCTATGGTTAATCTCTAATTATTATTGTTAATCTAATAATAATGCTCAACAGCTAATACTTATGGAATCTAGGGCACACTTACAAATAATAGTGTATATGCCATGAGAATAATATAAAAATTCAGCAGCTCATGCCTCCATTACCATGCTTATGAAAGATCTTTCAGTCCACTCGCTACTCTTCCTGCTACACATCCATGAGATAAAAGGTCTGGTTTTCTTGAAAAGAAGTATTTTATGATGAGAGAATTGAAAGTGATGCTGAGCCCAGGTTTTCAAGACAATTGCTTCATGCAATCCCACTCAAGATGTGGAACTGATTTAAATAAAATGTTACAATGAACCAGATTGAACTCGATTCCCTTCACCAGTTCACTCTTCTAGCTCAAGGTTTGCAAGATTAATTTAAAGCACCTCGCTAACTCAACAAAGAGAGGAGGACTGTCAATCAGGACAATACAGGGTATTTTAGGATGCCTAACTTTAAACTGAAGTAACCATGTTTCTGTGAGTATCTCAGGGAACAAACTATTTTTTTTTCCTTTTTCCTAGAGAATGTACAAGTTCAATCCTTCAATATTTTATCCTCTAGCTTGGGGATTCCAGATTGATTCAACTGCTGTAATATAATTAAACATTTTAACAGGCATTCAGGAACCATCCATAATTGGAATCAAGAGTTGCTGCGTTTGTGATTTGCACAGGATCTATAAAGTATATTTCTATATATGCTTGTATGTAAGCATAATACTGCCCTACTTTCTAAAATTTGATGGTTTAAAATATTTTTGATGCAATAGTCACGATGAAGTCTTAATCATTTCAGACTTTCAGCGAGAGGGTGGGTACTCTTTATTGCTTTCAGAATGCCTTGAGAACATAGGCAAAATAAATTAAACTTTTTAACACTTTTGTGGGGCAAGTGTCAATTTTCTTAAGAAGTCTGTCTTTATTTGTTGTCATATTCATTTTCAGCCAGCATAGAATTCATGGATGAATATAATAATACTATAAATACTTATCAATAAAAACAGTATCACCAGAACCCGAGGTCAATGTTAAAATCATTAAAATATTGTAAAAGTGAAAAAAGATGATTCAGAATGCAAGTTGCTTTGTGTATATACACATTTTGCTGTGATTAAGTGTTCTAATGTTAATGCCTAGTTAGATAAAAACACATAACATGTATACTAATTATTTTAAGAGTAACAACAAAATCTTTGTGTTTTTTCAAAATCCAAAGACCCCAGTTAGGGTAACTATTTCGAGACTTTATCCCAGGTATGATAATATCATACGATTAACTTGAAATTTAGATCTCATTGCATCCAACGTTTAAATCTGATTTAACAAATCAAAGCAGACAGAGCGAGGAAGAAAATAGAAATGCGTCCCTCAGCAGCACCCCTGACAGTGTATGATAAACAGTGTCATTTGCAGTGCACTGCATCTGACCATTTACATTTAGGGAGAAGAAAAGTGCTGATTAAGCTTCCATTTGGCCTGGGCCTTCTAATTCAATCTTCTTGGTTTTAAAGGCATACACATCTCTGATTGTCACATTCCAGAAGCAATAAAAAACCAGAATAAGAGGTGTTGTTCACTTTTGATACATTATAAGATTTCTGAGCCAGCATTGATTCAAAAAAACATCTGTTATTATCTGTAAATTGATAACTCAGCATACAATGGCTTCTTTTTCTCCCCAAGGTTTGTTTTCTACAACACACAAAGGTTCCCTTAAAACAAGTGGAAGATTTTTTTTTCTTTTTTGCCAGTCCTTGGCTTGAGCTCAGGGCCTGAGCACTGTCTTTGGACTTTCTCAAGGCCAGAGCTTTACCACTTGAGCCACAGCACCACTTCCTGGCTTTTTTCTATGTATGTGGTACCGAGGACTTGAACCCTGGTCCTCATGCGTGCTAGGCAAGCACTCTACCACTAGGCCAAACTTTCGGTCCCAGATTTTAGTTTTCATTCAATAATTCATCTACCTATTTCAAATGGAAAAAAAAAGGTCATATGAACATCTTAAAAATGTTATAACTCCATGTTTGGAAAGGTCTGAAACAGAAAAAAGCAAGAGAATTGCTAACATTCCTCTCTTTTACTATAATTGGTGAGAATTGTCCCTATGTTAAAGGTTCTCAGGTTTATTTTGAATAAACTAAGCACTATATATTGCTAGAGTAAAATGAAGAATGTTTGGCATTCAAATACCAATACTAAAAGGGAAAACCTCATTCTTCAATAATTCTTTCAAAACTTTTAGTCTTTTTCAATAGAAAGACTGAGGTGACACTGATATTTTTTCTAAATTATTAGGGAAAAATGTGGTGCAAAGAACTGAGTACACACAAATTCTGGATAAGCTATTAAAGACAAGAAATAATCTGCATTTAAGCACTCTCAATATTTCACAATGCTTTTATCTTCTCAGATATGTACTTCTGAATCATTTATATTGTGCATTTAAGCAATTTCCAATGTAGTATTCTGAGTTAAAGTTTTAATAGTGAATATAGCTGAAAAAGAATAACATGCATATTAAAAAATTCACATTTCAAACCGGACTTCTGTTAGTTCGTAAGTTTTTATTAGTTTGCTTAAAAAACTCTTTATTGGGATCTATGTCCCATTTCTTCAGTTATTTTTTAAAAATGCTACAAAGACAAAGAATACATGTGTCTAAAATTATATTGTACTGAAATTCAGAAAAATAATGTAATTAGTGAGTTACTTATCAGAGAATAATGATTATAAAACAGAATATTGAAAAATAAATTATCTTAATAAGAACAAATCATTTAAAACTATTAATTAGCAAATAATTGAGGGATGCTATTTTATGACATACAGTATATTAGATTTTTTTGTGGGTAATGGGACTTGATCTCTGGGCCTGGGTGCTGTCCCCGAGTTCTTCAACTCAAGGCTACCACCCTACCCTTTGAGCCACAACACCAATTCTCCTTTTCTAGTGATTAATTGGAGATAAGAGTCTCAGATTCTTTAGTGCCTGGACTGGTTTTGAACCTTGATCCTCAGAACTCAGCCTCTTGAGTAGCTAGAATTACACAGGCATGAGTCACTGTGCCCAGGTCAGTATGTCAGATTTTTGTGTTGCATATATGAGAGAGAAATTCCTTCAGTATATGGGTATATCTGCAAATGAGTAAGATTCACTAAAATAAATATAAAAATAGCTTCAATGTTAATCTTTTTATTTTATTGTCTGGGTGATATACAGTGGGGTTACAGTTACATTCATCAGGTAGTATGTTTGTTACTTCTTGAACATTGTTACCACTTTCCATGTTTTTCTTCCACTTTCCCTACCCCCATACCTCCCACTTATCTTGTTTTTCCTTTACCTTCCATTTTTCAAATAAACATATATACAATATACCAGGTACCACATTCAGACAGTAACAACACAAGATCTAACATAAGGGAAAAAGAAGAGAAATCACAAAGATAAACCTCTTGTTTCCATATCCTTGAATTTATTTTGCTTAGCATCATTCTATATGGCTATATGTACATAGCTTTTGAGCTATGTGATCCTCTACTAGGAGAATCCTAGACATATACTAATTGTTACAAGTGAGAGAGAGCGTGTGGCCTATGTTTCTTTGGGTCTGGATTACATTACTTAATAAATTGTTTTTTTTTTTTTCTCAAGTCTTTCCATTTCCTTACAAATAGAGCGATGCCATTCTTTCTGATGGCAGCATAGAATTCAATGGTGTTTTTTTTTTTTAAGTTTAGTTTCACTGTTGACTGTTGCTGGATCAAATCAATAATTTTATTCTTAATATAACTATATACCTAAACTGTATTCTACTTTTTTCTATTTTTTCCTTTTATTCCATTTTTAATTGTAATTAATAGAAAGGTTACATTATATTCACAAGATGAGGGTGCATTTCTTCACAAACATTGATACCCCTTCTCATGTTTTTGTCCCAATTTCCCTCATCTATGCCCTCTCCTCATCTTGTTTTCCCCCTTCCCTATCCTATTTCAAATAAATAAATAAAAATATATACAATGGGCCAGACAACAAGGTAAGATACTGTAACAGTATGAGATAACCAAGGGAAAACAAAAGAGATGAGAATAACATAGTACATTATGAACAACAATCACATTATATGGCTCTTCTTTCCATATCCTGGAGGTCCTTTCATTTAGCCTCATCCTATATGGTATTATGTATCTAGGTTTTGACCTACTTTTAATAGTAAATATCTCTCCTGAACTGTTGCTGACCTTTATTTGCAGCTAATCTAATCATCTACTTGCTAAAATTTATGCTAATTTAACTATTTTCTATATTTTAATATATACAATGATTGACAAGTCCACATTGTAATATCTTATTCTTCTTGTCTCTTTAAAAAAATAAAGAAGGGGCCGGGGAGTTTGGCCTAGTAGTAGAGTGCTTGCTTAGTGTGCACGAAGACTCAGGTTTGATTCCTCAGTACCACGTACATAGAAGTGGTGCTAAGGCTCAAATGGTAGAGCTCTGGCCTTGAGAAAGTCCAAGGACAATGCTCAGGCCCTGGCTCAAGCCCAGAACTCTCAGAAAAATGAAGAACAAAAAAATAAAAATAAAAAAAGAAGTCCTAATGCCTTTTATGTATTCAGTTTTCATATATAAGATTTAATAGAACTTCTTCAGGGCCTTCCTACCTCACTCCTAACATAGTATACAGCTATTATTTTTGCATATTTCTAATACTTTTATTTAACCTTTAAAGACCTTTTGCCTTGTACATGTGTGTGCATGCATTCCTCTGTACTTTGTTTTTTCTTTCACTCTACATCCCACAACCTAATTACCAACAGCACATCCATGTCTGTATCAAAAGGCACCTGAAACATCAGGGAGTTCTGAAAATGCAGGGTCCCATGACAAATACAAACATGCATTATAGAATGTATGAATAATATTGTGAAATATTTAGTAATATATATTTGAATAATAGTTTTCTATCTGAATGAATACTGATAAAACTAGTCCACGAACTGCAGTAGGAGATGACAATAAATGCATCAATGTGAACCAGTTATCTCTGATAACTCTCCTGATGAATTTCTGCATAGGTAGATGCAAAAAAAAAATAATCACAGCTGAGTGCTGGTGGCTTATACCTATCTACTCAGGAGAATGAGATTTGAGGTTCATGGTTTGAAGCCAGCCTGGACAGATAAATACCAGTGAGGCTCTTATCTCTTAACTAACTAGACTTGGGACTCAGGGAAAGCATCCAGGCCCTTTAGGCTTAAATTCATTCAAGCCCTACAATTGACCAAAAAATAAGTAAATAAACAAAAACATAAATCTATACCAAACAACAGTGTGATAACTGGTAATGAAGAGAGATGTATGGATCCTGCAATAGTACTACATGAGACTGTATGGAAGGCTGATTTCCTTGAGTGAGGAGATAGTCACTCCAAGTTTGTCTGAGGAATCTACAGTACAGATACCTCAAGAATGAAGACCATTGATTAAACAAGAGTAGGGGTAGCCAGGAGACTTGAAAATGTAATTAGGAGAAATATAATTTCACTGCAAGAACAAAGTGTAATTAAAGTACAATGTCTGTGGTAGAGAAGAATATTATTGGCAAAATTTGAAAGTTGGAGAATAGTAAAAAAAAGTACCACAATTTAGGCACTTGGACTTCCAGTTAACTGAGAGAAAAGTAAGTTTTTATTTTTTGTAATGGATGGCCAAAATCTTTAGAAAGATGATTTGGGCTTGGAATTATTTTTACAAAGAGGCATATACTCAGAACCAAAAAAAGGAAGCTTTGACATAATTTCAGGCAAAGAATAATGAATGTTGATTTAAATGTTGCGCTATTGCTCCTCAAGTTGTTTATTTTACTTTATTTTGTTAGTCACGAAGCTTGAACTCGGGGCCCGAGCACTGTCCCCAAGCTCTTTTTTGCTCCAGACTAGCACTCTATCACTTTGAGTCACTATTCTATTTTAGGTTTTTGGAATGGTGAATTAGAAATGAGTCTCCTGAAGACTTATCTGTTGGGCTGGCTTCAATGCAGAATCCTCAAATCTCAGCTTCCTGAGTAGCTAGGATTAAAGGCATGAGCCACCAGTGCCTAGCCTTTTTGTTTTCTTTAATTTTTTATATTTTGTACTACATGTATTATCAAATCTTCAATTTTTTGTTTTCTTCAGATAGTAGTATGAATAAGTTTTAGCATGATATATTCATTTATGTGAACAATGTGCTATGATCAATCATCTGTCCCATTCTTCTTCCCCCGATCTATCTCCTTCAGTCTCCACAAGTTCATTTTCTTTAATTCATTTCTTTCTGTAGCTTATTTTTGTTTGCTTATTGTTAACTCATTAAATAATCTATTGTACAAGAGGTAGCTTTGCACTAAGATTCATTTTAAAATATCTCATCTTTTATCCAGACAAATTGACAGCTGGAAATATTTATAAATTTTCCACAAATGCAGTAAATTTGTAACTTTATCCTTGAGTCCTATAAGAAACCTACTACTAAGATTCATATTGCTAATTTTCCCTATCCTAAATTGGAATTTTGTTTTAGAGATAACTATGTTCTTTTGAAAGACATTTTGAAATTAATAAATATGCGATGGCAAGATTTTTTCATCTTGATTTCCTGGCTATAATGTCACTAAATGCATAGGTCTGCAAAAATCTCAGTTTATGGGACAAATTTTACTGACTCCTTGTTTTGTAACTCAACATTTACTACAAAATAACCAAGCCCACTCTTTTGCATATTGGTTCCATATAAACTTCTAGAGCTTGAAATGTTAATTATTATGCCTTTTACAAAAAGAAAGCTTTTGACCTTGGTGATAAACTCATCTTTGCCCTTAATTTAAAAACACTAAAATATTATAATATAATTAAACTGTATTATATTGTTAAAAATTTATATAAATGCATATATACCTAGATTGAGTCATTTGATAGACATAGTGAAGATTTATACTAACCTATCTTTGACAAGAAAATTGAGAAACATATTAACCTTTCCTACCAACAATTGACATGCAGAGAAGAAAGTAGTTTATGTTCAATTGCCTGTTTTAATGAATCAGAGAAAAAGTCCTATGTGATACATAAAAATGAGGGGGATATGTCTTATAGGTGATACATAAAAATGAGGGGGTATGTCTTCCATAAGATATTGTTCCTATAAGAGATATGATATGTCCTTCATATTAATTCACTTTTTTTCCAGGGAGAGAGCATGCTTTATTAAAAGATCATTCAGATCCCACTTCCTTGGGGAAAGACCTGAAGTTTAATTTCTGATGGAAATGCTGTCTTTTTTTTTTTTACATTTTGAATTAGATCTGATTTATTTAACCCTACTTCTTTTTTGCCAGTTCAGGGTGTGTTCCACCAAGCCAAACTACTAGCCCCAAACCTTACTATTTTTAATCTTTTTTTTGCATTTTTTATTGTAATTAGTAAAAGGGTTACATGATATTTGGTAGATAGAAGGTGCATTAATTCATGTACATTGATACCCTTTCACATGTCTTGGTACCCATTTCCCTCCCCCCTCACACCCCCCACCCATCTTGGTTTTCCCCCCTTCCCTATCAAATTTCAAATATCCAAATACAAATAAATTCAATATATCAGATAACAAAGTGAGATACTATACCAATATGAGATAACCAAGGGACAGCAAAGGAGATGAGAGACAACATAGTACATTAAGGACAACAATCATTCATTATATGGCTTTTGTTTCCATATCCTGGAGGTCCTTTCAATTAGCTTCACATTATATGGCCTTATGTATCAAGATTTTGCTCTATTGCAAATCTCTGCTAGTAGAGCCCAAGGTTTCTACTGATTATGACCAATGAGGGAAACCATTGAGCCTAAGTTCCTTTGAGTCTGGCTTACTTCACTTAATATGATTTTTTTCTAAGTCTTTCCATTTCCTAACAAATGGGGCGATGGCATTCTTTCTCATAGCAGCATAGAATTCCATTGTGTACAAATACCACAACTTGTTGATCCACTCATCAACTGAGGGACATCTAGGTTGGTTCCATATCTTTGCTATGGTAACTAGTGCTATGGTAAACTAGTATGCCCTTGTTTCTGGATGGTTGGGTAAATGCTAAGTAGTGGAATTGCTGGGTCATAGGGGAGTTCTATGTTTCTCCTTTTGAGGCACTGCCACACTGCTTTCCATAGTGGTTGAATGAGTTTGCACTCCCAACAACAGTGTAGTAGTGATCCCTCCTGGCCACATCCCCTCCAGCATCTGTTATTATTCGTTTTCCTGATCCTGGCCATTCTAACTGGAGTGAGGTGGAATCTTAGAGTTTTGATTTGCATTTCTTTTATGACCAGAGATGTTGAGCATTTCTTCATCTGTCTGTAGGATAATTATCAAAACAGATTGGTACTGGCACAAGAACAGGCCTGAAGACCAATGGAATAGAACTGAGGACCCAGACATTAAACCACAGACCTATGGCCACCTAATCTTTGACAAGGGAGCCAAAAAAATAGAATGGAAGAAAGACAGCCTCTTCAACAAGTGGTGCTGGCAGAACTGGTTAAGCACCTGCAGAAAACTAAAGTTGGATCCTTCTTTGTCACCTTGCACTATTATTAACTCCAAATGGATCAAAGACCTGGAGGTAAAAGCTGACACACTGAAAACTTTACAGGAAGGAATAGGAGATACACTAGGCCTCCTTTCTTAATAAGGTCCAAGAAACTTTCTTAATAAGGACCAAGAATCACAACAAATCAGAGAAAGGCTGGATAAGTGGGACTGCATTAAACTGCAGAGCTTTTGTATGGCAAAGGACATAGCTAGTAAATTAATTAGGAAGCCCACAGAGTGGGAGAAGATCTTCACCAACCAAACAACGGACAAAGGCTTCATATCTAAAATATATCAACAACTCAAAAAATTGAATCACTCCAAAACTAATCTCCAAAGTAACAACCATCCCATTAAAAAATGGGCCAAAGACTTAAAGAGAGTCTTCTCTGAAGAAGAAATGCTGTCTTTTTTAAAAATCATTTTAAATTTCAACTGTCTTTTCCTGAACGGTAGACTCTCAGGTATTTTTGAGTGTGTGTGTGTGTGTGTGTGTGTGTGTGTGTGTGTGTGTGCCCACATGAATGTGTGTGTGTGTGTTGGGGGGGGGGAGGCGGTCCTAGGACTTGAACTCAGAATCTGGGTGATATCCTTCAGTATTTATTTCCAATTCAAGACTCGTGTTCTCCTACTTGACCCACGGCTCCACTTCTGGCTTTTATAATTTTATAATTTTGTCTTATGTTTTACATTCACTTTTGTGATTTATTTCTGATTTTAAATCTTCCCCTGGTATTCATTTTTTTCCCATAACTTTCTTGTACTATTCAAGTTAACTCTGGGTCTCATTTCACCTAAGGAAGGTTTTGCCTGAGGGTCCTTGATAAATGAGTTTCCTGGAGGTGATGAGAAAGAAAATTCTGGGTTACAGTTGTATATGAAGATCAAGGATGACCTGTGGTAGTTAGCTCTCCTGGCAGTTGTTATCTAGACTAAGTGGTGACAATCTAATCTTAACAATGACAAGTCAAAGGAAAAATAGAACAAACTCGAAAAGAACATACATCAGGGATTTTTCACACTGGCACTTTTTCAAACTAAACAAATGCATGTATCACACATTGTGATACATTTGTGAAATATTTCAGGATAGTTTTGTGAAGATAATGCTTTTGATTTCTGTGACACCATGATCAATTAAATTTAAGCATAGGTCTTACTTTTTGCTTGGTATGACTAAAAATTAAAACAATATAAGTGTTTAATCTCTAAAACATTAACAGTACTTAGAATCTTCTGTTTGGACTATTTTCCTGTAGCAATCCCTGAGGCAAATAATTAATCTCTTGGGGTTTTATTCACTTTTCCTCGCAACATTCACTAAATAATACATCAAATTTAAATTACCTGCAGTTGATTGCTGCCCTGTACTCTGGCAAGATTCCTCATAGCATTTAGGCAAGTAGATGAGCCCGCACATCACTGTATCTTTAGCTCAGTTAATTCTTAAGGAAATAAGTTTGCAGATGAGACACACCTGAACATTAAGGACTACTTTTGCAGTATCATGTCAGATTTATGGGAACAATGTAATTACTTTTTTTATTTAGGATATATGTTTGAAAGGGTATAAAAGATTTAATAAGGCAATAAAAATTCAAAAAGTTCCTAACTTTCACTTATACTTTTTCAATGCTATTTCATAGGCTGTGATTCTCGAAGATTATGTCCATATGTATAAAGAAATATTAGTATTAATATTTTAGATGTATGATATTAAGATGTTGCCTGCCAATCTTCTTCCATAATAAATGGAGATCAATACTTTCTTTAATCCCTTCCCTTGCCCTACATATCCTGAAAGAGTAGTTAGGATTATAACCTAGGTTATATCAAAATTGCATATTTATAACTAAGAACTATCTAACTATTACTTAGAGCTTAAGATTAGGGAGAATGGAGCTCCTTTTACTATGATTTCAACTGTACTTTCTTGGCTTGCCCTTATGATGGTTCCATAGTATATATCAACTTTCTTCACAGACATTAGAAGTCATATTTGCTAGGTTTCTAAACTGATTTACCAAGTGTAAGCCTGGCTCTATTTTCTTCCCATCACATAATCTTTCATCATTAACCTTTCCTCTCCATGTCTTTTTAGAAATTATTTGTTGAAATTGTACCGGTATTTTAAAAACAATATAGGATGACACAACCTGTCTATATAGTTACCAAAAAGTCATGTTTTATGGTCCTCAATAAATAATATTCCACAAATAGTTTTATACATAATGCATATTCTATCTTTTTATCTCTAAGTAGTTGTGCAAAGGAGTCACCATTCAACAAAATATTCTCTACATAAAATGAATCTTGAAAAAAAAATTAATCTTGAACAATGTTACCCTGAATCTTGGTCAATGTCATCCAAAGTACATTTTTATTTACCCTGAATGTCTGATTATCAAACTGAATTCTGAAATTTTTCACTAATTTACTTCTGTTGTATAGACTACAGTTTTAAGAGCCTAAAGCTTAACTGAAGATTAAGACACTTTTTAATGAGAATGGTTTCTGTAGGGTTGACACAGAGCTCTGAGGTATGTCACACAAGCTGTAAGTCAAGAGCAGGCTTCGTACAACATGGTCTGTCCCTTTGGATGCTGCCAAAAGATACGCGTTTTTCTTCTTTACAACATACAGCATATCACTCCGTGGGTTGAATCATTATCACTGATAATGATAAGAAGAACTGACTTGTCCAACTGAGATCTGTTTGGTATAACGCCATTGTGTATAATTTATTCTTATTATCTGGAATTTTTAATAATGTTTACCATTAGGAATGAAAATGTTTGCTGATGGGAAAACTTCAATCCTGGGACATCAGAAACAACATACCTGAGACACAGAAAAATAAAAGTGTCTAGATATGGTAAGCACAAGCATTTAATTAGAAACCAGGAGACTTCAGTTCCCAATATTACCAAAAAAAATTAAAAATAAAAGGAGAAATGGTTAAAGAGAGGAAATACTATTGAAGATGTACTATATTCATTAACTAATTTGTTATATGGCAAAAAAAGAAACCCGAATACATATTGTATAGAATTAGGAAAGGTGAGAGAAGGGGTTGGTTGGGAGGGGTAGGTGAGAATGTTGAAAGAGATGAGGTGACATGGATCAAGACACACCGTTTTCATAGATTGCTTTGCTGAATAGAAATTCCTTTGTGCAACTGCTTAAAGATAATAAAATATTTAAAATACAAAAAAGAAAGAAGTCAGTAAATTTGAAATATGTAATGCTCAATCTAACGTTAACTAGTTAAATGACCTGAACTTTTATGAAGCCTAATTCACTTATCTTAAAAAGAAAAAGGAAATCTAGGAGTCCTGAGGACTCTCCATTTTGAAAAATAAATGATTTTACTAGGGATACATTTTACCATATTTTCAGGCCACAATGTAAACAGAAAGACACATTTGGTATAAAAACTTTCATTCCCATAGACATAGATGATGCATACAGAGTAAGCATATATATATATATATATATATATATATATATATATATATATGGAACTGTAGACTTGACTTTCTAAGAAACTCAAAGTTAAGGTTGGCAAATTTGCAATATGAAATAACAGGGAATACTTATATGCACATATGTGTGTAGAAGGAAGGGAAAAATGAGATAAAACATGTGAAATGTTTTCCTAAAAATCTCAGCATGTGCTCTATCCAAGGAGTTGAATGAACAAAACAAAAACAAGAAGGAATTGCTTATTAATTATCTTACAAATAGAATTTCCGTGAACTAGCACTGCCTCAGTTAACTTTATAGGAAGCGCCAACCAGTATTGAAGCCAGGTTCCTGTCTTCACCCCAGTGATAAATTTGCTAAATTCTTCACATTCCTTAAAAGATAAGCTAGAAAATATTAGGGGAAAAAAACTTTCCTAAGTTCATTACATTGCTTTGATTAGTCAGAGGTGGAAAATGACATGGAAAATATTCTGATATTTATGAAAAACCTTAAGAGTCAAAGGAAAATGGGAAGCCTTCTGGAAATGGTTTCCTATGAGATAATCTGAGCAGTTGTTTTTCTCTTCCTCTCAGATAAAAATGTTTCCATTATGAAGTCTGAACCGAGCAGTAATTTGTTATGCTGTCTCTAGTGATGATGCAGGAGATAAAATGATGTTTTCAAATCATCCTGAGGCACAGCCCAAGTCCTCCTTGCCCCTTCTCAAAGATGAAACTTTGGCTTGAGTCTATTCATGACTCAGAAAGCAGTTCTCTATCTAAAATTCTTAATGATGTCACTCTATTCAGTCCATAAAGTACAAAAATTTAATCAGTACTTTGCCCCTTGTTGGAAATATTTATGTGAAAATGTGTATGTATGTAAAGCCAGGAACAGATTTGGAATCTGTTCCTCACAACAGACACAGAACCACCAGTGCACCACACTTTCATATTCTTTCCATTCTCTGCAATGAAAAAAATCATACTTAGTAATATAGCTAGAAGAGACAACCATGTGTGCTAGTATTACAGAGTCCTATTTGGTTCTGTAGCCTTGGGTATTTCCTGCATGGCTTGTAAGCTGCCACTTCCCAAAATCCTTATAAAAATATTACAAAATCTTGAACATTTATAATGAGACTTGTGTATAGCTAAAAATCTTGTCCTGCATACCAAAATCTTTAATCTGATGCAGATATGATTGTTTGGTCTTCAGAGATTAAAGAGATATATTTTTAATTTGCTTGCAGATTCAAAATATTCTAATATAACAGTAGCTGCAGATAGAAATGAAGGTATGTTTACAAACCAATGACATTGTCCACTGGAATAAAAGCAGTATTCATAAATGGAATCTGAACACTCTCAAGAAGCAAGAGTGCCTGTATCCACGTGAGTGCAGAGGTTTAGACTGGATTGTTGAGACAACTGAGAAACTGTGGTAGGCCTTTAAAATAAATGAAATGTGACTGTAATTTTCAGGTACCCCTGAGGCAGATATCAGGAACATTGCAGTTTGAAGCCAGCTTGGGCAAAACCTCATTTTAACGAACAAGCTTAGTAGTTATGGTGATAGACATGTGTTATCCCAGTCGTTTGGAAGGCAGGGTAGGAAGAACATAAGACCTTTTCTGAAAAATAACCCACAAAAGCAAAAAAGCGGTGGCAGCATGGTTCAAATGGTAGAATCTGGCCTAGCAAGATGAAATCCTAAATTCTGAAATTCTAATTTCTGTAAATAACAACAATAACAAACAAGTTTTAAATTTCAATAACATTGCAGGTTAGGGCTCATCTTGTTGGTGAGAGTTTTTCCTAACAAGAATTATTTGAAGAAGTTAGAACTACCCTTTCCATCTTCTGCAGCCAATGGGAGAAAAGAGAAAAATGGAGAGTTTAATTTATAGCGATTCTTGCTCTTTTCCTTTTCCTTCTCCCTCTCTCCCTTCCTGCCTGTATATATGGGATGTTTAGCTGTGTCACATCCTCCCAGCCTTAATGGACTAAAAGCTCCCAGTAAGCAAAATTAAATTTTCATCCGTTGATTTCTTTCAACTATTTTGTTAAAGCAGTAAAAAACTGAATAATCCTATATCAGTCAACTTTTGACCTTCATCCCCTATGGCACAAATGATATCTCTCATTTACATTCAGAAAATGTATTTTCCTGAAGAAACCCCTGAAAACCATTCTTTTCTTTTCTTTTGTATTCACACGTGTCATTAATCTTGACATTCATTTCTCTGTATTTTTTTCTTCTGCTTAGTGTTTTGTACTTCTCCCTACAGACTGATGTTTGTTATCTAGGTTGTAGTTAAGTTCTACCACAGAATGACACAGGCATATTATCCTTGCATTAAAACTGGGACTCTGCTGGTGAGTGTGTCTCACAACAATCAGTGAGGTGATCAGACTGACATATCTTCCAGGCAGCTATCAGTGAGATCTCAGGTGATACCTTTTTGGTGGTACTGCAGATGGAATTTAGAGCCCTGTGCTTGCAAAGAGGCTCTTTACCATGTGTGACATGCCTCTGGTCCCATTTTGACCTTGGTAATGTTCCACACAGCATCTTTATTTATATACACGAGCAGCCTAGGCTGCACTCATCCTCCAATTTACACTCACATGTCTCTGAGGATGACAAGCACTCACTACTGTGCCTGGTAATTGTGAATTTTTATGCCTCTACTGGCATGAAATTGTGATTCGTCAATCTGTTTCCCAGGTAGTTAGGATTATAGGCTTGAGACTGATTCCTAGACATTTATTCACTTTGCTTTTCTTCAGTAGCAGCAATATAATGGCTTCCCATTTAAATAATCTCTAGTTTACTTATTAATTTTTAATATTTTCATAATACACATAGAAAAATACCTTGGTTAGGAGGGACTGGTAGTTGATTACTGTAATTCTTACTACTCAGGAAGCTGAGAAGTTTGAGGTACAAAGCCATGCAGAAAAGTCTATGAAATTCCATCCTTAAAATTGCCAGCAATGAGCCAATCCAGAAGCATGGTTCAAGTGACAGACAGGCAGATATGTGCAAGCAAACAGCAAGAATAAATCTCTAAGTGCATTCTCAGAGAGGCAGAGAGAGATGAGAGAGAAAGAGGGGAGGGGAAAGAGGGAGGAAGGGAGGGAGGGAAGGAGGAAAGGAGGGGGAGAAGAGGAAGGAAAAGGAGGGAGAGCGGGAGAGGGAGAGAAGAGAGAGAGGTGAGAAGAATCCTTTGGTTGAAAGTATGTTCAGTTAAACCATCAATTAAGATTTTGGGCAGGAAATAGAGCAAAAATCTTGATACATAAGGCCATATAATGTGAAGCTAATTGAAAGGACCTCCAGGATATGGAAACAAAAGCCATATAATGAATGATTGTTGTCCTTAATGTACTATGTTGTTTCTCATCTCCTTTGCTGTCCCTTGGTTATCTCATATTGGTATAGTATCTCACTTTGTTATCTGATATATTGAATTTATTTGTATTTGGATATTTGAAATTTGATAGGGAAGGGGAAAACCAAGACGGGTGGGGGGTGTGTGGGGGGGGGAGAGAAATGGGTACCAAGACATGTGAAAGGGTATCAATGTACGTGAATTAATGCACCTTCTATCTGGCAAATATCATGTAACCCTTTTACTAATTACAATAAAAAAATTAAAAAATAAATAAATAAATAAAAAGGTTTTGGGCAGGAATGAAAATTTCATATTACATTATGAAAATACTTTTGTAAATCTCATTCATTCTAACCAATTCCCTACTCTTAATGCTATCATTGTGTCAATGCTCTCTATCAGAAGTGTTTCATGCATACTAAAATCAATTACAGTTTATGCTCCAAGACTTTTATCTATCATAATCTATTTTTTAAAGTTGAAGCTATTCTTTTAGATGCTTTATTACTCATAGTATATTTACATGATAATCACATCAGTATAAAGCACTGTCTTATTATAACTTTAACATAGATGTTATAATGGATTTTAAGGCATACTTAAGCTAGGTACCAATCACTCGCATCTGTAATCATAGCTGTTCAATAGCCTGAGATCTGATCAAGGTTCAAAGCCAGGTTGGGCAGGAAATTCTGTGACTCTTAGTTCTAATTAATTGAAAAAGTGGGAAGTAGAGGAGACCTCTAACTTGAGCAAAAATACTCAGGGACAATGCCCAAGACCTGGGTTCAAGCCCCAAATGCAGCTGTTTCCTGCAAATAATATTATAAATTTTTGTGGATCATGGGACTTGAACTCGGCCTGGGTATTGTCCCTGAGCGCTTCAGCTCAAGGCTAATGCCCTACCCTTGAACCAATCCCCACTTCCCATTTTTAGAAGTTATTTGGAGACAAGAGTCTCAGGTCCTTTTGTACCTTGGCTGGCTTTGAATCTCAATCCTCAGATCTCAGCCTCCTGAGTAGCTTGGATTACAGGCGTCAGCATTCTTGCCAGGCAACTGACAACTGTAGTGGTATTATTTTTCTTCTGGAAAATATGTACTGTGAGTTGACTGTTATTAGTTTTTACACATTAATACCTGACTAAAGTCTGAGTCACCTCAGAATATTTGCACAACCATTTTCTAAGCAACACTAAACAACATCTTTTTTAATATTTTTATTGTAATTAATAAAAGGGTCACATGATATTTGCCAGATAGAAGGTGCATTAATTCACATACATTGATACCTTTTCACATGTCTTGGTCCCCATTTTTAAAATAATGTTTCAAGTTAAGTTTCCTTGACCATACAGGTAATATAAATAATAAATATCAATCTTCAGTGATAGAAGGAAGACATATAAATATATTTTATTTTCCCTAGATTCTGAGAAAATAAGATTTGCATTCAGCTTCTAGGCACCTGTAACTTTAAGATCCTCAATGCAAGCTTACTTCCCATTTTACCACTCTAACCACTTGCACTCTGCCCTTGCTTTCTAGGGAAAACAGATTTTGTACTGATATTTTACCTATCATATTTAAGATGCTTGCATTAGAAGGAATTATTGTTTGTCTAGAATTATCTAATTATCAATTCTTAGTCTACATATGGAGAATTAGTTAAATGAAAGATTGCCATTAGAATATATTTATTCGCTTTAAGACAAAATTCATCTGACTTTATTTATATTCAAATGTAAGACATCTTCAAGAAAATGAAATATGCTAGTAAGAAATATCAGTTAAAATCTTAGCAAGACAAACAAAAATGTGCTGAGAAAGATAAAAGGGCCTGAAACCATAGGATATCCTAAAGGAAAATGACAAGATTCCATTTTAGCTTGATAAAATTAGAAGACATATATATTACATATACAAATTATGTTCTGGTCGTACGACACTTGGAAGAAAATACTCAAGCTATTAGAACTTAGTCTGAAACTGTTAGGCTTTTAAATTGACGACTGCTACTGAGAACTGGGTCTTAGTAATCTTGTGCACAGCCTCATTATTCTACTCCAGTATTCATTTCATTCCAAATGACAGGCATTTAGTATGTTCATCTTTTCATCTGAGACCAGCCTGACCCAAGGCAAGGAGTTCTGATATAACAAAATAAGCCTGGGTTGTTCTTTGTGCTTAGATATGTCTTACTATTATTTATGTTGTTTATTTGCTCTCTTGCTATGAATAGATGATTGGGAAATTAATTTATATGGCAGTTTCTTAGCAAATATTCATTAACATAAAAAGCTATCCTGAAAAAGCTTTGGATCAGGTAAATTTAGCAGTCACCAACAAACTGCAAGAGGTATCATTGAATAAAAGTTGAATCAATTGATTTATGAAACAAAAGAGAAGGGGTAAAGCTTAAAGAAAAGAGTGTCCATGGTTAGTGGACTGATCATGAATCCATCTTGTGAGATTTTTGTTATAGGTGTATTTTCTGACCATCACCAGTGTGTGTGCTGGGGCTCCAGCCCACCCCCCCCACCTTATTTGTTTTAGATTATCCCTCCTGACCAGAGTTCAGGTTCAGCCCCACTAAATATTTCCTCAGCCAAAATCTCTCAGAGAAGACCTCATTCTGTAAGACTACCTCATGCTCTGAGAATTACAAGGGTCTTTTTCTTGATGTATAGGAAAAGTGTTTACCCTATATTTAACACAAAGGTATTGTCCTTCACTGTGGCAATTTCAATGCATTTTGTAAATAATTTATAGAACTTAATAAATTAAAGTCTGCTAAAGTAGTTTCAGTATAAATACTGGGGACTCGGAATTTGTAGACTCAGAGTATTTTCTTCAGGTTTGACCTTGAATTTTAAGGTTTCCTATTAATTTCTTTAATTCCTGTCCCGCGGCTTGAACTCCTGAGTGTACTGTTCCTAAGGTTTATCTACTCACATGTAGTGCTCTACCACTCGAGTCAACAGCTCCAATGGTTGTAGCTTTCTGGTGTTTAGGGTTAAGAATCTCATGGACTTTCCTGTTTGAGTTGGTTTTGAAGCTCAGTACTCAGATCTCAGCTTCCTAAGTAGGTAGGGTTACAGATAGGAGCCATGGCACGTGGCTCCCTTTCTTTCTTTTTTTTTTTAGAGCATACTGTTTTAGTCTATCCTAAATCTCATCAGTGAAGAATTGTTTTATGAGTGGACATGAATGTATTTTCTGGTTCGTGAAGTTACGGCCATCTAAACTTATTCAGGCTTACTTTAAAAAAAAATGAATCTTGCTTTCTCTTCGTGGCCATGACTGAGGAAGCATCACTCAAGTGTCTCTTCCCACCTCCCTCTTGCCTTCAGGCCTAAGTTCGAGTCTCCTAAGGAGCCCTTAACACCTGTGGAAGCTCTTCATCAGGGGGTTGAACTTTGAAACGACCGATGAGAATCTGGGGAGCCATTTTGAACAATGGGGAACCCTCTAGGACTGTGTAGTAATGAGAGATCCAAACGCAAGACGTTCCAGGGCCTTTGGGTTTGTAACTTATGCCACTGTGGAGGAAGTAGATGGAGCCACACAAAGTGGAAGGAACAGTCGTGGAACCAAAAAGAGCCACCTCCAGGGAAGATGCTCAAAGACCAGGTGCCCACTTACCTGTGAAAAAGATTTTTTTGTCAGTGGCATTAAAGAAGACACTGAAAAACACCACCTACGAGATGATTTTGAACAATATGGGAAAACTGAAGTGACTGAAATCAGGACTGACGACCATGACTCCGTGGACAAGATTGTTATTCAGAAATACCAGACTGAATGGCCACAGCTGTGAAGTAAGGAAAGCCTCAACAAAGCAAGAGATGACTAGTGCTTCATCCAGCCAGAGAGGCCGAAGTGGGTCTGGAAACTTTGGTGGTGGTCATGGAGGTTGTTTTGGTGGCAATGACAATCTTGGAAACTTCGAGGTAGCTTTGGTGACAGCTAAGGCAGTAGGGATGGATACAACGGATTTGGTAGCTGTAGTAGCAGTTTTGGAGGTGGTGAAAGCTACAATGATTTTGGCAGTTATAACAATCCATCTTCAAAGTTTGGACCCATGAAGGGAGGAAACTTCGGAGGCAGAAGCTCTGGCCCCTATGGTGGTAGAGGCCAATATTTCTCCAAATGAGGAAACCAAGGTGGCTGTGATGGTTCCAGCTGCAACCATAGCTATGGGAGTGGCAGAAGGTTTTAAATTACTGCCAGGAAACAAAGCTTAGCAGGAGAGGAGAGCCAGAGAAGTGAGAGGGAAGCTACAAAAGATTTGTGAACTCAGCCAAGCACAGAGGTGACAGGGCCTAGCTGCTACAAAGAAGACATGTTTAAGAAAATACTCATGTGAATGGGGGGGGGGGGAGACAACTCAAGGACTGTATTTGTGACTAATTGTATAACGGGTTATTTAGTTTCTGTTCTGTGGAAAGTGTAAAGCATTCCAACAAAAGGGTATTCATGCAGACTTTTTTTTTCCTTTTCTTTTCCTTTTTGCACTCATGTGGTTGATTGCTAAAGGTAATAATCTGATCATGATGCTAAATAAATGTCTTTTAAAAAAATTGAACCTTGTGAGGGAATCCAACTCCCTGCTATGAAATTTAGCATCACAATTAATCCAATTACAGATCAAACTACACCTACCGTTTTGACCCCAATATATCCCATGAATATAGTTTGTACTTGTTAGTATACTGTTGTTATTCTATACTACTTTTGTCTATGACAAACCTGCCCCTCTTATACAGACTACAGTTTCTTCTAGCCCTGTTCCTACAGAGATATCAGCCCTTGTTTTAATGTTGGAAATTTCTTTCTTTAGCAGTTGTAAATTAAATAAAACTTGTCTATTCACTCTCCAGATACAACAAATAATATAGTAATGTTGAAGTTGGAGGAGAGTTAAGAGGCAGTACTGGTTAATTACTTGTTGGTGATTAACAAGGTACCACAGATTCAGATGCTCAAAATAACTTTTACTCCAAGGATTGGATAGGATAGGAGACTGAGATGATTTAACCTGGCCTACAAATCACATAGATACAGATGGGTCAATATTGAGATGTTTATCAGGCTATTTGCATGATATTGAAAGGTTTCAGTGTCCTGCTCTGATCCTTGAGTGTAGGGCTTAGATCACTGTGCTCTTCCTGATTTCCTAACAGGAACCAAGATTGTAACTAGAAGCCCTCCCAATTTCTTGCCATTCTCCAAAGATTGCTATTCATGATGTCAAAGTAGTCAAGAAAACTATTACTCTAGTTTGCAAATTGAAGATCTTATATACAATAATATAATCAGGAAATTAACTTTTCTACTGCCTTTTCCTTGTACTTTTGGCTACAAGCCAGTCATAGCTTTAATTGAAACTCTAAAGGCCGAACATAACTCATTGAGGGTAAGGAGGGCATTCTAGCATTTGTGCCTGCAACCTAGAAAACCTGAAAGAAAAAGAGGTATGATGGGCTCAGAAGTGGGGTCGAGAGAGTGAGAGAAGGTAAAAGAAAACAAGATCAGCTCAAGAATGAATATTATGCGTAAGTCAGCATGAAATCTATTATTTTATGACCCACTAATATATATTAACCATTAAAATAAAAGAGATTTATAAAAGAGAAGGAATTAAAACTATGACTAGAAATTCTCCTCAGAAAAATGTAAAAAAATTTTAGCAAAAATTGTATTACAAATGCATATGGTTTTGGTGGAAAATATTCTATATGAAATAAACTGAGGGACCAGGAGTTTGGCCTAGTGGTTAAAGTGTTTGCCTAGCATGCACGAAGACCCGAGTTCCGATTCCTTGGTACTATATACATACAAAAAAGCCGGAAGTGGTGCTGAGGCTCAAGTGGTAGAGCTCTAGCCTTGAGAAAGTCCAAGGACAGTGCTCAGGCCCTGAGCTCAAGCCCAGGACTGGCAAAAAAAAGAGAGAGAGAGAGAGAGAGAGAGAGAGAGAGAGAGAGAGTGAGAGCTCATGGACGGTGTCCAGGCCCTAAGTTCAAACCCTAGGACAGATACAAAAAGTAAAATCAAAATAAAAAAAAATAAATAAACTGAATCACTTATGTCTAACTAACTAGATACTTGTTTCAGGTTCCCATTTAAGAGTGCCTTGAATAATGTTATTTATTTTAAAGTTAATAACATTTAAATCAATGTATAATATTTACATATCAGATTGTCCTCTGATGACATGCTAAAGAGGGAAAAAGCAGATCCTCGTCTAAGTTATCAAGAATTCCTCTGTCCCACTGTCTTTCAGCTAAAAAGTCAGTTTCTTTCTGCCACTGAATTAAAGGGAAATATTAGCTCTTCAGGATTTTAAGCCTGCTGATATTTGCAGTGGAACAACAGTATCATTCCTACTGTGTCTCCAGCTTTTTAACTTCAGACCTTGAACTTGGCAGATTCTCTAATACTGAGAACTAATTCCTATCTGTCCCTCATTCTGTTTTTCATGTATATTAGACAAACATGCATGCATTCATAGATGCACACATAGACTATAGGATGTTTGTGTAATTACAAATAAACAACTGATTTTTAGATGCTGCTTCTATGCAGAATTGATTAATACAATTAATTTGAGCATGTCATATTTACCAAGTATCATCTAAAAATTCCCTTGTTAGTCATCAAGTATGATCAAATAAACTGCCTTATTTGGATAGAAAAGTTTGCTGGTACTTTAAATGAGAATCCCACCACATTTATGGCTGTCTTATTTTCATAATCTAATTCACCTGAAAATATGAAGTCACTCAAATGCTTTTATTATCACACATGAGGAAAATCTGATTTGGAAACCTGTCGACTGTCTGTAGAATCCTGTTTTCTCCATATTTGGCTTTCAGTAGGTGAGAACTAATGGAATCTGCTTTGTATGATCAAACTGAGATTACTTTCTGGCATTTGGAGAAGAAAATACAGTTATTTTTACTTTGGAGGTTAGTTTTGGAATGATTCAATTTTTTGAGTTGTTGATATATTTTAGATATGAGGCCTTTGTCCGTTGTTTGGTTGGTGAAGATCTTCTCCCACTCTGTAGGCTTCCTGATTAGTTTACTAGCTATGTCCTTTGCCATACAAAAGCTCTGCAGTTTAATGCAGTCCCACTTATCCAGCCTTTCTCTGATTTGTTGTGATTCTTGGTCCTTATTAAGAAAGTTTCGACCTGTGCCAAGGAGGCCTAGCACAACAATGTTCATTGCAGCACTATTCACCATAGCAAAGATATGGAACCAACCTAGATGTCCCTCAGTTGATGAGTGGATCAACAAGTTGTGGTATTTGTACACAATGGAATTCTATGCTGCTGTCAGAAAGAATGACATCACCCCATTTGTGAGGAAATGGAAAGACTTAGAAAAAATTATATTAAGTGAAGTAAGCCAGACTCAAAGGAACTTAGGCTCAATGGTTTCCCTCATTTGTCATAATCAGTAGAAACCTTGGGCTCTACTAGCAGAGTTTTATAATTTTAATGCTTACACATAGGCTTTCAGTGATCTTGAATTGTTTGTATATCTGGCATTATATCTGGGTGTCTAAATTTGTTTTTGTCATTGGATAAACAGTTTTTCCAACACAATTGACTAAAGAGACTATCTTTCAAGCTAAGTAGTATCAGTACCTATTTTCTTTGGTCCTAATATGTAGGGTTATTTCTGGAATCTCTATTTTGTGTATACCTCTGTATACTTTTTCTATTACTAATCCTTCACTATTTCTTTTACTGTGGGATTGTACTTAATTTAAAATTCAGACAAAATGTGAATTCTCCAAATTTGTTCTTTTTCAGTCCAGATGGTTTTTACTACTATGAATAATATTTTATAATTTTTCTGAACAAAAAATGGAATTGGGGTTTGATTTAGATTCAGTCTAGCGTATATTGCAAGAATACCCATAACAAGTACTCTGATCTATAAACATAGGAACATTTTCCATTTATTTAGCTATTCATTTTTTTCCTGCAATGTGGTTTTGTAAATTTGATTGTGAAACTATTGCAATGTTTTTACTTTTTCATTTTCTATTATAAATACATTTGTTTTACTAACTCTAGAATGGTTATTTCTAGTGTCTTGATTACTCTACATTAATCTTTTCACTGAGGTTTGATGAACAAAGTCACTAGTTCTAAAAGTTTTGCTTTTGGTGATAGTTTTAATGGTGGAGTTACCCTGAAGTTTTGAGTATGAATTATAAATGACACATCAGAAACATTTTTCCTTTTCACATCCAAACTCAATGCCATATATTTCTTCTTTCTGAATAATTGCCTTTACTACACTATTTAGTACCATTTTAACTACAAGGTTTGAAAAGATACTTTCTGGTCTGACAGGGAAAATATTGTTCTTTCACATTAAACATTCAGCTAGTTATGGGTTTTCAGATATGGTGAAAAATAAAAAAAAAACTTCAGTTCTATTTCTAGTTTATAAAGTTCTTTTTAATCATGAACAGGTCACATAAAGGCTCAAAGAATGATTTTGTATCAGTTGATATGAGGTGTAATTTCTTCGCTTTATTCTAGAACAGAAATGTTATTGATTGATTCATAGATACAAGGTGTTTTGCAATTGTTCATCCTCCAAAATTTACTTCTTCCCTCCCTGTAATGCACTCAAACTGCCCCCACAATAACATGTATATAGGATATGTGAATATAAATCACTGCAACCAGTATAAAAATCAATTTGGACAGTTCTCAAAAAATAATAATTAAACTATCATACAGTCCAGTGATGATACTTTTAGTCATGGGTCATAAAAGAAATGTAAATCAAAATAAAACTGAGTTTTCACTTCATTCCCATTAGAATGACCATCATCAAGAATACAAATTGCAACAGATGCTGCTGAGACAGTTTGTATATTATTCTTGGAAATGAAAGTGAGCACAACAACTTTGAAAATCAGTATGATTTTTTCCTCCAAACACCAAAAGTAGAACAATTCCATATTACCATTCTTAACTCTGTATTGGAATGAAGGTTGGTTGGGTAATAGCAGGGGCTACTTTGTACGCCTTTTCATTACAGCACTGTTCATGAGAGCAAATCTCTGAAAACTGCTGAGAAGCCCTCCAAAAATTGTTAAAGGATCAAGAACATTTTACTACATATATATGTTTATATATGTGAGGGTGTGTGTATGTACATATAGTAATCTTATATAATGGGTAAACAGAACAACAAGGAAGTCAGTCTTACTTAGGTACTGAATATGCATGTGTGAAGTACCATCATGAAACTCCTTTGAATATTTAGAATATATTTAACAAGTTCAGCATGACTTGCATGAAGAATAACATGGAACAAGTCCTTTATGGTATGTGAGTATTACTGGCAGGAAAGAGGGCAAATATAGTGAAAGAAAGTAAAGGAGCTGGGCCTGGAGTTTGGCCTAGTGGTAAGAGTGCTTGCCTAGCATGGATGAAGACCCAAGTTAGATTCCTTGTACCTCATATACAGAAAAAGGCTGGAAATGATGCTATGGCTCCAGTGGTAGAGCTTTAGCTTTGAGAAAGCCAAAGGACAGTGCTCAGGCCCTTAGTTCAAGGCCCAGGACTGGCAAAAAAAGTAAGTAAATGTGCTATAAATATGGTGTGTGTGTGTGTGTGTGTGTGTGTGTGTGTGTGTGTGTGTGTGTAAAAACAAAAACAGTGGTTGGGTTTCAGTGGGTTGTGCCTCTAATCTTAGCTACTCAGGCGGCTGAGGTGTGATGATAACACTTCAGAGACAGCCTGGAAAAGATGTCCATTTATGCCATCCTCCCAAAATCCATTATAAAACCAAAGTGGAACGCTTTCTTAATTAATAATTTGCTAGCTGTGAGCAAAACATATCTGGGACAGCACCTTGGCCCTGACTTGAAGTCCAGTGGAGGGAGGGAGAGAGGAGGGGGAGAGAGAGAGAGAGAAAAAGAGAGAGAGAGAGAGAGAGAGAGAGAGAGAGAGAGAGAGAGAGAGAGAGAGAGAGAGAGAGACAGAGAGACAGAGAGACAGAGAGACAGAGACAGAGACAGAGACAGAGACAGAGACAGAGACAGAGGGAAACAACTGAAACAAAAAAAACCAAACTTAAGGTGTGTAAAGGGTCACTCTCAGTAATTGGCTGGAACAACTGGTCTTTCAAAATTATGGTTATTGAAATAAAGTTGCTAGTGAAATTACTGACATAAGTTGAACTTTTGGTTTATTTCCCTCCCTCCCTTTCTCCCTCCCTCCCTTCCTCCCTTGCTTGCTTCCTTTCTTCCTTCCTTTTTTCTCCCTTTCTTCCTTTCTCTGTCTCTGTCTCTGTCTCTCTCTTTCTTTCTTTTCTCTCCTTTCTTTCTCTTTCTTTTTATTTTTGCAGAAATTTCAGGGTTTGAACTCAAGGCCTCACCCTCTCATTTAGCTTTATTGCACAAGGCTAGTGTTCTATTACTTGAGCCAGACCTACAGTACAGCATTTTTCTGCTTAATCGGAGATGGTGCCTCATGGATTTTTCTGCCCAGCTTAGCTGCAATCCTTTATCTTCCAGGTCCCAGCTTTCTCAGTAGCTAGGACTATGATGTTTGCTACTAATATTCAGCTTAGTGATTTCTAGGATTGATCAGCACCAAATATGGGGGAAATTAGAAATATTTATTTTCAGCAGTGAAGACATAAAGTGCAAATTCAAGGCATGCATCAATTATGCCAAATTTCTGTCTAGATGAACTAACAGGAATAATTCCCATTAGCATAGGGACAATTATTATAAGAATAAAAATTTCAGACATGAGAAAGGTATCAATGTGTGAGACGTAAAGCATCTGCTACCTGACAAATGTAACTATAACCCCTTTATACATGATCCCAACAAGAAAATTTTAAAAAATAAGAAGAATAAAAATTTCAGATACTCAGTTTCAGTTCTCTGCAAGATATCCAGAAAGAAAATCACCTGAAACTAGAATAATCCACGAAGGTTTATATTCTGCCAAGGCTTTCAAAGCAATAGCACAGAGACAATAACAAAACATAAGTCAAAGGAAACATTTTTAATGGCACAATGGGGAAAAAAAGACCACTACCACAAATATCGGATAAACACAAATACATAAGGATTTAGAGATCAGCAAAAGAGCCTAATAAATAAAGATGTAAGAAACAATGAAGAAAGAACATTGATGTCTATAGATAGATATTTAATTTTTCTTTGTCTTTCTTCCAGAAGAAGGACACAATTCAATTCGTTATGTGATCCATAAAAGGTGAACAAGAAATGGAAAAATCCTGGCCAGTATTGACCTAATCCACAAGTGGATCTGTGAAGACCCTGACAAATGTGTTTTGGGAGAGTGATGAATTGGAAGGGGTGAATGAGCCGAAAATGTTCATGAAAGCCTAAGTGTAAATAATCACTGGAGGCAGTCTTTTGATTAAAAAAAGATGTTTTTAAAAAATTTTTGTTTCCCAGCGAAAAAGACGAGAGCAAACTAAGTGCTGACTAGAAAATTACACAAATGTTAGAGGTTTAAATTAGAGGAAAACAACACAGGTTTTCAAAAGAAGCGTGAAGAAAAAGTAATACATCATTATATAATTTTCCCTAACTCTAAATTAGTGCATCACTGAAAATTCAAGGACTATCTGAATTGTCCACATAAATATCTATATATTTGTTGAGGGTTCCATTAGTAGATATTTTATTATAAAGACTCTGAAGATAGATTGTAATGTGTGACAAAGCTGTTACGTTTATATGAGATAAAAACATTGTAAAATGTATGATTCAGTTTTCAAATTTTTATTTATTTATTTATTTTGCTAGTACTGGGGCTTAAAATCAGGGCCTGGGTACTGTTCTTAGACGCATTTTGCTCAAGGCTAGCGCCCTGCCACTTGAGCACAGAGCCACTTCTGGTTCTTTCTGTGTATGTAGTTCTGTGGAATTGAACCCAGGGCTTCCTGCATGCTAGGCGAGCTTGCTACTACTAGGCCAAGCTCCCAGACCCTAAAACCTTTTGTATCAAAAGATGTTTGTGTACAATGTTCATTGCAGCACTATTTACCATAGCGAAGATATGGAACCAACCCAGATGCCCCTCAGTTGATGATTGGAGCAAGGAGATGTGGTATTTATACACAATGGAATTCTATGCTGCCTGCCGGGGCCAACCGGCAGCAAACCAGGGTTCGCAGATTGGGGTTCCTGAAATCGGGGGCAAGGACTAGGAAGAAATAGAAGAGAGACAGACACACCGGGTCCGGGATGTCCGCAGTCCAGCTAAAGACTGCCGCGTTTATTTTTCACTCCCGCTTCTTCCCTCCTCCAGACCCAGGGAACCTCCAGGTGTTACATTCATATGGTAATTCTCAGGTCATTTACATAGAATAGGGCCAGAAAACAATAAGACAATAAAGCCATCATCTGATGCAAGTCAAGGTACAGTTTGATTCCACTCTGGCTCCCAACAGCTGCCATCAGAAAGAACGACATAGTACCATTTGTAAGGAAATGGAAAGACTAGGAAAAAATCATATTAAGTGAAGTAAGCCAGACTCAAAGGAACATAGGCCCAATAGTCGTCCTCATTTGTCATAATTAGTATAAACCTTGGACTCTCCTAGCAGAGGTTTACAATAGAAAAAAACCTAGGGACATAAGGCCATATAGTATAACGCTAAATGAAAGGACCTCCAGGATGTAGAAACAAAAGCCATATAATGAGTGATTGTGCTATGTTATTTCTCATCTCTTTTATTGTCCCTCAGTTATCTCATATTATTACAGTATCTTACCTTGTTATCTGATATATTGTATATATGTTTGTTTGTTTATTTGAAGTAGGAAAGGGAAGGGGGGAAAACAAGATGAGGGGAGGGGGTGGAGGGAGGGATATGGAAACAAAAACATGAGAAGGGGTAGCAATGATTGTTAAGAAATACACTTTCTATCTGGCAAATATAATGTAACCCTTCTATTAATTACAATAAAAATATATTTTAAAAGTTGTGTGTGTCTGTGTGTGCGTGTGTATGTGTGTGTGTGTGTGTGTGTGTGACATTGATCCACAGCTTAACGTTCTGGCTTTAGTGGCAGATTTATGGTGAAAATGGAATTTTCCTGCTTATGCTGGCTAAAAAGCTAGATATTCCCATCTCAACCTCCTGAGTGACTGTTGTGGCTTATGGGCATTTTTCTCTAAAATGTAATTTTTACAAGAACTTTGCTACTCTGTATTTAAATTGTTAGTATTTATTTCAAACCACACTTTGTCTCCATCTCTGTTTCTACTGTCAATAAGCCATTTAAGAATATTCACAAATATTATGACATTTGATTCCCTAATTAATTCAGCATGAGACATTAATCATGCAAGAATAGGGATATTCTCTTATATAGCAACATAAAATTGTCATACTAGGCATATTTAACATTCATATAATACTTCTCATAATATACAACATATATTAAATTTTACTCAATTATCCCAGTAATTCCTTTTGTATACTTTGTGCTCTCCTCTCTCTCTCCTCTCTCTCACCCTCTCTCCTTCTCTCTTTGTGTGTTTATGTGTATATCTGTGTCAGTATTGGGGATAGAATCACAGCTTCATGTTTTTGTTAAACTTTTTCCTCACAATTGGCACTCTAACACTTGAGCCACACTCCAATTCCAACTTTTTGCTAATTAATTGGTGATTAGAAGTCTCTTAGATTCTGGTTGGATTCCCCTCACATTCATCATGGAATTGCTTCAAACTGAAATTATTTCAGCCCTCTGAGTAGTTAATACTATAGGAGAGATTCATTAAAACCTGAATGTGTATGTTTAAATACAGAATGCGAAAGATTTGTTCCTTTTATTTAGTGATTCTATATTTTTTAATTTCCTTTAAACAAGAAACTCTCCATGGACATTTACCTTTTTAAAAAGTCTTAATAACTTAGCATTAAAAATTAATTGCAGCTTGCTTTATAGAATGTCTCTATTTTTAGGGGGTAGGTAGGAGTGGGGAAGGCAAGAGATGATGTAAAAAAGAGAGGATATCATGTCTGTGTTTAGCCTGAGTTACTCCATCTTAGCCTGAGGAACTCCATCTTATTTGGACAGCCATTTTTAATATATTTTTATTGTAGTTAATAAAAGGGTTACATGATGTTTGCCAGATAGAAGGTGCATTAATTCACATACATTGATACCCTTTCACATGTCTTGGTACCCATTACCCTCCCCCTCACCCACCACCCACTCCCCGTATTGGTTTTCCCCCCTTCCCTAACAAGTTTCAGATAACCAAATACAAATAAATTCAACATATCAGATAACAAAGTGAGATACTGTAACAATATGGGATACCCAAGGGACAGCAAAGGAGATGAGGGATAACATAGTACATTAAGGACAACAATCATTCGTTATATGGCTTTTGTTTCAGTATCCTGGAGGTCCTTTCAATTAGCTTCATACTATATGGCCTATGTATCAAGGCTTTGCTCTATTGCAGATCTCTGCTAGTAGAGCCCAAGGTTTCTACTGATTATGACAAATGAGGGAAACCATTGAGCCTAAGTTCCTTTGAGTCTGGCTTACTTCACTTAATATGATTTTTTTCTAAGTCTTTCCATTTCCTAACAAATGGGGTGATGTCATTCTTTCTGACAGCAGCATAGAATTCCATTGTGTACAAATACCACAACTTGTTGATCCACTCATCAACTGAGGGACATCTAGGTTGGTTCCATATCTTTGCTATGGTGAATAATGCTGCAATGAACATTTTGTTGTGCTAGTGGATTTAGTATGCCCTAGATTCTGGATGGTTGGGTAAATGCCAAGTAGTGGAATTGCTGGGTCATAGGGGAGTTCTATGTTTAGCCTTTTGAGGCACTGCCATACTGCTTTCCATAGTGGTTGAATGAGTTTGCACTCCCACCAACAGTGCAGTAGTGATCCCTCCTGGCCACATCCCCTCCAGCATCTGTTATTATTCGTTTTCCTGATCCTGGCCATTCTAACTGGAGTGAGGTGGAATCTTAGAGTTGTTTTGATTTGCATTTCTTTTATGACCAGAGATGTGGAGCATTTCTTCATGTGTCTATAGGCCATTTTTGTTTCTTCTTCAGAGAAGACTCTCTTTAAGTCTTTGGCCCATTTTTTTAATGGGATGGTTGTTACTTTGGAGATTAGTTTTGGAGTGATTCAATTTTTTGAGTTGTCGATATATTTTAGATATGAGGCCTTTGTCTGGATAGCCATTCTTTTATGTATGTAAAAATATGAACTGACCTTGCCTGAAAAATAAAACTGAAACAAAACTTATTATTTAAGTTCAAATTGACTTGACGATGAAGAGACTAAACATTACTTACAAAACAGTTCCAAAAACCAGTTTTCAATAACAAGGCCCAGTAACAAGGTCGAGACAGGCCTGGTGGAGACATCCATTCAATAGAAGCACATAAGTAACTGTATTTTGTAACCAATCAGCCTTTAAAGCAGCTACGTAAGTTTGGTAAATTTGTAATTTGCTGTTGTACCCTATAAAATTTAGCCTGTGAGGCTGGGAGGGGTCATTCTCTCCAAGAGGGGACCCTGACTGGTCAGTCTAATTCTCAATGATTGGTGAGAAATAAAGCTTTGCTTAAACTTTAATTTTCTGTCAGTCTTGTTCCTTTGATCAAGGACCCTAAGAGTCTGAATTCTGGATATATTAGATTAAATGGATATTGGATTAATGGATGGAAATGTTGCAATGAAACATTCATTTGTACAAACAGTATGGATTAAAAATTTTTAAGATAAAAATATTCTATTTACTGATAGGAATAATGATCCAATGTTTCTCTCAATTTTCAGAAAATAAGCCTACGAATAGATGAATTTTTAAAAATTAAAATAAGGCCTGCGGTGGGATAATTAATCAGTGATTCAATTATAGCTGTAATTTACTAAATCAAAATAGGTACCAACATTCTAATTCCTCATTACTTATTTTTCTCTTGTGAACATCACTTTAGAAAAAAAAAACTACCTTGAAAGAATTAGCTTGAGGTTGAAGCCTTTTCAAGTTTTGTGGCAACTTAGGACACAAAAGCTAAAAATCAGAATCGTCTTTTCCAAGTTCATTAAAATTTCACCTCAGTGCTTGATCTTACATGCAGGGAAGGATTACTGAAACCCATTAAAAATAATAATGTTCCTTTCTGAATGGTCTTCAGGGATGTATATTTTAGGAGAATAAGCCACCTGTGTGGATAAAAAGGTCTGAGCCAACTTAACAGGCTTCGTTTCACATTCTGCCTCTTTATTATTTCAAAATGACACCTTTGCCGTTTAGAGGGACCAGTAAGGCACTGTTATAACTAAAATTGGATAAAATTCCAAGCTGTGTCAAAGACATTGTTTGAATTCACTTAAAAGTATTTTTATGTCACTGTTCACCAACTCACTTCTCCAGTCATGATCTGCCTGTGGCAAACTGTTTCTCTCTGGGACTGAAAAGATTACTCCCACTCATACTTCAATGACAGTGTGAATATTGACTTGAACTTACAAAGGTCAGGCAGTTCTACCAGTTAATAGGAGTGAGGAGAGCAGATTCCAGTCTCTTTGAAAGGAATTTAACCTTCAAATTGTAAAGCATGCTGCTTTACGGAGCCAATTTTGGCAAGTAAGAGGATGCTAACTTCTCTTCCTTCCAAAACTACTAACAGGAGCATAAAAGTTAAGGGGAAAAGAAAACACGCACATAAGGTAGCTGACTCACTTCTATGAAACAAAATTCACTTTGTACCTTGTTGCTATAATATACATATATATATATATATATATTTTTAAAGAGCATTGGAGACCGAGGCGAAAGTCTATGAGCCTGAAACTTTCATTGCCTTTTTGACTTTTAAGAACCATATGCTGTACAATGATAAGACAACACACATATTTTTCCCATCATCATTCTGACACAAAATGGAGAAAATAAAGGTTTATTCCCAGGGGTGCATGGCACCTCCTCACCTATCCCATGAAAAGTCCTTTTCTTTCTGTTCTTGTTTCCTAGCTGAGAGTTCAAGAAAGGCTGACATAATTTAAAGTCTCTGGGGATGCTGCCTATCTGTTAACAGCCAGGTCTCTGCTTCAGTGCAAGAAGAATGGGAGGGAAGTCACAGGACTGAACATGAGTATGAGACACTACTTTTCATTCTGATGGAAAGTAAAACCAATGCTTTTAATTTTTAATAAAACACATTTATATTGTGGCACCAAAAGGCAAAAAGTATGTGCTGCATATAAATGAAGATGATTCCCTAGTTTGTCTTGAGCACAGGGAGACAGGAGACAAAATGATGAAGTGGTCCTTTTACACATAATAACTGAGAAAGAGCAGTCCTGGGTGTCTTGGAAAGCAAAGCTCTCATGATTCCAGGACATATTTCAGAGATGGCATTATGGCTTTCACTGCTTTAAGTTTGGCATCAGCGAGATTTTAGATTGCGCTAAAATCATCCTTAATGTCCTTTCTGCCTCATCAGTGGGGGACCATTCATGTAACAAAGTGCCAATCAGGGACTCTTGTTCCATTTTAGCTTGAAGATATTACTGTGGAGGTTTTCTAAGAGCATGAGCTCTCTGCTTGAGATGCCCTTTATTATAACTCTCGTTAAAGGTCTGCTGACTTAGCCATTAGAAACCCGTAATGTTCTCAAGTACAAAAATTTGCTTTAAAATAAAGCTTAGCATACTAAGTGGGAGCCAGGGGAGCCCTGATTTTGATAAATTGGAAGGAAATAAAATAGTCATTTCAAGTTTTAAAAAAATGACAAAAATATAAATATCAAAGCTATTTGAGTTATATGTGTCATTGCTCTGATATCTCCAAAAATAGCATCATTAATTAAAATGAAGTTGGAAAGTAATTAGCTCATAATGTGAACTAATCAGTTTTGTAAGTTTGGAATATAAAAATGTAATTAAGGAAAAGAAAAATGAGTTACACATAGAATGCTTTTCTTGATTGAGGAAGTATCACTGATTTTTTTAATCAAATATTTTTCTGGAAATGAAAGAGTGGTGTTGTTTTAACAGCATTTTTAAAGTATTTTATTTCATGAGAAAATACCTCCAAAGCATGAGCTTTTTTCCTTGCAGGAATCTTAGTCTCAATTTATTTTAGTTGAATTCATCCAGAAGTAATAAATTATCAAAAATACAACAACAATCTACACATAGAGTTAAAGAAAGCATGGAGCTGCTATATATCTCAACATTTTAAATATAAATTCTTTATTATAAAAATGTTTTAGCCTGTTATTTTAAAGAAAATCCTAAAGATCCATTTTTCTTAAATATTATTGTTTTAAATATTTACACATTTTAAGCATGTGTACAATAGGTTCATATCATAACAGCCTTTCAACCACTGGCACAATTTTCCAGAAAAGAATTTAAACAAAACAAAATAATTAAATGTAAGTCTCTAGAAAATGGTCAGTGATTGAACAATTCTGGAGATAAGAGCTCTTCATAGCAAGATTTTGTATGCCAGTAGGAATTCATAAAGGACTCGTAATGCACAGTCAGAGACTGGATGAGACTGTCTACTGTTGGATAGGCTAGTCACCCCAGACTTTCTAAGGATGCAATTCTGGAGTTAAGAAGTATTGATTGTAAGCAAGCAAGGCTGGTATTGGGGCCTAGTGGTAGAGTTCTTGTCTAGCGTGCATGAGATACTGGGTTCGATTACTTGGTACAATGTACTCAGAATAAACCGAAAGTGGTATTATGGTACAAGTGGTAGAGCACTAGCCTTGAGAAAGCTCACAGACTGTGCCCAGGACTGGAAAGAGAGAGGAGAGAGGAGAGAGGAGAGAGGAGAGAGGAGAGAGAGGAAGGGAGGGAGGGAGGGAGGGAGGGAGAACTTAAATCAAGTATATAGAAACTAAACCATACATCAATAAGGAATTTATCTACAAATGCATTCCGAAGTTCAAGTAAGGCTGAATTTTCTCCTAGGGAATCTGGTTGGAATTGAAGATCTGGATGTAGCACTAGTGCTACTTGTCTTAAGTATCTTCCCCATCGTATGAGAGTTCAATTGCACCCTAGTCTAGAGTCAGACGCAAAATCTTCAAAACTTGTCTTTGGAAAGATATATGGATATATGAGTGAATGTATAAATGAAGTGAGTGGATGGATGGATGAAAGGACAGATGGATGATCATTAGCTAAGAAAGGATTGCTTTTTGACATGGTAAATATATAGATATTTCAGCTATAATTTGAAAATTAAAATCTCAGCCCAATGTATGTAAGTCTCCATGATACAAGTAATGTAAAGAGGCAGACTAATTTTGGTACTGTATATCACTGTTGCAGGACCTAGAGGAAACACATTCTGTATCATAAAATTCTGTATTATCCATGTTTTCATACATTCAGAGATAATCTTCATATATGTCCTCAAAAAGAAAGGAGACTCTTATAACCAACATTTACCTACACATCAACTTTCATTCAGTCTCTGACTTTTAAAATGTGATTTCAATTCCCATGAACTCTATAAATATTCTTCCTCCTAAATATGCCATTAACATAGTAATATTACAACCAGTTCATACTTGATTATAGTAGCCTTCACTTTTGTTAACAATTGTATCTTTCATAAAATTATTTTGTCATAATTATTTTGTCATCAACTATCATGCAAATTCATTTTGATTCTTTTGCTACTTTTCAGATGAGCATTCCTTAAGTAACGTTTCTTTAGCTATCTCTTGGAGTACCTGTCTATTCAAGCCATCTAAATGTTTGGGGGGTTTTTGAGGTGTTTTTTGTTTTGTTTTGTTTTTCTTTTTGCTCTATGTAACTTTCCTGGACAAAAATCTCAACTTTCACAGTTTTAACTTTACATATTTTCAGATAATTCATTAATGCATTCTTAGCATTCAAAGTATCTCAGGATGCCATCTACCCCCTGAAATGAGCTGGTAGTAAACCCAACTTATGCCTTCAGAGATTATGCATTGCCCAATTTGTCATGGTCAGGGAATGTCTGTCTCTCATCTATGCCGCTTTCCTGACTTCAGTAATAATTTATTTAAAGATTTTAAACAAAGAGCCAGCAGACAAGTTCATTCAATATGACTGAATCATCTCTGCTTAACAATGGCTGCTAATTTCATGGTTTTAATGAAGAAAATAGTCTCATATTTTTCATTTGACGTTGCAACAGATTTTCAACACTACATAATTCAATATCGCTTATCACAAATATCTCTCTAATGTATCTCCTCTCTTTATTTTAGTCAAACCTCACACTTTGCTCCTGCAAATGCGATAGGTTCCTAAGTGACTTTGTGACTTGTTTTTCTTTCTTTTTTTATTAAGTATCCAATAGGAATTATTCTAATATCTTAAACTATCATTAGAAACTTTTAGGATTGGTACCAAATGTTCTGTAGATGTTCAGGTCTTAGTGTTCTTTGTATAAAATGACATAGCGTCCGAATATAACTTGTGAGTATTCTCCTTTATAGGTATGTCATATTTAGGACACTCAAACTACATAATACAATTATTATGTATAGTTATATTTTATTGCTTAAAGAACAATGGCAAGAGGCAAATTGGTACATATCTAGTATAGAAAAAGACCACTTGGACTTCAGTGCGTAAAACAGGAGGCAAATTTTTTAGATGAGTGTCAGTAAGAGAATAAGGACCCGTCCAGGAGGGATCACTACTGCACTGTTGGTGGGAGTGCAAACTCCTTCAACCATTATGGAAAGCAGTGTGGCAGTGCCTCAAAAGGCTAAACATAGAACTCCCCTATGACCCAGCAATTCCACTACTTGGCATTTACCCAACCATCCAGAAACAAGGGTATACTAAATCCACTAGCATAACAATGTTCATTGCAGCACTATTCACCATAGCAAAGATATGGAACCAACCTAGATGTCCCTCAGTTGATGAGTGGATCAACAAGTTGTGGTATTTGTACACAATGGAATTCTATGCTGCTGTCAGAAAGAATGACATCGCCCATTTGTTAGGAAATGGAAAGACTTAGAAAAAATCATATTAAGTGAAGTAAGCCAGACTCAAAGGAACTTAGGCTCAATGGTTTCCCTCATTTGTCATAATCAGTAGAAACCTTGGGCTCTACTAGCAGAGATCTGCAATAGAGCAAAATCTTGATACATAAGGCCATATAGTATGAAGCTAATTGAAAGGACCTCCAGGATACTGAAACAAAAGCCATATAACGAATGATTGTTGTCCTTAATGTACTATGTTGTCTCTCATCTCCTTTGCTGTCCCTTGGTTATCTCATATTGTTACAGTATCTCACTTTGTTATCTGATATGTTGAATTTATTTGTATTTGGTTATTTGAAATTTGATAGGGAAGGGGGGAAAACCAAGGCAGGTGGGGGTGTGCGGGGGAGGGTAATGGGTACCAAGACATGTGAAAGGGTATCAATGTATGTGAATTAATGCACCTTCTATCTGGCAAATATCATGTAACCCTTTTACTAATTACAATAAAAAAAGAGAGATTTCAAAAAAAAAAAGAGAGGATAAGGACCCATGAAATGTATATAGAAAGTCACATGAAGGCCTGCTGCTTCATCCCTTCAACATGGGAATTTAGCATTCTGTAGGTAGCATATTCAAGATTTGCTCTTTGGAGCAAATCTATAATTATTTTCTGAATGCTTTCAATCCCATGTTGGTTATAGTTGCAGAAATAGAAGCCATCACTATGAAAAGGTGACTGTGTACTTTTTTTTCTCTTCTCCATACGGCACTATTAAACAGATAAGATTATTGTCAACAAACATAACTGAAGAAGCTAAAATGCAGTAAAATCTATCAATCCTACTAAGATAGGCATGGCATTTGGGCCTAGTTATTCTGATTCTGTTGGAAGAATTCCTACTAAATCTCTCATTTTTTCCAACTATTTTTTCAATGCTACCAATTACTTTTAGGATTTTTGTCATTTACTTTGTAGTTTACTAATCTGATTTATAGACTGACAGGTCAAACAAGGTTTGTTGAATAACCAAATGAAAGAAACAGTAAACTGAGTTGGTGAGATCATAAAATAATATCCTTTCCATTCTCTAAGAAGCCCCTAATAATGCTACTTTGAAGTGAATGAATCCCATTTGTTTCCAGCTGTTTCCTAAAGTAGATGAAGTGTACATATCACAGAATTAAACATGTAGCACAATTGCACATATGACAAAGAACAACGTCTCAATGCTATATCCCTGGATTTAATAAGGTTTAAGGCATTAAGACTCCCACCTTGAGTTCCCAAGTTCTGAGGACCTAATTTATAGCTTATCTGCTTGTCATGATTGTACATGCCATGTATGAAAATCACCCAATTCTTATAATGTAAAAATAAAATTTCTGTTCCCAGGTCAATAGCTGGAATGCATATATTCAAGTAAGCTTATTTACTTCCATAAGATCTAGTAAAATAGATATTTACACATAGCTTGGATGAGATAGACCTGTTACATAAAGAATGAAGTTATGAGAAAGAGGAACATATCAAAAATACTCATCATATTTAATTTTTATGAAATAAAGATTTCCAAGTGTTGACATAGTTTCAGTACAAATTTGCAGCTAAATGACTAAGGTGAAGAAAAATGAAGTCCATGGGATTATAACGATTGACAAAATGCAAGTTCAAATTAATATTTGTTGAGGTGGAAGCTTTTACTAATACTTGGTAGTAAACATTCTGTTTTCCTAACAAGACTGTAATCTACTAAGCTCAGTGTCCAGTGAAAAGAACGTCCCATCATTCTCTAACAAAATCAGAGCTACTTGAGGACAGGAATAATTACTGTACTTCTTGAAAATCACCATAGTGTACAGGACAGTATATATTGGATCTTATAAAATCAAAATAAACCATACACCAACTAAGAAAAACTATGTTAATTATGGTGAGGGCCAATCTGAAGGTTCACAGTTTTACCATTTCTATATTCATTAGACTTTATCATTGAGGATATTTCTCTCTCTGAATCTTTTAACTTTGAAGCAAACATTAAAGACCCCAAATAATTCCAGTTTAATAATTGTATTTGAAATAAATTTGATTTAAAAAAGCATTGGTTATGCTCTATATTTTTTCTGGAGAAATATGCATTTAGATTGTCAGAGCAAACTAATAATTTTCCTTCAAATCTTTATTAAATTCTCACAGAAGAACAAGAGAGGTAATTTTTGTTTATAGACATTCTTTTGTGTTGGTGGGATGATTCATATAAAATGCAATTGCTGTCAGATATGTCATTATAATCTAGGACTTTGTAGTTTTTTCTTGTGAAATTATAATGTTAATGCAGTGATGTTTTAAGTTTTCTTAATAATATAACTGTGAAACATTATTGCTATTAAGAGATTAAATTCATGCATTAGAGAAGTTCATGGCACATTTTGAAAATATGGATGTTACCATGACACACATGGCAGCTTAACCTCAATTTTAGAGTTGCACAAATTCCAAAGAGTTAATTTATCTTCCATCAAATGTTGATTCCACGGACAAACATTGCAAAGATCTTTGCAGAAAAGATAGCTCATTTTGATGGTATAATAAGTGGATCAGTCTATAAATTATGAAATGAAGAATAGCATATTCAATCTTATAGTATTATTTGGAGCTAGCAAGTCAATTAAGGAGTAACCTGGAGATTTCTGCTACTACTTAAGATTGATAACTGCTACTGGGCATATACTCTCTTACTGGAAACAATAAATCTGGAAAATACATGTTCCATAGCGGATAGATATGGATAGAAAGATGATATGCTGGTTCATGTATATCTACTTGTCTTTATATCTATCTCTCCTCCCTCTCTCTCACGCACATATATAGATATGTATATCTGTATCTATTTATGTTTTTAGGTATTGGATAACAGGCCAAAGAACTTTGTGGTTACTCAGAGTAGACAGAAGAATCACGTAACTGAGACTTTCTTCCTAGAAAGAAATATTCCTTATTGTCACTAGAGAAATGCAGGTGAAGAGACCCCCTGGGAATCTGTAGCTTCATATTTGAGCTATAAATATGCAGGGGAAAAACGGGGGAAAAATAACCCCAACATATTGTGATTAGAGCTGGCTGAAGTCAATATTGAAACCGACTCAGACATGGAAGGATGACTTCAGTAATTCAGTAAGCCTTTAGTTTTTGATATGACTGTATTCATTTTTTAAGTATTAAGTTGTATATAATGTAAGTAGACAACAGAGGAGTCATTGTCTGAAAAGATTATGAAATGTGAAGAAAAAACTATGAAAAAGGAAAAAAAAGTTTTATGGAGCGCTTTAGCTTTCATTTCTTTATTAGATGATGTTTACATGGCAAAAGGTTTTGACAAATCTCCTCAAGTGTACCTCTTACCTATTATGTTCAGTATTATGTTCAAATAAATATCCTTAAGAAAAGCTAATCTTTTCTACCACTGTCCCTTTGGGGGGGAAAACCCACAGTTCCTGACTTTTGTGAAATATTTAGATGAGAGAAATTTTCTTTGCATAATAGGTCATCCTAAACTACAGTATAAAAAAGATAATTACATATGTAAATCCTAAAAAGAAAATCTTGTACATGCTGAATTTCAGAGCAGGTTGGGGTTAGAGCCCACATTCCTTAAACATTTCTAATATCTTGAGTGTTTAGTATGGTCCAAACAAACACAACAAAGCAAAAACCAAATCCATCTCAAGTTTCTCAAACATTTTATACTCACCAGGCCAGATATCTGATCACTCTTGTATGCCAAACTGTCTTCAGCTCTTTCTCATAAATGCGGATGTTTGTACTTCTTGTGATGTGCAAAGCACATACAGACCTCAAAGAAATACAAAATGAGGTAAAATGACTGGGTGAATCAAGAACATTGCTTTTATGTTATCTCTGTAGAGATGGCACTTCATTTACAGACCATTAGAAACAATTATCACCTTCTTTATAAAGAGAATACTAAGCTGACTTTTTCTCCTATAACTTTGATCCTCTGTGACAAGATATTCAGTTTTTGAACCCATCAACAATGTTAATCCCTCCTAAATCAAGATACCCGCGTCTACACACAAAAAAATCACTTTCAGCAATCGATTACTTAATGCATAATTGCTTTCATCCGCACTACTGAAAAATTATTAAATTTATAATGACCCCTAAATTTGACCAGTTTGCTTCTCTATATTGAATCATCCATCTATTTGACACTTACTTAAAAATTGTCCAAGTTCACTATTATAAGTGAAATATTTTTGACAAGATGGTCTATGCCTAGGCCCACATCAGCCTCTTGGGTTTAAACAATATTCTGCATCAGCACCTGACAGAATGTGACTTCAGGCTTATGCTACTTTGATAGGCTCAGTGGTTTTAAAGCTTTCATCTCCCATGAATGACTGAAAACTACATCTGCTCATTTCACAGCTAACCATAGAAAGGACTGCTTTTTAAAAATTTTCAACCTGAAGTAACAGAATGCAATGATTTCTGAGGTTGTGTTCTAGTTCCTGTTAGGTTTGTTAAGCCAGTCCCTTGCGAAATCTTTATGAGAATTAATCTACCAACAGATAATGGATAATCTTCACATCTTTCCCCTACATCCTTAATTCCTAATCCAGGTACTAATGGGACAGCCACTCTAATGCACTAAACCACGGGCCACTCTAACTTGATGAATGGAATACATTTCTTACTGTCATTAGAACTATTTTCATTGGCCTCTGAAGCCCCTGTACTCATCAAAGACCACCTTCCATGACAAAAGTCTCCAATTCATCCATTACAACATCTCTTGATTGAAATTACTCTCTCCTATCTCTACCACCACTGCCTTTGTACACATGCTGTTCATTTCTTCCTAACATCCTCAGAATAAATTTCTGACTTCTCGTTGTTTGTGGGGCATGTCACATCAAGGGTAAAAGGCCTACCTCGTGGCCCAGTGCTCAGTTCCTGGTTTTGGAGATCCAACTGCCTGTCTCCTGTTTGGGAATTTTGGCTATGGTTTGTGATGTAAAATAAGGCTACCTCTAACCCATGGATTGGCCCCGCCGTCCTCTCTGACCGCACATACCTCCCCCTGTCCTACCTACTTTTATGTTAATAGACAATCCTGCTTCTTAATTTAGCCCCTGGTATCTTCCCATTAAACGAGTCTCCTGTGACATTCTCCCTGGTGCATCTGTGTCTTCCCTCTGGAGAAGGGAGGGCCGGGTGAAGGCGGCCAGCCAGCCCTATCCTTTCTCGGTCTCCTCTTAGTACGGGTGTGTTCTCTTTGCTCTTCCTGCTGGTCAGGAGGCAAAGAGTGATAAAAACCCCGACAGTTGTTATATTCTCTGTCCACATTGGCAATCTGCCCCTGTCTTCTGCTATCATCATTTTTATTGAAAATCGAATCAAAGCTGGGAATTTGTTCTAATGCTAGAGAGCTTGCCTAGCATGCATGAACACCTGGGTTTGATTTCTCGGTACCATATATATAGAAAAAAGCCAGAAATGGTGCTATGGCTCAAGTGGTAGAGCCCTAGCCTTGAGAAAGCTCAAAGACAGTACGTGAGTTCAAGACCCAGGGAATGCAAAAAAAAAAAATGAATCAACCTCTAACTTTTATTTAAAATAGAATCAATGTCTATTTTCCCTATGCATTGTTATCTATAAACTTTTAGATCAATTACTTCTCATAAAAGCTTTTATTAACTATATTTAAGGTACTTTTCTTTACTTTTAGTAACTCTATCTGATAGCCAAAGAAGAGCCTTTGTTTTAAATTCCCTCACTGTTCCCCTATAACCCAGCAATTCTACTACTTGGCAATGACCCTCCCATCCAGAAACAAGGACATCTAAATCCACCACCACAATGATGTTCATTGCAGCACTATTTACCATAGCAAAGATATGGGAACCAACCCAGATGACCCTCAGTTGATGAGTGGATCAACAAGATGTGGTATTCATACACAATGGAATTCTATGCTGCTATCAGAAAGAATGACATCGCCCCATTTGTAAGGAAATGGAAAGACTTAGAAAAAGTCATTAAGTGAAGTAAGCCAGACTCAAAGGAACATAGGCCCAACAGTCTCCTTCATTTGTCATAATCAGTAGAAACCTTGGGCTCTCCTAGCAGAGATTTACAATAGAACAAAACCTAGATACCTAATGCATATAGAATGGCGCAAAATGAAAGGACCACCAAGACAGAAACAAAAGCCATATAATGAGTGATTGTGGTCCTTAATGTACTATGTTATCTCTCATCTCTTTTGCTGTTCCCCTGGTTACCTCATATTGTTACAGTATTTCACCTTGTTATCTGATATATTGTATATATGATTGATTGGTTATTTGAAGTTGGATAGGGAAGGAGGGGAAACAAGATGAGGAATGGGGGTGAGGGGAAGAAAATGGGGACCAAGACATGAGAAAGGATATCAATGTATGTGAAGTAATTCACCTTCTGTCTGGTGAATATAATGTAACCCTTCTATTATTTGCAATAAAAAATATATTAAGAAAAAATGAAAAAAATAAATTCCCTCACTGAGATCATGTGTTTATATGACTTTGTGTATACACTGCCTCATATTCATAGTTTATTTTGTTATTCTACATGAAATCACCTACTTGCTTTTCAGAAGGTAATTCAAGTGATTTTTTTTCTTCCAAACAATATCCCTGTGATCTCTTAGACATATAGGTACACGTACTATATCTACATACAAAAGCATGTATGCACTATTGACTAAAAAGAGTCAAACTAAGAGGCCTGGATTTACTATTTATAGAGAAAAGAATTTATTTATTTATTCATTGATTTGTTTTTTGTTTCTGTTTTTGTGATGGTCAAGGGGCTTGAACTCATGTCCTGGGCACTGTCCTTGAGCTATATATAACTCAAGGCTGCCTCTCTATCACGAGATCCACACCTCTTTTCTATTTTTTTGCTAGCTAATTGGAGACAGGATCTTATGGACTTTCCTGCTGGAGTTGGTTTGGAACTACAGTCATCTGATTCCTGAGTGGCTAAGATTGTAGGCTTGAACCACTGGCAGCTATCTGAGGAAAAAATTTTGAAACAAAACAAAGTCCTATCCACATAAATGGTTCTGGCAGTATTGTTGTTCATACCTTTTTGAATCCCTTAGAATCAAAAATCATTTCAGGATGCCGGTGCCTCTCAGGTATAATCCTATGTACTCTGAAGGGTCAAAGCCCTCCCAATAGAAAGGTCTGTGAGATTCTTATCTCAAATTAACCATTAAAGACAGTATATTGCAAATGAGCTTTGAACCTTGGTGTGGGGGGAAGTTATTGAGGGGAGGAAGAGTGGGAGAAAAACAAGGGAGGGGATGGCAATATTTGACAAAAATGTACTCACTAAGTCAGCATTCCTATCCTTGGAACTTGTTTCTTGTGTCAATAAATTTAGAACCAGGAATTTTATTTTTCTTACTCTTTGTTATTTGTGCTAGATAACACCAGATTTTTGTTCATTCTGACTTTATATTATTTTGTAGCAATTCAAGGTTCACGGCAAAGTCAAGGTAATCTTCCCTATACACGCTCCTCATCCACAGTTGTATCATCTGCCACATTATAAAATTTTCCCTCATAATTTGAAAGAAATAAAAAAAATTCAAGAAATTGCAAGATCAAAAAAAAATGTACTCACTACCATATGTATGTAAATGTAATCAAATTTTAAAATAAGCTAGAAGTAGTGCTGTGGCGCAAGTAGTAAAGTGCTATCCAATAGCAAAAAGCTCAGGGATAGCACCGAGGCCCGGAGTTCAAGTCCCAATATTGACACAAAAAATAGTTCATTGTACGAGCTGTGGTGACTCAAGTCTGTAATTCTAGCTTCTTGAAACGTGGAACACAGAAACCACAGTTTGAGACTAGCCTAGACATTTAGTGTAAGCACAGTGGCACTCGTGTCATCCTAAGACAAAGATTAATGGAATGTACTTTCTAAGGGGAAGCACAATGGCTGATGTCAGTAGCATACACCTTCCATCTCAGTGACCTCAGTGACAAAGGAACACATACAAAAGAAATGGGAAGTCCACATCAATTCAGGCATAAATGAAGAAAATAACCCACTGTGAAATAACCAAATGCAAAAGTGGACATGGCAGGGTGGCTCAAATGGTAAAGTGTGAAAGGCTAAGTTTGAAATCTATTATTAGCAAAACAAGATTATAATTTTTATTAACACAAATTGAATATACATATGCAATACCACTAATACCTCTTTGAGGTATTTTATGATATGGTTGATAAATAGATGCACTGAGAAAGTGAATGGCTTGGTACAATCTTAGAAATTTCTTTTTTTCATATATTTTTTATTGCAATTAATAGAAATGTTACATTATATTCAACAGATAGAAGATGCATTACTTCACATACATTGATACCCTTTCTCATGTATTGGTCCCCATTTCCCTCCCTCCACCCCCACTCCTCATCTTGTTTTTCTCCCTTCCCTATCAGACTTCAAATAACCAAATATGCATATATACAATATATCAGATAAACAGGTGAACTACTGTAACAATATGGATAACGAGGGAACAGCAAAAGACACGTGAGATAACATAGAACATTAAGGACGACAATCACTCATTATATAGCTTTTGTTTCTATATCCTAGAGGTCCTTTCATTTAGTGTCATACTATGTGGCTGTATGTATCTAGGTTTTGTTCTATTGTATATCTCTGCTAGGAGAGCCCAAGGTTTCTACTGATTATGACAAATGAGGGAAACCATTGAGCCTATTTTCCTTTGAGTCTGCCTTACTTCACTTAATAGGATTTTTTCTAAGTCTTTCCATTTCCTTACAAATTGGGTGATGTCATTCTTTCTGACAGCAGCATAGAATTCCATTGTATATGACTACTACATCTTGTTGATCCACTCATCAACTGAGGGTCATCTGGGTTGGTTCCATCTCTTTGCTATGGTAAATAGTGCTGCAATGAACATCATTGTGCTAGTGGATTGCGTATGTCCCCATTTCTGGATGGGTGGTTCATTGCCAAGTAGTGGAATTGCTGGGTCATAGGGGAATTTTGTTTAGTCTTTTGAGGAACTGCCAAGTATGCCACTTTCCATAGTGGTTGAACGAGTTTGCACTTCCACCAACAGTGTAGTAGTGATCCCTCCTAGCCACATCCATGCCAGCAGTTATTGTTATTAGATTTCGTGATCCTGGCCATTCTAACTGGAGTGAGGTGGAATCATATTGTTGTTTTGATTTGCATTTCTTTTATGGCCAGAGATGTCGAGCATTTCTTCATGTGTCTATTGGCCATTCTTAATTCTTCTTCAGAGAAGACTCTCTTTAAGCCTTGGCCCATCTTATAATGGGATGGTTGTTTCTTTCTAGATGAGTTTTGGAGTGATTCAATTTTTTGAGCTGTTGATATAGTTTAGATATGAGGCCTTTGTCTGTTGTATGGTTGGTGAAGATCTTCTCCCACTCTGTAGGCTTCCTAATTAGTTTACTAGCTATGTCCTTTGCCATACAGAAGCTCTGCAGCCTAATGCAGTCCCAGTTATCCAGACTACCCCTGATTTGTTATGATTCTTGGTCCTTATTAAGAAAGTTTCAACCTGTGCCAAGGAGACCTAGTGTATCTCCTATTCCTTCTTGTAAAGTTTTCAGTGTATCTTCTTTGATCCATTTCTCATTAATCCTGGTGCAGGGTGATAAAAAGGCTCCAACATTATTTTTCTGCAGCTGCTTAACCATTTCTGCCAGTATCACTTGTTGAACAGGCTGCGTTTCTCCCATTCTATATTTTTGGCTCCCTTGTCAAAAATTAGGTGGCCATAATTCTGTGGGTTAATATCTGGGCATTCAGTTTATTCCATTGGGTCTTCAGCCTGTTCTTGTGCCAGTACCAAGCTGTTTTGAGAATTATAGCTCTGTAATAGAGTCTAAAGTTTGGTATTGAAATTCCTCCTGCGCTATTCTTTCTGCTAAGAAGTGTTTTTACTATACGGTGTCTTTTATTATTCCATATGAAATTTTGGATTGCCTCTTCTATTTCTTTAAAGAATGCCATTGGGATATTGATGATTATTGCATTGAATTTGTAGATAGCCCTTGGCAAGATTGTCATTTTCACAATATTGATTCTTCCAATCCAGGAGCATGGGAGGTTTTTCCATTTCCTCAGTTCTGCTTTAATTTCCTTTTTCAAGGTTTTAAAGTTTTCATCAAAAGGTCTTTTACATTTTTAGTTAAGGTAATTCCTAGGTACTTTATTTTCTTTGAAGCTATTGCAAAAGGATTTGCTTTCCTGATTGTTGCATATAGAAAGGTGGTTGATTTTTGAGGGTTAATTTTATACCCTGCTACCTTGCCAAAGCTTTGAATCAGCTCAGGCAGCTTGGGAGTGGAGTCAATTGGGTTCTTTATATATAGAATTATGTCATCCTCAAAGAGGGAAAGTTTCACTTCCTCTTTCCCTATCTGGATCCCCTTTATGCTTGCTTCTTGCCTTATTGCTCTGACTAGGAATTCTAATACTATGGTAAAGAGGAGTGGAGAGTGTGGGCCTCCTTGTCTCGTTAGGAAAAAATAAGATAAAACTTATGAAAATAAGAAGAGTAGTAAGAAGGATATATAGAGAATAGAGTAAGGTATATATAGGATAGTTCAATGATAAAAATTTATAAAAGTAAAAATAAACAAAAAAAGAAAGAAAAACAAAAACAAAAACAAAAAAGGTGCGGGGAGATCCCATACAATTGCCAGTTCTTAGACAAGAAACACTAGGGTTAAGAACCAACAGATTAAAAAGCTGGTGACTAGCAATATAAATATCATTTGTTTCCAGTCTGTTCCCAGTTCTGTCACTATGTTTCTAGGAACGACCACAATGATAAAAGGAAAGCGAGGGAAAAAAAAAGGAAGTATTATAACATTAAAAAAAAGGTGGTGGTATAATGACAAAAAAGAAAAGAAAAGAATACCACATACAAAGCAAATGAAAAGGATAAAAAGGATAGAAAAAAAGGGGAAAAAAGAAAAAAAAGAGTATTCTTCAGTTTTTTTAAGGGGGGTTACAGTATAGAAAACTTGTATCTCCACTAAATTCAGGATCCACACCCTTCAAAAATCTTTTTCTCTTTTGATTTGGCTTTATGGTTTTTCTGATCAGTTTGCTTGATTGGGCAGAAAAAAAAAAAACAGGGTGGAGTCAGGAGCCACTTTGTTCAGCAGGACTGATGCCCCGCCCAAGGGGAGTAACTTCTGTTAGCACTTAGGGCAGGTGTCTGGCAAGCTGCCTCTGGGAAAACCTTTGCCCTTTTGAATGATGGCATGCCAGCCCCACTTCTCAAGCTCTAGTTGGTGTGGCAGGGTATTTGCCAGCAGTCAAGATGCCACTGCTTTCAGCTGGTGGGGGAGGGGATTCCTTCCCAATGTAGAAGTGCAAACTTCTCCACGGAGGTACTCACAATTTGCTGGGTTTTCTGGTTCTGTGAAGCTTGCAGGTCTGTGCCACTACCGGGTGATGACTCTGGGCTCGGGCAGGCTCTGTCTGGCTCTGTCTGGCACCGGCAGTTCTGTGCTGCTGAGAAGCCAGTATCTTAGAAATTTCATAGCATCATTCATGACTTTATTTTTCTTCCCTATTAAATAAGATATTTGATTACAATGGGAAAATAAACAAATAATCATTATAAAATCTTGAACTGTATCTCTAAGTTTTTCTTATTTGTATCTTAAGGAGCATTAAATACATCCCTCTGGATTTTGAACTCAGCCTGTGCCCTGTCCCAGAGTACTTCAGCTCAAGGGTACCATCCTACCCCTTGGCCTGGGCGTTGTCCCTGAGATTTCAAGGCTACTGCCCTACCCTTGAGCCAAGCCCCAATTTCCTTTTTCTAGAAGTTAATTAGAGAGAGAAGTCTCAGATCTTTTTGTGCCCAGGCTGGATTTGAACCTTGATCCTCAGATTTCAGCCTCTTGAGTAGCTAGCATTATAGGCATGAGCCACCATGCCTGGATTGATATATTTTTATTTATATGCTATTACAATGTGATCATATTTTATAACTTGAGAAAAATATGGATATGAAACTATGAGTAGATTATATTTGATTTGCCATGAAATGAAATCATTTCTTTGTATGCATAGTTGTTCTGGTTTATAAACCATACTCCTGCCTTTGGAAATATGCTGACAATGGTTAAGTTAGAAACTCTTCTCTGCCGCCACCACCACCTAGCCTATTTAGACCTTTATTACTTCCTTATATTATTTGCTCACTCAGGAAATTGTTTGCTTACCTGGTTTATGGAAAAAATCTATTAGAAGCCAAAATGGCTGAGTGTACACACCACCAAGTTGTAAATCCAGAGGTCTCAAAATTGTCATTGTTAATGCAGCATAATCTTTGGCAGAAGGTGCCTTTTTCCCTCAGGTGTGTGATGGGGTAAAGAAAATGCCATGCCTTTTGTTCTCCCTGAAGGTTGTGGTGACTACATATTAGCTAATGAGTTTGGAAACAAGTTGACCTCTTGAGGAAAAATAGACTGAATCATTTGGTAATATCATATTTGGTATGAGTGTATGCCCAACATATTTACAGAACATTGTCATTTTTATTTCTTCATGCTTCTCCAGTGGTCAGCTGACAGACAATGATATGGGAACCAATAACCTTATTTATCCTCTGCTTTCAAAGAGACAAACTGTTCCTTCAGTTGCTGTGATAAATCTTTGTATTGAGGGAGGAAGGGGAACTCGGAAAGATGGAGGCTTACCAGAGTTATCTTTCAATTGTTTAATAAAAGATAAATGGTTACTAGTTCTGGTATATTATGAGTCAGACTCAAGAGAACAAGGAAAAATAAACAATGATCCTGTTTTAACATTGTCAGTTGGAAAAAATGTCACACCCATGTGTAGGCAGTAAACAAACAAACAAAAAATCCAAGCAAAAGGTTGAATAAGTGGACAGACATCTTGTTGGACTTCCCAAAATTGCTGTCTACTCAAAGTGCATCTGGAGCTCCCTACTGAAATCAATCCCACTGAGGTAAAGAAGATACAAGTAGTATTCGGGAGCCAACTGGGAAAGATGTAGAAGTAGTTGATTTGTCAGTAATTAGGTTAGGATTACTATTGCAGTACATCTCACTATCCATGCTTTTCCCTGAATAGATATCCTCCTAGTACAAAAGCAATCAAGAGAAAGTCAGGTTTTTCTATTCTATTTAATTTTGTGCAAGAATGAAATATATGATAACTGTTAACTAACTTCCCATTGCAAACAAACAAAGCAGAAAACAGAAACCAAAGTTCCTGACTTAGAGCAATAATTATCTATCTATCTATCTATCTATCTATCTATCTATCTATCTATCTATCTATCTATCTATCTGTCTGTCTGTCTGTCTGTCTATCTATCTATCTCATTATATTGCACATATAACATTTATTTAATGTTTATCTTTTCTATGTTAGTTTATAAATCTATTCTAATTGCTTCTAGAAAATAACAATAGAGAAGCATATTGTGATGAAATTATGATTAAAAGCTCCACACAAACTGAGCATATTCTTCAAACTGCATGGTTCCAATGATAATCATCTTTTTAGCCTGGTATAAAAGTGAGCCAGAGATATGATTTGAAGTTTTGAATTTGCAAAGCACTCAATCCACTTCAGTATTTTTAAACATAGTTGAACACGTCTAAGCCATCCTCACTACTCTTAAAAATGTATCCAGTATTTGTGAATGAATAATATACCTAAGATAAGATAAATGGGTCCTTTAGTGTAGTCCTTCTTAACTAAGCTCCACTAATGACCATATGTAATTTCCTCTGCCTCTGTCTTTAGAATGGTTTGAAGCTCAAAGAGATAATATTCAAAAGAAAAAGTATTCATATTTTATGGCAGTATTAGAAATACTCTAAAGATTTTGTACATAAAAGAAGAAAACCATAAGTTTTCCTCAAATTATAAAATTTACTTGTGGGAAGAACATTCCTGTGATGGCCCCAAAGTGAAGAGAGTAAGGTTACGTGCTCAAAATCCTCACCATCATTGGCCTTTAGAATCATCTTTCCCTATACTTACTCTATTTTTAAGGCTAACTTGGATACAACAATGTATCTGAGGACATTTTATATGCATAAGCACACACGTCTTCTATCTCATTTTAGAGTTTTAGATGCATGTTTATTAGATATTGTTTCTGATCTCTGGTGTGTTCTTTCAATTCTGAGTATAATAATACTGCGGTTCCTTTTTTTGGATACTTTGTCATCCAATTAACATAGTATTATCAGACATATATTCCTTCCAATATTTTCATGTCAAATAGCAAGAGGATTCATAATGTTTTTTCTTTAAATATACTGCATTAATTAGATCTTTTCCCAAGAATTAAGTCTATCCAACACTTTGTATTTTAAATAAGAAACTATGTACAAATGTCAATACTTTTGCTACAAGCATTTTAAGACTTTCTCTTTGGACACTTGCAGTCTATAAAATTTACAAGTCTGCATGTACATTGTACATGTGGTCTCTAAAAAAGCAGCCTGTAAAATGATTTTTTAAAGTATTTCTCTTATATAACTAAACAAGAATTGCATTAATGGAAGAGTGGTAGCCACAGGCTAGGTTGGGTTTTGTAATGTTGAGCCCATATGTGTGAAAAGCCCTTGGGGGCAGGGTGTGGGAGAAGGGCGTGAGGTGTAAAATGTTCAAGCTGTAGATTTCATTTCCAAAAATTAGGTGATGGTGACCTCATAATGTCCCTCCTTCTAGAGAACATTGCAGCTCAAAATATTAATTGAAAAGTCATCATAACAACTAAAATCACAAAGTTGAGCTTCACTATTTCACTGTGTGCAAAGTAATTCTGTAAGCAAGCCAAGTGACCCTCATTCCATGAAGGCCTGGGCAAATCTTTAAAAATGAAGACAAAATAGGAAGCAGATTATTCTGGTAGGCAGCTTATATATGCAGTCCACAAAATACAAATAAATTGCACCATGCTAAAATGGATTTTCTTCTCTATTCGATTACTTATTCGGGATGGAAGGAATTCTTAGTATGTTTTGAGAAATCTTGATTAAATCCCAGATGTTCTTAATCTTTAAAATAGCAGTGCTAAGGTCTTAACAGTTATCACTGATTTTAAAAACAAAATAATATAGTGGCCATCACTCTGTCAGCCTATAATAGGAAACCATTTTAAACTCATTAATCTATGTTATTCAATATGCAGCTCAGGAACGAGAGCTCCTTCATAGAATTGGTTAGACTTCATGGAAATCTAAGGCTGTTCTCACAGGGAGGGTTGCTCCAATGTAAACCAGAATAGGTAGAAGCATGGAGAACATCAGGAGAGAAGAGGAAAATCACAGATCTCTAGACATAGAAGTGACTGTTCCCTGTAGATCATAACCATTCTACTGGCCAGAATTTCAGATTTGAAGTTATTTGCATGACCTGAGGAATGCGTCAGTCTTGTGAAATAGAATGGGAAAATCTCCAAATAACAGCATACACACAAAAACCTTCAACTCTGAATCCTGCTTCAGAATATGTAATGATTATTTTTTGTATTTACATATATTTTGTATTGTAATTAATAGAAGGTTTACATTATATTCATCAGATGGAAGGTGCATTACTTCACAAACATTGATACCCTTTCTCATGTTTTGGTCTCCATTAACCTCCCCCGGCCCCTCCCCTCATCTTGTTTTCCTCCTTCCCAATCCTATTTCAAATAAACAAACATATAAACAATATGCCAGAATAAAAGGTTAGGTACTGTAACAATATGAGATAACAAAGGGACAGCAAAAGAGATGAGAAATAACACAGTACATTAAGGACAACAATCATTCATTATATGGCTTTGTTTCTGTATCCTGGAGGTCCTTTCATTTAGCCTCATACTATATGGCTATGTATCTAGGTTTTGCTCTATTGTAAATCTCTGCTAGGAGAGCCCAAGGTTATGATTATGTTTTTTTTAAGAAAATGAGCAAACATGAGCAGTATACCTTAGCAGAATCAAAGATACCAGGAGTGCACCAAGTTGTGGTGCTTGCCTATGAGTCAAGCTAAGGTCAAAGTCTACAAGAGGCTGAGAAATTCTCTATCTTAAAAATGGCCTTTGCAATCCAAAATTTCATATGGAATAATAAAAGACCCCATATAGCAAAAACACTTCTTAGCAAAAAGAACAGCTTGACTCTACTACAGAGCTATAATAATCAAAACATCTTGGTACTGGCACAAGAACAGGCCTGAAGACCGATGGAATAGAACTGAGGACCCAGATATTAAACCACAGACCTATGGCCACCTAATCTTTGACAAGGGAGCCAAAAAAAATAGAATGGAAGAAAGACAGCCTCTTCAACAAGTGGTGCTGGCAGAACTGGTTAAGCAGCTGCAGAAAACTAAAGTTAGATCCTTCTTTGTCACCCTGCACTGGAATTAACCCCAAATGGATCAAAGACCTCGAGGTAAAAGCCGACACACTGAAAATTTTACAAGAAGGAATAGAAGACACACTAGGCTTCCTTGGCACAGGTCGAAACTTTCTTAATAAGGACCCATAAACACAACAAATCAGAGAAAGGCTGGATAACTGGGACTGCATTAAACTGCGGAGCTTCTGTATGGCAAAGAAATAGCTAGTAAATTAAAGAGGAAGCTTACTGAATGGGAGAAGATCTTCACTAACCACCCTACGGAAAAAGGCCTCATATCTAAAATATATCAACAGCTCAAAAAATTGAAACACTCCAAAACTAATCTCCGAAGTAACAACCATCCCATTAAAAGATGGGCCAAAGACTTAAAGAGATTCTTCTCACTTAGAAAAAAATCATATTAAGTGAAATAAGCCAGACTCAAAGGAACAAAGGCTCAATGGTTTCCCTCATTTGTCATAACCAGTAGAAACCTTGGGCTCTCTTAGCAGAGATTTGCAATAGAGCAAAACCTAGATATATAAGGCCATATAGTATGACTCTAAATGAAAGGACCTCTAGGATATAGAAACAAAAGCCATATAATGAGTGATTGTTGTCCTTAATGTACTGTTATCTCTCAGCTCATTTGCTGTCCCTTGGTTATCTCATATTGTTACAGTATCTCACTTTGTTATCTAATATATTGGATATATTTGAATTTGGTTATTTGAAATTGGATAGGGAAGGGGGGAAAACAAGATGAGGGGTGGGGTGGGGGGGAAGGGAAATGGGGACCAAGACATGAGAAAGGGTATCAATGTATGTGAATTAATGCACCTCCTATCTGGCATTATAATGTAACCCTTCTATTAATTACAATAAAAATGTATGAAAAAAAGAGAGTCTTCTCTGAAGAAACAAAAATGGCACATGAAGAAATGTTCAACATCTCTGGTCATAAAGGAAATACAAATCAAAACAACTCTAAGATTCCACCTCACTCCAGTTAGAATGGCCAGGATCAAGAAAACCAATAACAACAGATGCTGGAAGGCATGTGGCCAGGAGGGATCACTACTACACTGTTGGTGGAAGTGCAAACTCATTCAACCACTATGGAAAGCAGTATGGTAGTTCCTCAAAAGACTAAACATAGAGCTCCCCTATGACCCAGCAATTTCACTACTTGCCATTTATCCGCCCATCCAGAAAGAAGGGCATATACTAAATCCACTAGCCCAATGATGTTGATTGCAGCGCTATTTACCATAGCAAAGATATGGAATCAACCCAGATGTCCATCAGTTGATGAGTGGATCAACAAGATGTGGTATTTATACACTTTGGAATTCTATGCTGCTGTCAGAAAGGACATCGCCCCAATTTTAAGGAAATGGAAAGACTTAGAAAAAAATCCTATTAAGTGAAGTAAGCCAGACTCAAAGGAACATAGGTTTAATGTTTTCCCTTATTTGTCATAATCAGTAGAAACCTTGGACTCTCCTAGCAGAGATTTACAATAGAACAAAATCTAGAGACATTAGGCCTAATAATACGACACTAAATGTAAGGGCCTCCAAGATATAGAAACAAAAGCCATATAATGAGTGACTGTTGTCCTTAATGTACTATGTTATCGCTCATCTCTTTAGCCATCCCTTGGTTATTTCATATTGTTACAATTTTTCACCTTGTTATCTGATATATTTTATACATGCTTAATTGGTTATGTGAAATTGGATCGGGAAGGGGTGAAATCAAGATAAGCGAGGGTAGGAAGGGTGGGAGGGAGATGGGGACCACGTCATGAGAAAAGGTATCAATGTTTGTGAAGTTATACATCTTCAATCTGGTGAACATAATGTAACCCTTCTATTAATCACAATAAAAAACTATTTAATAAACAATAGTCTTTGTTGGATGGTTGGGTGGGGATGTGATTTAGTTGTTTATGCAATCTTTCAATGCAATCAGTTTGCCTATAGTCTCTCTTTTTATGTGTGTCTTTTAAATTAGTTTTTTCTATCTGGAATCTCTAACAGAAACAGTGGGCACATGCCTTTTCCAGTTTACATGCTTAAGTTTATGTATTTAGAATATTCTTATTGATTTCCTCTTTTCTGGTCTCATTGACAAGTAGATGTTTCTTATGTTTTATGAGGACATGTCTCAAATCTTGTTATGCTTTTTTCTTCCTTCTTTCCATTGAGTTTGAAAGACATCAGGCCTTTTCACCCAGAGATACCTGGATGATTTAGTTATTATTATTATTATTATTACTATTATTATTGAGTGAGTACAACTGCTCGTTAGACTACAGATTAGCAATGTACATATTACAATGTACATCTATAAAATTAAGGGTGTCTTTAAGAGATATTAGGAGTTTTGGGACTATAACTTTTAGGCTACTTTGGGGTGTTTTGACTATTTAATTTCATTATCTAGGTAATATACAGAGGGGTTACAATTACATTCAAAAGGTAATGAGTACATTTCTTGACAAACATTGTTACCCCTCTCTTGTTTCTCTCCCACTTTCCCTTCCCCCATAGATATAAAGTTCATTTCCAAGGTATTGTCTTATGAGTATCCCTGTGTCACTAATATTGGTGCAACAATTATTTCTCATACTAATTTCCTCAAAAGATCAGTTTCACCCAGAAAATTAGGAATATATATGTACTATGTATGTATATAAATGTATTCATAAATGTATACAAGCATATTTATGTGTATTTTATGTGTATTGTTTATTTAATGTATATTATTTATTTATGTGAATGTGATAAATATATCTGAGCATGCATAAGATGTAGAAATATAGGAAGGGAGGAAAACAAGATGAAGGGCGGGGGTGGGAGGAGGGAAATTGGGACCAAGACATGAGAAAGGGTATCAACGTATGTGAAGTAATGCACCTTCTATCTGGTGAATATAATGTAACTCTTCTATTAATTACAATAAAATATATGAAAAAAGAAATATATATGCACACATGTATAGATATGTATGTATATTAAAGTGTGATTAGTGTACATTATTAATACAATGGAGTTTCATCCACTCTATACATGCATATAATTTACCTCATCCTCTCTATCACTACTCCTTATGTCTTCTTTTCCCTTCTAAATGATTTTAACATATTTCATTTTTCTATGTCATAAAGTACTTTGAGCATGTTAACTTTCATTCATCAACTCCATTCACTCCTTCCCTCCCACTGGTACTTAAAAAGAAATTCTTTTACTTTCCTGTCATTTCTTATCCCATGTATATATTAATTATTCTACAGTTTTGCTATTGAAATTTGCATATGCATTTATTAGATATCTTTCCTCATCCACAACTTCTATCAACATATATGGAGACTATGTACTAGTACTCACTCTACATCCTCCCCTGCACTGTCTCCGCTAAGTGGTCTCATTCATACAATAAAGATCAATGAATATACATTCTAAATATAAATTAATATAAATATTTGCAAATTTTGATATCTCTTTTTGTTTCTATATTTTGTTTATACAAGTTATCTACTGTTTCTTTCCTAATTCTGTTCAGATTCATCTATTCTTAATAATCATTTTACAATCTCAAAGATTACTTTCCACTCATTTTTCAATAGAATTTTTGTACCTGCTTTCTTTGTAAATTACTATTCTTTTATACAGTATTCTCAACATTTTAAAAATATTTAGGACTTTCCAAAGTCATAGAAGTTTAAGTCAACTGTCCACTTCCAATATGACTCCAGGGTTTTATATTTCTGTCATAGATGCATGGTAAATAACCACTTCCAAGTAGTATGATTTGTATCATTTATGACTGATCTTGGAAGATATATCCATCATTCACACTGCACTCTATTTGTTGGAGGGTATTTAAAAAATACAGCTCAGACTTGAAGGGAGGGCCTCTAAGCTCACTTTTTCAGAAAACAGTGTGTATTTGATTTGTGACTGGATTGTAAAACTCTAGAGGAAGAAAACACTAGTAGTCCATGTCCTTATATTTCAAGACTTTCTGATATAGTAAAAACAACAAATACATAAATAAGCTTTCTACAGCATAAAATTCACTATAATAGATTTATATTTAATATTTTAGGTACAGAGAAAATAAAATATAGTGCATGAGTTTGCAAACTGTAGAAGTGGTATTCAAAATAGAGAAGACTTCAAGATTGGAATAGGAGATACACTAGGCCTCCTTGGCACAGGTCGAAACTTTCTTAATAAGGACCAAGAATCACAACAAATCAGAGAAAGGCTGGATAAGTGGGACTGCATTAAACTGCAGAGCTTTTGTATGGCAAAGGACATAGCTAGTAAACTAATCAGGAAGCCTACAGAGTGGGAGAAGATCTTCACCAACCAAACAACGGACAAAGGCCTCATATCTAAAATATATCAACAACTCAAAAAATTGAATCACTCCAAAACTAATCTCCAAAGTAACAACCATCCCATTAAAAAATGGGCCAAAGACTTAAAGAGAGTCTTCTCTGAAGAAGAAACAAAAATGGCCTATAGACACATGAAGAAATGCTCAACATCTCTGGTCATAAAAGAAATGCAAATCAAAACAACTCTAAGATTCCACCTCACTCCAGTTAGAATGGCCAGGATCAGGAAAACGAATGACAACAGATGCTGGAGGGGATGTGGCCAGGAGGGATCACTACTACACTGTTGGTGGGAGTGCAAACTCGTCCAACCACTATGGAAAGCAGTGTGGCAGTCCCTCAAAAGGCTAAACATAGAACTCCCCTATGACCCAGCAATTCCTCTACTTGGCATTTACCCAACCATCCAGAAACAAGGACATACTAAACCCACTAGCACAACAATGTTCATTGCAGCACTATTCACCATAGCAAAGATATGGAACCAACCTAGATGTCCCTCAGTTGATGAGTGGATCAACAAGTTGTGGTATTTGTACACAATGGAATTCTATGCTGCTATGAGAAAGAATGCCATCGCCCCATTTGTTAGGAAAAATCATATTAAGTGAAGTAAGCCAGACTCAAAGGAACTTAGGCTCAATGGTTTCCCTCATTGGTCATAATCAGTAGAAACCTTGGGCTCTACTTGCAGAGATTTGCAATAGAGCAAAATCTTGATACATAGGCCATATAATGTGAAGCTAATTGAAAGGACCTCTAGGATATTGAAACAAAAGCCATATAATGAATGATTGTTGTCCTTAATGTACTATGTTGTCTCTCATCTCCTTTGCTGTCCCTTGGTTATCTCATATTGGTATAGTATCTCACTTTGTTATCTGATATATTGAATTTATTTGTATTTGGTTATTTGAAATTGGATAGGGAAGGGGGGAAAACCAAGACGGGTGGGGGGTGTGGGGGGGGAGGGAAATGGGTACCAAGACATGTGAAAGGGTATCAATGTATGTGAATTAATGCACCTTCTATCTGGCAAATATCATGTAACCCTTTTACTAATTACAATAAAAAAATTTTAAAAAAATGATTGGTCATGGACAACCACCAGGCTTCCAGCTAATAAATTTTTAAAGTGAGAAAAAATACTTATGGTCTCATATCATATTTTCAAACAAAAGATGTAATAGGTTTCAAATAAATCAAGAAATATATTGGTTACATATCAAAATGACCTTGCATGTACTTCTATACTTCCAGCATTATAATTTAATACTTGGCATAGGATAACTCACATAAAAAATAAGATTGATTTCCAAATCCACCCACAGACCCAGGTTCTGAAATGTGTGTGGGGTTGGGTGCTGGGGGAAGAAATTGGAAGTTCATTGCTGCTTAAGTTCTTGGAACTTTTCTTGGTCTTTTGAGAAATCACCATAATGATTTCCATAGTGATTAAACGAGTTTGCACTTCCACCAACAGTGTAGTAGTGATCCCTCCTGGCCACATCCCCTTCCGCATCTGATAATGGCCATTCCAACCATAGTGAGGTGGAATCTCAGAGTTGCCTTTATTCACATTTCTTTTATGGTCAGACATGTATCTATAAGCCATTTTTATTCCCTCTTCAGAGAAGTCTCTAAGTCTTTAGCTCATCTTTTTATGGGATAGTTATTTCTTTGAGGATTTGTTTTTGAGAGATTCAATTTTTTGAGCTGCAGGTATATTTTAGTTATGAGGCTTTTGTCTGTTGTATGGCTAGTGAAGCCCTTTTCCCACTCTGTTGGCTTTGTATTTAACTCGCTAGCTATGTCCTTTGCCATAGAGAAGCTCTGCAGTTTAATGCAGTCCTTTTTGTCTGAATTTTCTTTAATTTGTTGTGTTTCTGTGTCTTTATTAAAAAAATTTCAATCTGTGCCAATATGTCCTAGTATATCTCCTATTCCTACTTGTTAAGTATTGAGGTTATCTGCTTTTACCTCAAGGTCTTTGATCCATTTGGAAATAATTCAGGTGCAGGGTGACATATAACATCCAACTTTAGTTTTCTACAGGTGCTTAACCACTTCTGTCAGCACAATTAGTTAAAGAGTGTGTCTTGGCATTTACCCAAATGTCTAGAAACAAGGGCATACTAATGCCACTAGCACAATGATGTTCAGTATTTGCTATAGAAAAGATATGGAACCAACCCAGATGCGCCTCAGTAGATGATTGGATCAAGAAGATGTGATACTTATACACAGTGCAATTCTATGCTGCCATCAGAAAGAATGACATTGCCCCATTCGTAAGGAAATGGAAAGACTTGGAAAAAAATCATATTAAAGTGAGGTAAGCCAGACCCAAAGGAACATAATCTCAATGGTTTTCCTCCCTCATTCTAGGATTCTCCTAGAAAAGAATTACAATAGCTCAAAACCTGTGTACATGCAGTTATATAGGATGAGACTAAATGAAATGAACTCTAAGATATGGAAACAAGAGCTTTATCTTGTGTGATTGTTATTCTTAGTATAGGATGTTATTTCTCTTCTCTATTTTTGCCCTTATGGTTAATCTCATTTTGTTACTGTACCTGATTTTGTTACCTGGTATATTGCTTATACTTTTATTTTTTATTTGAAATAGAGAAGATAGGGGGAAACAAGATGACTGAGATGGTTGGGAGGAGGGAAACAGGTACAAAAACATGAGAAGGGTATCAATATGTGAGAAGTAATGCATCTACTACTTGAAAAATGTAACTGTAACCTCTGTATACATTATCCTGACAACAAAAAAAAAATAGAAGAATGCCATAAATCTTGTATAATGAGAAGCCATGGGTGTGTTTAAATGCCTTACTTATCTTCCATTAACAGTCAATAGCCCCAAGAGAAAGCTTCCAGAAAGTGTGGGAGGAATCCTGCAGCTTACTGGAGTCTGATCAAAAACTTATGACAACCTCTATGCCAAGATGGCTTCTACTCCCAAGTTCCTGTGAACGCTCCACCAGCCTCAAGGCAAGCTGATTCTAGGTCTGAAAAGGAGGAAGAAGGAAGAAGAGAAAACAAATACTTTGGAGGAACTGCTCACTTAAATAGATACAACTTCTACATTTTTGAGTGGAGTAGTAAGAATTGGTCTTAAATATATGAAGCTACTATGAATATCTAAGGAGAAACCCTGAAAAACCATATTTTCCATTATCTTGTGATAAATGCCCATAAGTGCAGTTACCGAACCCTAAAGTAAGCCTGTTTATTAAGTTTTAAAAGAATTTTTATTGGTGCCTGGTGCCTCATGCCTCTAATTCTAGATACTAAGGAAGCTGAAATTTGAGGATGTCAGTTTGAAACCAGCCTAGGAAAGAAAGTTCATGAGAGTCTTCTCTCCAATTAGCCAAGAGAAAGTCAGAGCAGTGGCTCAAGAGATTAGAGAACCAGCTCTGAGATTAAAAGCTAAGGGGCAGAGTTCAGGGTCTGAGTTTAAGCCCTTGTATTTGCACAAGAAAATAAAAATAAAGAAACAAATGAATAAATGAAAGAAAAGAAATAAAAAGTATACAAAAAGAAAAAGATCTGTCAAATTATTTTCCATGCAATTTTACAATCCCTCCAGCAAAATGAGAATGACATATTTTCTCTTTTCTTTCATCATGATGTGTGTCATCATGTTTTAAGTATTGGAAATTAAAGTAATTGTATAATATGCAGTATCTCATTGGAATGACAATGGATTTTTCCCTACTACCTACTGACATTTTACATGTCAGTCTCTTCTGTGAAATATTCATATGGTTTTGCTAGTTTTTATTCTAATAGAACCCTTTTAGTAAATGTGTAATTTGCAAATATTGCTCCCATTATTTTCTTTTCATTCTTTTAAAGGAAAACAACTACTTCCATGTTTTATGCAAACCAGAAAAATTCACTGTTCCTTTTATTGATTTGTTTTTGGTATTAAATCATATTTTTTTTTGTGAGTCATGGGGCTTGAACTCTGGCCTGGGTGTTGTCCCTGAGCTCTTCCATTCAAGCCCTACCCCTTGAGCCATAGCACCACTTCTGGTTTTCTCATGGTTAATTGGAGAAAAGAATCTCATGGACTTTAGTGCCTGGGCTGGCTTTGAACAGCGATCCTCAGATCTCAGCCTCCAAAGTAGGTAGGATTACAGGTGTGAGCCACCAAGCCCAGCTAGCTACTCAGAAATTTTAGCCCTATGCCCAGAAGTTATTTTCCTATATTTGCTAAAACATCATAATTTTATATTTAAAATTTAAATATGTACCTATTTAAATAATTATATTATTTGAGCTCTCTGTCAGGTTTAGTATATTTTAGTTAATTTATTTGTAAGCGAGTGGTTACCAGCCATTGTATTTACTTATATATTTATAAACACGTTCTAGTTCCAACAGTGTCTATGGGTCTGACTTATTTCATTTTTAATAAATTTTTCTCAGTCTTCTATTTTCCTTAAAAATGGTACATTATTCTGTCTGATGCATGAATAGAATTCCATTGTGTATATATACCACATTTTCTTTATCCATTCATCCATTGCTGGACATCTGGTCTCATTCCGTATGTTGCCTATTGTAGATGATGCTGTAATTAAAGTGGCTGCAAGTGTAGCTTTAGTGTGGCCTTGTTTGTACTTTATTGGATAAATATCCAGTTAGTGGAATTGCTGAGTCCAACAAAGTACCAAGAAGCCAATCATTGCAAGAGGAGAGGGTTGGGCTTAGGGGAGGGGAGTAAAAGAATAAAGTGGGAAAGAGAGACTGAAAGAAAGAATCCTTCATATATTCCACAGAACTGAGAAATATAAGGGGGTGGATCGAAGCAGGGGTAGTGGGTTGTGAAGACGTTGAAGTGATAAAAGAAGATCAAGATGTATTGTTTATATTAACTGCTTTGTTAAATAGTAAAAATCCAATACATAACCTAAAAATTAAGAAAAAGAGGAAATAGGAATGCTGGGAATGTGAGTGAAAATATTAGAAGAGATGACATTGATCAAGATACACTGCATAAACTGCTCCTTTGAATAGCAATACCTTTACATAAGGACTTAAGGAAAATAAAAATATTTTTTAAAAAATACATGTGATCATTATGCAATGTGTTAAAACAAAGATTTCCTAAGTACCCTCTGCGCTTGAAGAACAATAAAATATTTGCCATTGGAAACAAATAATAAATACATAACTGTCAATAATGGTTATCTATTTTGCATTAATCTCTCAGTAAGATATTTGGGTAGGAAGTTTTTTTAAATGCATTTATATATGCGATAAATCAATGATTATTTGCCAGAAAAATATTTCTAGCTACTTCAAGAGGCTGACACCTGAAAAATCTTGATTCAAAGCCAGTCTGGGGCAGAAAAGTCCACGAGACTATCTCCAATTAACTAACAAAATTCTGAGTTGTAGGAATGAGTCAAGTATTTAAGCAGCACTTTAGCAAGAAATGTAAGTGCAAGGTTCTGAATCAAAGTCCAGGTGCAGTTATTATAAATAAAATACATTTGTAGAGAATATGCTTCTTCTCTAGATCATGTCCTATATTACAAAACATCTGTCTGTGATATCAATTGTTTTTTCATATATTTTTATTGTAATTCATAGAAGGGTTGCATTATATTTGCCAGATAGAAGGTACATTCATTTTATAAATTTCAGCCTACAGATCTTATGCACATTTTGCTCTACTTATATTTTAGCATTTCCAATTTCTTGAGTAACTATAAATAGCACTTAATATTTAGTGTGGGTTTCTTTAAAATTTATTGAGTAAATTTTGTTGATCAATTTTCCAAAAATTTATTGAAACAACCTAGTAGGATGTTTTGTTTAGTTTTCTGGTTTGAGATTATATTACATATTCAAAAGGGGGTCAGCTACAATTCTTCTTTCTAGTATATGTTGGTTTGCTTCCTTTTAAAAATCTTATTGTAATGGCTAAAAATTCAGTGTTGTATTAAATAGCAACACAAAAGTGATCATTCCTGCACTCTTCAAAGCTTGGATAGAAACCATTTGATCTGTTCATTATCAGCTGTTGTTTTATTGTCTATGTCTTACCTAGTGTAGGAAATTTCTCTGTGATCCTGGTTTACTGGTAAATGCTTTCATAATCGATGTTATTATTTTTGTCAAAATATTTTCTTCATTAATAATTATGAATATGCAATTTTCCTTATACTATTAACAAGGGAGATTTTTACTTTCTACATGCACAATTTGCCTTGTCTAATGAGTAAATTCCACTCAATTTGCTTGTGTTGTTTATTTCTATATATTTCATGAATTACTCTGCTAGTATTTTTCCTAGTGATTCTTTTTTTTTGCATACTGGCTTGTAAGAGATATGCCTATTAAAAAGAAAGGGTCTAACTGTTGCTAGGTTTATTGAGCCAAAGTCTTATATACTATATTATTGGTAGCTCACTATTTGTAAAATGCTACCTAGAATCTAGACTAGAGAAAATATTTAATATACTCCAGATTTACTACTCATAGTGATGGGATGCCCCCAAAGAACTGAAAGCTGAAACCTAATGTCCTTCTGCCTTGATTCTGTTTCAGAACTTTCTCTAAATTTCATGTTCCACACATTTACATAGTCTGCCCACAATTCCCTTCATGATGACGCTGCTCATAATACCACAGAACAAAATTCTGAACGTTACAATCCTTCCACAACTGAAATTCTACAAGAACAGAATCCTCAAAATATAATTTAGGAATAATTACAAAAATTGAACTAAAATTGAATTATCAAACCACACTTTGTTTGAGACAATTAAATAGTTATTATAGCACAGACATAGTAAAAGCAAAATTTCTTTCATAGGCCTTTCTAGCCATAATATAGGCAAAAATGGCACATGAAGTTTTACATGTATAGTTGTGGGTGAAATAATCACAAGTAAGATTGTATTCATAGGCAAATAGATCACAAAGGAAAATGTATAAATGCATATTGCTATGGTTGATAATTCTTCACATCTGAGTTTATCATTACACTTATCCTAAATAGCACAATGTACAGCCTACCATTTCTTTGGCACTAACCAAATAAAGCTAGGTTCAATGGATTAAGCTTGTAAGACTAGATACTTGGAAAGTTCATCTTTAAAGGATAAGCTGAAAATGAAATTTGAGGAGTTGTTTGTCAATAGATGGCTGAGTAAAGAAATGTGTACCTTATATCCCAGAAATAGGGAAAGTACAATAGTATAGTGGCATAGGCCTGTGTATCCAGCCAACCAGTAAAGTCCAAAGAGGATAGATGTAGCCCAGACAAGCTGTGTCCTACTCAAGACTTATTTCAAAAATAACCGGTGCGGAAAGGAGCAAGTAGGAGAGTTCTGAGTTCAATTCTTAGTTTCTTTCTACAAAAACACAACCCACACAAACAAACCATGATTTTATTACTAACTTATTTCTATTATTTAAAACAGTTATGATCTTGACAAATTTTCTTCATATATGCAGATATATGAAAAAAGAATATGTTCATTTACTGAGGAAGTGTAAAGTTTTTGTGTATGTACATACAACCTGCACACATACAGATTGTAATTGGGAGAAAAATTAAAAATGTCAACTCTGCAAGAAATGTATAAAATAAATAAGACATCTCTAAAGATCTCACAAGTACTGCTTTATACTGAAAATCATGCAAAAATAAAATACATAGCATAGTAGACTGTAAAATCCTAATGGTGACAAGTTTAATTATTATGAAGAAACTGAAGACATAAAAGCTGGGGAAAAAAGTAAAAACCGATCTGAAAAGAAAATTCACTCTATGAGTATTGTATGCCAAAGATTGATGGTATACAATTTTACCATCGTGGTCCAGAAGGCTGGCCAGTTTCCACAGTCAGTAGCTATATATTGCAGTTTTGCATTGCAATGAATAGATGCTATTTTTTAGGGCATGACCATTATTAGCAAATACATTCACTTCCTACATAGCACTGCTCTTTTTGAAGCTCTTCTGTGATTTGATAAACACAGATGTGAGCCTTCCCTATCAAGTTTTTTTTTAATCTTTTGTGCTATGTTTCTATGTTGTATGGGTTAGGTAGAAATCCATTACCCATGGGTTCTTACACAGATCACAGATTTGGCAGGAACAATACCGATGATCAAACATCAATATCTTTCCTGTATTCTTATCCTATCATGCACATAATTAATTTCAAAGCAGTTGGTAACTTTCTTGGCTTCTTCAGGCAAAAAGAGCTTTATTCATTAAAAATGCATGCAATTTCATCAGCTGGAAGGCATATCAAGGCAGACAAATGAGACTTTTAAATGAAACCTTCTATCATGGATTGTTATGATGATTTTAAGACATTTAGAATACATGGATTTGGGACTTCCAGAATTTTAAACATCTTGGATTAGGGCATTTGATGTTATATTTGGAGATGATGTTCAGTCAGTCACACACTGTACTATATGATCCTGTTTTTGAACTCTGCACTATACCTCCTATTTATGGACCCATCAGGTTTTCAAGAATTTAGTGTTATTAAATGTTTGTCCCAGACAATTCACATCATATGATGTCAAGTTAATTGCAAAGAAAAATCTCAGTCCAGAGCTCCAAACTGTTGAATCAAATAATGAATCAATTATGATTGAGAGAACAGCCCCTTTGAAATAAGGCCAAGATAGGAATTTTCAAGTGGGTGTGGGTGCATCCCTGTATGTATATATGTGTGTGCTTTAATGTTTACATGGACATACATATACAAATGTAAATGGAAGCTTACATGTGCATATATGCCTTTATGCATGCATGTGCATGTAAATATATGCTCAAATAAAGTGCTTAAATGTGCAGATGCACATGCAAATGATTTCATACAATGCAGAATGTGCACTATTTGTATTTTTACTTAAGTTTTGAGATATGTGTGCATGCATGTGCATGTGTGTTCATGTCAGCTTCTCTGACTACATTTCTTCTGTTCTGTTAAGATTATGTACACATTCTCTATAAAGTAGGAGATGAATATAGCAATGATTTTACCGCTAACCTATTGAATACTTTTTGTTTTCCTGTTTTTTTTTAAATCATTTATTTGCCCTTTTTCTTCTTTTGTTGTCGTCTACATCTTATTTTATTGTCAGGGTGATGTATAGAGGGGCTATGGTTACATTTGTAAGGTAATGAGTATATTACTTCATGAGCATTGTAACCCCTTCCAATGTTTTTCTCTCACTCATTTTCTCTTTTTCTCTTAAATTTATAATTGTCAAAATAAATAGTAGTAGATGTTTGAATGTTAAATACAGTAATAATTATTCAATATCAAACTATAAAGCCATATTAGATTACTGGGCATGTTCTCTTACCTCAAGGAAAATGAACAAAATATAGAAGTGATTTAGATTATTCTGCACTTTGAAGGGATGCATGCTAGTGCTTCAGCATTTATTCTGTGTTTCATCTGGGTTTCATAAGATGTGGAACAACAGGAGATTTGGGAGATGGAAACTAGAAAGGCAATTGCATAGCTAAGACTTGAATGTTGCAAGTCAAAGCTTTAGTCATATTGACCTAGGAAGGTAAGACCCAGAATAAAATAAATCACTTTTAGCATCTTTCATTAAAGGTATAACCATCAAAATCACAAATATGCTACTATTTTGTAAAGTATGTTTTGTACAGTTGACAGTAATACAAGTATGTACACAGTATTATGTGATCCATTTAAGTGATAATCCTATCACAAAAAACTTGGAAGTATTTTTTCTTACAATTATAGTCATGTTTTATTATCTAGGTGTATAATACACCAGCAATGGTAGTGGTATCAAAAGTTATATCCACATTCTAAGTATAGCACGTACGTATTTGGAAATACCGCACAATGATACCCCTTTATACAATTAATATATGCTATTAAAAATAAAACAATAAGGAAGAGAAATAGTATCAACTTTTGAAGAGTTTCATCATCCCATTATGTGTTGTTTTTAACACAAGATTTACTAATTAAAACAGAATTTGTCATTAAGATTTTCCTGGTCTCTCAGTATTGCTATTTTGGACAGAGGCAGTGCTGAGTTTGGACTATGGGTTTTACACTTGTTAGAGATACTGCCATTTGCATGAGCCATGATTTCTTTTTTTGCTTTATAGGTTCTTTTTTCTCTTTTTCCATTTGCTTTTTTGCTTAGACCCAAGCAGAACTGTGATCACCCACCTAGGCCTCTAATTTAGCTAGGAATACAAATGTGAAACACAATACCCAGCTTATTTATTAAGGTGGAGTTTCACTTTTTTCCCATGTTGGCCTGAAACTACTATCATCTTTCCCTCTGCCTCCTGAGTGGCTCTAATTACCAATATAAGCCACCTGGCCCAGCCTAATTCAATGTTGCACTGTTAAACCTAATCTAATGTTTATTCTGGAAGATAAGAATTATAGCAGCAAAGGTCACCTGACAATAGTCAGAATCTCTGTGGCCAAGCTTTTAAAAGTGTGACCACTCAATAAACTTCATCTCGTTTCTTCCTGTTTTTTGAGGCAAAAATGTGGAGTTAAAATTAATTAACTAACAGTGCCCTTGAAGCATAGCTGTAGTGCTGCAAAGTCAATTACTTCATTTTTGAAATTTATTTTCTATTCAGAAAGTCTGAAATGGTCTTAGTACTGACTGAACTCTTCTGCAAATGACCCTGAAAATATTTGAGTCAGTACCACTTAGCATTTCCAACCACAACCTCAATAACATGCTGGGTATTGATGGGTTTTTAATACTAATGATACAAGCGTTTCTATCCTGCAGAGAATCAAAATCATACATCTAATTCTAATCCGACAGAAGATTTCTTCCCTTACTAAAACAAACAACTTACTCATGTCCTTACAGACTCCCATTAGACATAAGGACTTTTAGTTGAGTAAATGTATACAAAGTGAAAATTCTGGAGCATGCATTGGCCTAAGTTTTAAATCCTTCTTCCCATGAATATGAGTAGCTTATAGCAAAAAACTAAACAAGACAATGACACTTCTGCTTGTTTCTCTGTTTCTCACAATTTGCTTACTTTTTTTAATAACTAAAAAGTTTCTTAAGTTTCCAATATCACTCATCACACTGCTAGAATTGAATCAGTATCTTTTAAATGATGAAAATATTCATAGCATGTAGCTAGAGAATGTTGCTAGAGAATGTTGTAAAGAGTAATTGAGATAATCTTGTCAAAACCGAAGCAGCATTTATAATTATAGATAGAGGTCCTCACCAGGTAAGAATCTGACCTCTTTGTAAGTAAGGCCTTAACCACACCATATATTCACCCTCTTGATAAGAAATTTCGATGAAAAGAATACATTTATGTATATTGAGACCTTCTTATGTTTTACCTACTCACTCTTTACTCTTAGAACAAAAGGTAGTATTTTAATTTTTCTCTTGAATGATGGCTACTGAAATATTGGGAAGATCTCATAGATTTCTTTCTTCTCCCAGCTTAAGATAAAGACATGATAAATGGGCAGGTTTTGGTGCTCATGCTTGTACTCTCAGGTATTCCGAGACTTGGACAATTTTGATTTGAAGCCAGTCAGATTTACATTCAATTAACAGAAGAGTATATTAGACTCCATCTCCAGTTGATAACAAAAAGTAGGGCTGGGAGTTTAACCATGAGCAAGTAAATGAGACAAACTCCATTGCTGGTACAAGTACCTTGTATGCATGCCTGCAAATGTCCGCAAGGGTGCACCCACATATATGCACACTTTGAAACATATCATCTGATGAGATAAATGTTTACCTCACTTAAATATCACACGATGCATACATATATCAAAGCACTGCCTTGCATTTGAGATATACTTACAATTTTTTGTGGAAAATTATTTTTTAATTTTTTTAGTGCCGAGATAATATATAGAGGGTTACAGTTACGTTTGCCATGTAGTAGGTGCATTGCTTCTCAAACAGTGATACACATTCTTAATATTTTGTGCCCATTTTACTCAGCCAACGCCCTCCCAATCATCTTTTCCCCTCTTCCTTTTCTATTTCAAATATACAAATAAACATATATACAATATACTAGGTAACAAAGTCAGATACTGTAACAGTATGAGATTAACAAAAGGGCAAAAAAGGAAAAGAGAAATAACAAAGTACAAAATAATTAGGACACATCCAGGACTCTCCTAGCAAAGGATTACAATAGCTCAAAATTTAGGTACATAAGGTCATACAGGATGAGACTAAATGAAGGCATCTCTAGGATATGGAAATGAGAGCTTTTTTGTGTGTGATTGTTGTTTGTGTTTACAAATATTCTATGGGCATACATGAGATGAAAATAGCATAAAACATGTTTCTATCTATATCCTGTTTGTAGTGAGGCAGAGATTAGGAGGTTGTAGTTCTAAACCATCTTCTTTTGAAGAAAGAAGCTGGGAAAGTTCTTGTCACTAATCCCAGGTACAGCGAAGGTATGGGTAAGAAGATTCCATTCCAAGGGCAGTTTCAGACAAAGCTGAAAACAACTACTGCAAAATGGATTGGAGTAGGTGTCAAATGGTGAAAAATTTGCCTAAGAAGTGCATAGCTTTGAGTTAAAAAACTAATAAATGAGCTGGGTTCAGTGGCTCACATCAGTAATCCTAGTTACTCAGGAGGCTAAGATCTGAGGGTTGCAGTTCAAAGCCAGCCGGAGCACTAAAACGTCGGTGAGACCCTTATCTCCAATTAATCAACAGAAAACCAGAATTAGCGCTCAAGGGATAGGGCTATATCCTTGAGCTGAAGAGCTCAGGGACAGTGCCCACACCCAGAGTTCAAGTCCTACGACCAACAAACAAACAAACAAAAAATAATAAATGAAAAGAGAAATTAATAAATATACAATTATTGGCACATATGGTACCAGTAATAAATATTTCCTGCATAAATGATCACTTTGTCAGATGTAACGCCTTTAAAATCTACTTAGCTATTTAAAATCTGCACTTACTTATATAAATATCCCCAGTATTTAGTTAATTAGTAACATTAAAAACAACACATTATATGGCTCTAGTTTCCTATTCTGAGAATTTTTTTATAATACAATATTCTAGAAGAAGATATACAGAGCAGTTACACTTACATAAGTTAAGCAAGTCGTATATGTTTTTGAGCCATGTCAGCCTTTCCCTTGTTCTTTCCCTGGTTTTTCTTCCCAACCTTACCCACAAGAAATGTAGCTCATTTTCCATATAGTGTCAACTGAGTACCACTGCTGTGTTTGTTCACCCTTGAATCCACTTTTTCTATACCTCCTTTCCCTCCCTAAGACAATCTAAAAAACAAGAGAAAAGCAAAAGACAACAAAAACAGCAGCAATAACAAAAATCTCTTGTTTCCTTTTCTTAGAGTTCTTTTTTGTTTGTTTGTTTGTTTGTAAGACACTCCTGGAGCTTGAACTCAGGAATGCGTACCATCCTTAGGCTTTTTCAAAGCTAGCACTCTACCACTTGAGCCATAGCACCACTTCTGCCTTTTTCTTGTGTATGTGGTACCAAGGACTTGAACCCAGGGCTTTGTGCATGCTAATCAAGTATTTTACACTAGGCCATGCTCCCAGGCCTTAGAGTTTGTTTCATAAAATATTATTTTAGGGCGGGGAGTTTGTCCTAGTGGGAGAGTGCTGGCCTAGCATGTACGAAGACCCGGGTTTGATTGCTTTGTGCCACATACACTGAAAAAAAAAAGCTGGAAGTGGTGCTGTGGCTTCAGTGGTAGAGCACTAGCCTTGAGAAAGCCCAAGGACAGTGCTCAGGCCCTGAGTCAAGCCCTAGGATTGGCAAAAAATAAATAAAACAAAATATAATTTTATATGATTATATGCACATAGCTATTAGCCTTTGTAATACAAACCTATGAATATCTCCTTCAGCCCCACTGTGTAAATGTGTAGAGACCTGTTTAATTTATGATATCCCTGTGTATTTTTTAAAAAAGTTTTTTTCCATCCAATGTATTTACTTGTAGATTTGTAGTCATGTTCTAGCTACCACAAATAAGGGAAACTATGCAACCTATGTTTCTTTGGCTCTAGCTAACTTTGCTTAATATAATTTTGTCCAAGTCTTTTCCATTTCTTTACAAATGGTACAATATCATTCCAGCTGAGGAAAATAAAGAATACCCTTGGTTTACATCTAGATTTAATTTCATTGTCAATATACTTATAGATTCAGATCATGGTTATGTATTTACTCTAAAATGTTCTTGTTGCTTCTTTTAAAATATCAAGCAATTTTAGCTTATTTTTCTTTGAATTATCTTTGTAATTGACTTTTATATACTTGTCTATTTTCACAATCTTTTTTAAGTTTCGACTCAGGACATGAGAATAAGCATGTACATCAAAACTAAATAAAGGATAGTTGACTCAACATACAAATCTATGTTTCTAGCTATTGAACTATTATCAAGCCAAAACTGAAATGAATTCTAAGTCCCCTAATGCATAAAAGTTTTAAGAAAATTAAAAAGACAACAGCATAGCAATTGTAAAAGCTTGGATGAGTGGAATGAACACAGAAAACTGAGTCATAAATGCATGATGAAACAACTCAAAATCAATTATCTCTTCTTGCATAATATCAGTCACTAGCATATCCTCAGCACAGGGAATAAATAGTTTAAGAATTCCACAGTAAATCTGACAAGTTGAAAATCTGTTCAAGGATCATTCCAGTAGCCAAATTTCTTCATCTGAATAGCTGCATTGTTGTTTTTTTTTATCTTTGCTTTTCAAAACAATTGTGGATTTATTATATGGGTAAGAAAGTAATAATAAACTTTCATTACAGGCAAATCAATCATAAACCTCACAAGTAAAACAGCCATGTGAGCAGAGACATACAAACGACGACAGAGGTATATTTATTCTTAGCAGACTTCCTTTATTTGATTCCTTAGGCTAGAAAAAGACTTAAGCCAGCAATTTAGACTGCATGAAATACAGCATTTTTTATACAAGGGAGGGAAGTAAAGAAGATGGAATGGGATGGAACCAGATGGAAGATAATGAAATATTCTCAAGCAAAAAAAATTCTACCTAACCAAGTCACAGTGGGAGTGACATTCTACACTTTCACAAGTTTAATCGTCTTGTGTTCTGAAATGCAAAGCAGATAGCAAAAAATGTCACAGAAGTTCAGAAAGGTACCAATATGAGAAATGGAAACATAAAAAATTGTATGAAAGAAAGGGACTTTGAACAAAAACAGCCAGTGTGTATTGAGAGAAAAAACATAAGTCTAAAATCTACCTGAAATATAAAATATGGCATAACAACTATGCAACAACAAAGGAGTTTCTAAGCAAAGAAATATTCAGAAAATCCAACAAAGGTCTTTTGTGTATTCCTCCATTTGGATGGTAGAGCTGAAAATCAAATTTGTACTAGAAAAACATGCTAAGTTTATCTATCAGACATTATAGCAAAGAGGATAATGGATTAACAGTGAGAGAAGAGAGAGAGAAAGGAATAAAGACCATAACTAAAAGGTCAAACATTAAAGTTTCTGTAACTCAAAATTTGAAAAAAAAGGATGACAAAGAGTAACATTACTATTATATATATATATATAAATAGATATATGCATATATACCCTGGCTAAAATTCTGTAATGACCTAAATTTTGACATAACTAAGTGTAGAGAAAAATTCATATGATAATATACAAATTCTTAACATTAAAGCTAATTTGTAATTAAGTTATATTCTGTTTATAATTACCAGCACAACACAGAAAGAAAAATAGAATTGCTAAAATTATATTATTTTAGAAAAAATTCAATATGTAGTATGGTAACTATTCAAAGTTATATATAATATTGGAATCACCCAGGACTTGGAGCTTAAACTCAGGGCCTAGGCACTGTTCTCAAGGTTAGTGCTCTATCATTTAAATCACAGCACCACTGTACGGGAGAAAAACAAAGAAAAAAAAGAAAAGTAAAGGAGTATATTAGTGTAACTCACAGTTGGCTATAAACTTGGTGCTTGTAAGACATTTGATTATGTTCTCCTGTAGTGGAATCTGTCATCAAGAACATGCCATTTTCACCTTTACCATAGCGGTAGGAGTGTGTGTGTGTGTGTGTGTGTGTGTATATAAGATGTCATTTTAAATTTCTTTTCCTTTCTTGAAGTATAACATTTCTGAAATTATTTTCTTCCAAGATGAATTACCTTTAGCAGTGTTTCAGTTGTGTTTTAAAATATGCTATAGTCACTTTTAAAACAGATGCATTCCTATAGTGTTGTCTACAAAGTGACTTTCTGTCAAATAAATCAGATTTTCCTGCTTCATTCTAATTTGATTTGGGGATGTGTCCCCCCATCTTCCTGATGACAATGCGCACTAAAAGATGCCAGACCTGCAGCTTCAGCTCCCTTCAGCACAAATCAGGAAGTGTCGAGGATGCAAACATCAGCTCTTCACATAATATTTCCTTTTTTACCCAGGAGCAACAGATGTGAACAGCAGGAAACAACATTTATGTCTCCAGCAGAATTCTATTAATCTGGGTCTTCAGGAACAACATCCCATCCCAAATCTGCCTTTGCTTTTCTAACTTGTTTTGGGTCTCTGTCTATAATATATACTGCACACACAAGTAGCTACTCCAGCAAGAATGATGCTGTGGTAAGTTACATCTTTAAACACCATCATAAAGAAAGCAATTCACATACAAGCAACTCAATATTAATATATATAGTTTTAAACATTAATTTTATTTTAAATTCAGTAACAACTAGAAGGAAAATGACCTAATTCTGTTTTTTTGTGGAGTTTTCATACAAATATATGTTGGAAAGCTTTGTCTGTATGCATGTCTGCTTAATGGAATTTTGCCCTCATTTATGTTTTTTTTTAATTGACACTGGCTTATCCTTCTAAAAATATTAGTAGAAAAGGAAATCAAAACAAAACTAAACAAAAACTAACAAAATGGTATTTAAAGGCTCTACCACCTTTTAGTTCTCATTAAAATATGTTAAACTACTCTGGGGAAAAAAAGGTTGAGATACTGAATTATCTTCCCAATAACCAGCATGGAGGCCTCCTCTGTGTCTCAAGTAACAGGAAACTTTCATTTTACCTCACAGATTCAGCTAGCTAGTTCATGTAATAGAAATGAATATTAGAAATCTATTCTCATTCATTTTAATATAATGCAAAAGTAGAAAACAGTAAAAATCTGCAATGTCTGCACATTTTTTAGCACTTTATGGGAGAATAGGAATTATTCATGCACATTCTTGCACAGCTCTAATATTTAAGGAGCTACAATTCAAGAACTGAAAGTTTAAAATGTCTGATGCAGACTTTCATTAACTAATCTTCTTAACATTAAAGAGGTTTTTTTTTTTTTAGTTTTTATATGGCTTCAAAGGGCTTAGATATGTTGATGTGTCTTTTGGTATGTATTTTTTTCGTCCAGGCTATCATGCTAATACATTAACATTAATAGAGGTCGCTAACTTCGGGAGAAAACTTCAATTAAGCACAAGGTACTGTGGTATTCTGGATTCCCTGGAAGCATGTGTGTTTACCTGTAGTTCCTTGTTGCTTGCTCAATGAAAAATGTGAAATATTAAAATAAAAAATGGAAAAGTACTATCCTTGGACTTTCTCAAGTCTAGAGCTATACCACTTGAACCACAGCACCACTTCCAGGTTTTGCTATATATGTGGTACCAGGGACTCGAACCCTGCCCTAACAGGTTTATTGTTATTGTTTGTTTTTCTAAAATACATTTTATGTTATTCAGACTCTTACTGCTGTGACTGTCAGTGGTTAATAGGAGGTCATGGTCAGATGACCAGGTCCATGCAGGCCTGTGGTGAGGCAGAGCACTGTAGCAGAGTGTTCAGTGGAAGAGAGATGCTGAGCTATTAATGGCCAACAAGCAAGCAGTGAAAGGCAAAGGAAGTGTTGAAAAGGTGCATACTTCAAAGGTAACATCCAGTCTAACGACATCTCTGGACATTTTCAACACCTCCCAGTAATGTCATCAATTTATAAATCCATCTCTGGATTAGTATAGGTCAGAAAGTCATGAGCTAGTCATCTCATTGATTGTATCCTCAGCACTGACCAAGCCTTTAATGATAGTGTTCTGGAGGACATCCCTCTGAAACTGCCCCTGAGCTCTTCAGCTCAAAGCTACTGTCCTACCCCTGGACCCACGGTTCCACTTCCTATTTTCTGGTGGTTAATTAGAGAGAAGAGTCTCTTCGACTTTAGTGCCTCAGCTGGGTTTGAACAGTGATCCTCAGATCTCAGCCTCTTGAGTAGCTAGGATTACATGATGTGAGCCACTGTGCACAGCTTAAAATTTTAAAACATTCAGAAAAGGGGGCATTTTATATTTGCGTGCTTATTTCTCCTAATTGTAGATTGTATTTCTTTTTATTAGCCTGAGATTTTTTAATAGACATTATGCCTCCTGACTGATTATAATATTCAACACCTTCCTAATTTGAATCAGCATATTGAAATTTTTCATATTGAGAATGAAGGGTAGTACAATAAGTGCACTACATCAACAATATTTGTGGAAGAAGTAATTCATTCTTTTTGTTTTTTGGTCCTTGGCCTTGAACTCAGGACCTAGGCACCATCCTTGAGCTTTATTGTTTAAGTTAGTGCTCTGCCATCTTGAGCCACAGCTTCACTTCCAGTTTTCTGGTTGTTAATTGGAGATAAAAAAATGGCCTATATACACATGAAGAAATGCTCAACATCTCTGGTCATAAAAGAAATGCAAATCAAAACAACGCTAAGATTCCACCTCACTCCAGTTAGAATGGCCAGGATCTGGAAAACTAATAACAACAGATGCTGGGGGAGATGTGGCCAGGAGGGATCACTACTACACTGTTGGTGGGAGTGTAAACTTGTTCAACCACTATGGAAAGCAATATGGCAGTGCCTCAAAAGACTAAACATAGAGCTCCCCTATGACCCAGCAATTCCACTACTTGGCATTTACCCAATCATCCAGAAACTAGGGCATACTAAATTCACTAGCACAACAATGTTCATTTCAGCATTATTCACCATAACAAAGATATGGAACCAACCTAGATGTCCCTCAGTTGATGAGTGGATCAACAAGTTGTGGTATTTGTACACAATGGAATTCTATGTTGCTGTCAGAAAGAATGACATTGACCCATTTGTTAGGAAATGGAAAGACTTAGAAAAGATCATATTAAGTGAAGTAAGCCAGACTCAAAGGAACTTAGGCTCAATGGTTTCCCTCATTCGTCATAATCAGTAGAAACCTTGGGCTCTACTAGCAGAGATTTGCAATAGAGCAAAATTTTGATACATAAGGACATATAATGTGAAGCTAATTGAAAGGACCTCCAGGATAGTGAAACAAAAGCCATATAATGAATGATTATTGTCATTAATGTACTGTTATCTCACATCTCTTTTGCTGTCCATTGGTTATCTCGTATTGTTACAGTATCTCACTTTGTTATCTGATATATTGGATGTATTTGTATTTGGTTATTTGAAATTGGATAGGGAAGGGGGTAACCAAGATGGGGGTGGAGGGAGGGTAATGGGTACCAAGACATGTGAAAGGTTATCAATGTATGTGAATTAATGCACCTTCTATCTGGCAAATATCATGTAACCCTTTTATTAATTACAATAAAAATATTTTTAAAAATCTCATGGTGTTTCCTGTCCAGGTTGGCTTTGAAGAGTGGTCCTCAGATCTAAGCCTACTGAGTAGCTAGGATTGCAGGCATGAACTACTGGTCCCTGGCTGTGATGTATTTTTATTAAGGAAAAAATTACCCTAAGCAAACTGGTGAATTTTCTCATCTTAACTCATCAAACTGAAATGTTGTGTGTAGTGATTGTTACTGGCAAGGAAGTAGACTTCTTTGTAGACTAAAATGCAAAGGGATAAATCAGATTAAAGGACTATTTTAGAGTGGATAAAAATGTGTATTTCAAGAAGACTAAGACTATCTTGCCGCTCAGATGACAGAAACTGGTAATGACTGTAATAGTTTTACAATCATCTGGAGTGGCATACATTTATCAAATATACATTTTTATGGCTTTTGACATAAAATACATTCATGATAAATATTAACTCTGAGATAGAAGTTTTGTGATATTGCGTTAAAATACAAGGGGAAATTTTAAATAATATAATTTTCCCCTACTCATACAACACTATAATAAATATAAATAGAGACTTTGTGAAAAAAGCACATTAAGTGAAGTGAGCCAGACCCAAAGAAACATAGGCTTCATGGTTTCCCTCATTTGCAATAATTAATATATGTCTAGGATTTTCCTAGCAGAGGATCACAATAGTTCAATAGCTATACACATATGACTATATAGAATAATACTAAGGATTTGGAAATAAGAGGATTTTTTGTGATTGTTGTTTTTAACATGCTGTGTGAGGTTATTTCTTTTGTCTTTTGTATTTTTACCTGAATGGCTTATCCCCCATTGACACTGTATCTGATTTTGATACATGATGTATTGTGTGTTTGTGTGTGTGTGTGTTTGAATTAAGAAGGAAAAGGGAATGGTCAAATGGTGAGACAAAAGACAAAGGGTGGAGTAAGTCGACAGTGATATTGTTAAGGCAATATGTTGAAAATGAACTTTACCACTTGAAGGATGAGGAAGAGCAAAAAGGAGAAAAATGTGGGAGGATCTAACAATGTTTCAGAAAAAATGTACTCACTATCATACATATGTAACTGTAGCCCCTCTGTACATTACCCTAACAATAAAATTAAATTTAAAAAATATAAATGAAAGATCCTGTCTATAAAAATTCTACTATATAATATGTAAGTACATATTTTTACAAAGTTTAAGCAGAAAACATATGAAACTCAGTGTAGTTTTTTTTAAAAAAAGAGGAAAACTTAGAAGAATTATAAAAGCATAGTCTGAAATGATTTTCATGTTTTTGTTCACCAACTCCTCTTTTTATCTATTCATTTAATTTTTTTTTTTGCCAGTCCTGGGGCTTGAACTAAGGGCTTGGCACAGTCCTTAAGTATGTTTTGTTAAAGACTTAGGCCACAGCAACACTTCCTGCTTTTTCTGTATATCTGGTCCCAATGAATGGAACCCAGGGCTTCATGCATGCTAGGCAAGCACTCCACCATTAGGCTATTCTCCAGGTCTCTTTTAAATTTTTATGTAACTTGACTAACAAAATAAATCCTCTGGGAGAATATGACATCCTCTCTTCAGCCTTGTTGACTTGTCAGTTTACCTATAGGTTCTTACTTTGATCTGGTATTGTACATAGATCATTCCCTTAACTGATTTCTGTTTTAGTTCTAGTAGCTAGATTAAAAGGCATATTATTTATACCATATTCATACAGATATTATACATCGGGGAATGTTGAGTCAATGAGTGAAAATTTATCTGTTTTCAAGGAAAGCATCTTACTTTATAGTTTCCTCATGTATAAATCATGTTGCTATGTATTGGCAGAATTGGCAATAATTAGAATCACAAATATTTTGAAAGTGCTACTTTATTAGAAATTGAATGAGGAGTTTAGAACAGACAACAAGTGTTACTGAGAAAATATACCTATCTTTGAAGAGTGTCTGAAATCTTATTTATTCTTTGTAGAACTAAGATAAATAAACACAGGTGAGAAATTAATATTTGCCCCCGAATGAGCACATTGGTTTTGTTTTATCAGCACAATTCCACATTTACTCTCCCATCCTTTATTTTTTTATATATTTTTAAAGTGCAAAGAAGTTTATGAGCAAAGACTAATGAGAAAAGCCTAAAATCATTATATAATTTGTAGTTAATCTTTCTAATGCAAAGTTTAAGAAGACATAGTTCACAACTAGATATTTTAACTGCTAAGTCAATACTGTTAATTTCAGCCATTACTGCCATGAAATTGACCTTTACTAGGCAATACTTCCACTTATCATTTGTATTCCAGAGCCTTGATTTCTTTCACAAATACTTGTATTGATTATATTTAGCATTTCCAATGGTTAAATTTTTTGGGTCAACCAGCTCTGTTTTTGCTTAATAGTGTGTGTGTGTGTGTGTGTGTGTATACTGCATATTGTATATGATATATAGCATATATAATATATATATGTATATGCCTCTATTATAAGATTCCTGTCCTTAACGGGCTCTATTCTGGATGACTGATGCTGTGTTAGCATTATTGTATATTGCCTTCCTGAAATACGTTTCTTTTACTAAGTCACAATGACTTAGCTTTATATATGACAAATAAAAGTAAACAAAAATAGACTTTCTAAATGAAAAGAAAACAATATATTAAAGTCATTTGCTTTATCCTTATGTTGGGGACAGTTCTACTGTTCCTCCTTTTTGACACAATAAATAAAATCAGCTATGGAAAGATGGGTTTGTAGAGACTTCTTTTTACCTTTAATTTAAGTAAAAACTTGTGACATGAAAAATGTTTTTGAAATGGAAGGCTTGTTTTAAAATGTGAAAAGAAACTACGCCCAGAATCATTGCAAAATTAATTACTCAGATATCCCAATGATAATCCAGGATGTTCTTTGAATATAAGAGTGAAAAAAACCCCTAGAGATAGACTTGTTCCTTCTTGAGAAATTAAAGACTAGTTCTGTAAAACTTCAGAATGAACAGATCTTTAGTGAACTTTTGAAAGATAATAATACTTGCATAACTCCAGTGGTCAGAGATATTTAGCAAAAAGAAGAAAAAGTATTGAAATTGAGGGCCAACAGTATGGCCTAGTGGTAGAATGCTTGGCTCCCATGCACAAAGCCCTTGGTTCAATTCCTTGGTACCACACACACAGAAAAACAAGAAGGAGTGATCTGGTTCAACTGGTAGACTGCTAGCCTTGAGAACCTCAATGACTGTACCCAGGAACTGAGTTTAAATCCCAGGGCTGGCAAAAGAAAGTATTGAAATTGAAATTGAAAGAATTTCGAAGAGGGGTCAAAAGTTTTAAATGTAAACTTAGAAGCTCGGCAGACAATGTTAAGCAGTTAGTAAGAAATGTTACTCAATCAATCTCATCATGTGGTACAGTAGTTAAATTTTTAAGTGACTGACAATCTGATAATTAAGAATATATGAGACACTAATATTGTTTTAAAAGCAGAGGTTAAGTGAGAAAATTTGTTTCTTTGAACTTGAGCACTTCAGTATAATATGGTAAACCATTCCTCAAGGACTATTGGTGTAGTTGTTCTTGGGGCTGTTTCAATGAGTATGGAGTCAGAATTACTAGAGGAGTTGAAGATGGGGTACATAACTGACAATTCCATTTGCCCTTTCTAGAACCACAAAAAAACTTTCTTGCATTTAACCTTCTATCCTGCAAAAAAAGGCAACAAGAAATCCTGAAATGTGACATTTTCCAAATAAAACAATCTGAGAAATCCAATTACCATCCTACCATGTAGCTTTCCTTTTACCACAATCTCCTTTAAAATAACTAAACAGTGATTTGTGTAGTCTCAACAGAACTGCTTGTCACAAATTGTATCTATTCTACATTAAAGTTTGATGAGGAAGATTTCATCAAATTTCTGTCTATCCTATGCACAAATTCCATTTAATCTACACTTTTAAATTATAAAACTCTCTCCTGTGTTCAATTTCAGAAGGAGATGAAGCAGCAAAGACAATAGTTTATGGTCAAAAAACTTACAGGGTAAGTATAATTTGTCCCAAGTGAAACTATAATGAATATACATGAGATGCATGTTAGCTCTTTGTAAGCTCAACCTCAGAAAAATGCAGATAATATAGTGTGAACACATTTATTTTCCATGTGACCTGGTAGTATACTTAGGAACAAGCAATAGATGATGTTTCATAGGGAAAGAACTATAACAACTTAACTTAATTGAGTGCATGGCAAGATAGCCACCAACATGATTTTATTTTTCAAAGATTTCCCAGGATGGGAGAAATTTTCATAGAGCTGACAAGCATAGTGATTACTTTTCCTCTGGGTAACAAAACCAACTCCATTTCTCTTGCTTTTGCCTTCTTAAATGCAAAAGAAAAGCAATTATCACATGAAATATATGCCTGAGGACTCTTCCTGCTTTAGTCAGTAGGCATCTATTTTTCTTTCAATTCAGGATCTTTTAAGAAAAAAAGCAAAATTCAAACTATGTGATATATGTGACCAAAATGGTTGTGAGATATATGGTTCTTTTTGAAAACAATCATCCATTTAATTGAGTGAAATCTAGAGTGAAGTCAATTTTTCACTAATTATGAGATGCCCCTAAAGAAGACAAAATAAGACTTAGAAAATATTTTTTGCTCAATCACCTTTAGTAGATACTTACCATTTGAATGTGTTAACTAAAAGTAGCATAACATTGATAATTGATTTAATACTGTGATTTTTATCTTGTGAAATTATTCACAGGTCCTTTGCATTAAGCATTCAATTTATCTTGGAATACCACTGTTTTCTACAATGTGCATCAGGAATAAAATATGTTGAAAATAATATAAATTAGTTTATAAATATGTATCCACTAAATTCAGTCTGAGATTTAAAATCTACCCCAAATAAATAGAAAATTTAATACTTGTGATTAGTTGATAAAATATTTACTTTAGCTTTGACATTCTATCAATAGCTCTATTATTTTCATCTAGTTTTGATATGGCTAATGTAGGTGTATCTAGTATAGGTTTTGAAACCCTGGCATACTACATAATTCCAGAACTAAAAAGAATCTTCCATAAGCAATAATTTAATGATTAAGTTAAACATGAATATATCTAAGTATTCACTGAAATACCCACCAACACCCAAATCACCTGCACACAAATCATAATGGTGTTAAGTGCAGAAGGGAAAATAATGAAGAGGATAGACCTTGTATTTAATGTCAATAAATTAAATCCTAATGCATATAAGAATTATAAGAAAATATATGTTTGAAACACTAGAATCATGCCTTTTAACAATTTCAAAAACAAACAAATGTAATTTTTATGGTGATTAGACATTCATTTAATGTTAGGAAAACATTTATAAAAAAAGCGACATCTTACTTCAGACCTCAAGGATTAGAGAAACACCAGTAGTTTTAAAAAGTGACAGGCAGGCAGGCAGACAGGCAGGCAGCAAAATAATCATAGGGAGGAGTAAAGAGAGAAGAGAAAAAAAGGGAGGAAGGAAGAAGAGTAGGAAAGGGAGAAAAGGAAGAGAAAAAGAAAAGTAAGGAACAGAAAAATGAAGAAGAAAATATAAGTATTTCTCTATAATTATTTTTTCTCGGCAAAATTTCCTATTCAAAACCCATGAAATTAAACTATTAATATAGTACTCAGAAAAAGAAAGGGGAAAAAGTCCTGTTTCACAAAAGTATATTCAGTAATTAAAAGGACAAAGAAATGTAACATGGCTCCCTAGGCAAAAAAAGGAAATGTGTGTCTAAACATATTATATTTTTATAGGAAAAATAATTACTGGTAATTTGCTTCTGTTATTAATAACAAGTGATGCCAGATTTAACTAATTTCCATATTGATCATGCGGCAAAAGCCAATGATAACTCATAGGATATTCATAGGACATTCAGTATCCTGCACTGGCATGCTTGGGCATAACTAAAGAGAAATGTGCTATGGAATCTTAAAATCATATAATCTATAATTGGCAGTCAATAATAATGCTTAATTAAGAGATGAATTCCAATGATGTACAAAATAACTCTCTCCCCTTATCTTCACTACTGAATAAGAAACTAGATGATGATATAGACATTGTTGCAAGAGCATCTACACTTATATGCATGAAAAGTACAGCATTGGGCCTGTAGTTTGGCCTAGCATGCAGGAAGACCTGGGTTTAATTCCTCCATACTATATACATAGAAGAGAAGCTGGAAGTGGTACTGTGGTTCAAGTGGTAGAGCTCAACCTTGAGAAAAGGCCAAGGACAGTGCTCAGGCCCAAGTTCATGCGCCAGTACTCACACACAAAAAGAAGAGGCAAAAGAAAAGGAAGAAAAAGTGTAGCATTATTAAAAAGGAAGAACTTTCCTACTAAAAGGTTGATTTGCTTTTCTTACAATGTTTGTCTTTGCTCCAGATATTATCCTCTAGAGATACTGAATCCTTTTTAATGATTCCATTAAAGAAAGATATTTCCACATTTACAAACTTGCATCTTTCATTCTTATTTTCCTCACAATCTCAGTGAAGCATTCCTCTATGTTTCAGTTACCAACAAGAAAACATGTAAAATGATGAGCACAATATATTTATTATAAGCTTGAAATGGGTAGCTTGGGTCTCCAATATTATGAAGCATGAACTAGGTAATGACTTAGCTCTTAGACGAACTTACATTTTAGACAATTGGCTTCATGGTATTTAATCAAGTTTGCCTTAATCCATCAACATCGTTCAATAAAAATAAAGATTTTATGAATGCATGATTGGACTAAAGGCTATGCAATATTAATATAGGTTGCTCGATAATTTTAGCAAACAAAGGTTTTTCTTAATCTATAAGGATAAAAATACACTAATAAGGAAAGCTTGGGGATAAACAAAAGAATGTACCTCAGTAATCCTTTTTTTTTTTTGTATGTTGTGGGACTTGAACTCTGGGCCTGGGTGTTGTTCCTGAGCTCTTCGGCTCAAGGCTATGGACCTACCCCCTGAGCCACAGCCTCACTTCCTATTTTCTACTGATTAATTGGAGCTAAGAGTCTCAAGGTCTTTAGTGTCCAGGCTAGGTTTGAACCATGATCCTCAGATCTCAGCCTTCGGAGTAGCTAGAATTATAGGCATGAGCCACTGTGCCCTGCTTGAATCTTAGTAATCTTATTGTGTAAGCGCTACCTGAAATGTGGCTGTGTGCATGGCAAAAATTTGTTTTTGAAGATTATGAAGAGCCAGGCATAACATGCCTATAATCCTACCTATACATCTGTAATCTTATCTGAGATCTGACAATTAAATCTAAAATGCTGCTAGGGCTAGCACATTCCAGAAACTCTTTGAAAATAACCAGCAAGACATTGGAAGTAGAGAAATATCTGACAGAGTAGAGAATAAGCCAGGAGAAAAAAAAAGCATAGTAAGAGCTGGAGGATTTGAATTCAGTGCTAGAACAGCACAGAAAGAAAAATAATAACCAAAAAAGGGAAAGTCTGGTATATTTACAGTGCTATATAACACCAAATTCAGATATGACCTTAACTTCTCAATTGAGATTCACCATAAATATCTTATCTTTGAATTATATTTGATCCTACTATCATTCTCTTCTTGTTTTAGTTGTCATTTTATACTTACAAAATTATAATGGTGACAAAAATGAAGATATGAAGGATGAAGGGAATGATTGCACAGATAATTAATGGAATGAGTGAAATGAATCCTTAGGTGATGGGTCAAGTTGTGAAATGGGAAGTTAGAGAAAAACAGAGTTGAAATTGCACATAAGGATTCCCACAAATCAGATTCAGTTTCAGACAATTAAATTTGTAATAATTACTAGAAAAGTTGCCAGTATCTACTAAAATTGTCAGGTGAAATCTAATGATCAAAGAGTCAGATATGATTATTCCTTAGTATAAACTTCATATATGCTCTCAAAAAATAAACATTTCTTCAACTTCTGAAATTTTGATAAAAATGAAAGAACATTGTACATCTTAAGATGTACAACAATCATGTGGGAGTATTAGAAAATAACTGTGAAAGATGAAGAAAAAATTGATAGAGTAGGGTTGCGAGTTTGGCCTAGTGGTAGAGTGCTTGACTAGCATGCAGGAAGACCTGTATTCAATTCCTTGGTACCAAATACATAGACAGGGCCATAACTGATGCTGTGGCTCAAATGATACTGTGCTAGCCTTGAGAAAGCCCAAGGATAGTGCTCAGGCCCTAAGTTCAAGCCCCAGGAATGGCCAAAAAAATTCACAGGATAGTTGAGAATGTCTTCATGTCAGTGCAGTGAGAGAATTTGAAAGACAAATATATACCAAGCATTTAAACATGCACTTGCTTCTACCTTCACAAATGCTGAAATAGAGTTAACTTTGGCCAGTGTTTTATAGAAAGAAAATTTACTAGCACTAATTTTATTACATGTTTCTGAAAATATATACTTGCATACATTGAAATGTCCCCATAATATCATTTACACATAAAAGAAACTAGTAAATTTTATGTCATTTCTCTCACTCTCTCCATATAGATGTATGAATTTATGTATATATTCATACATCTTTTCCTAATTCTGCAAAATGTTTCTTACATACTTACAACTAAATGTAGAAACAAATTTTTGCAGGCCTGGATGTATATAAGGTTTGGAATTTAAGATGCTAATAAAAACAAACTATATATATTCTATTGTGCATCTTGAAGTAAAAATGTTTGCATTGATTTTTCTAGATTAGCATTTGTAGAAAGATCATGGAAAGATGGATAATGGATGGATAGATATACAGATTGTAGATAGATAGCTAGATAAATAACTAGATGGATAGATATGAATGTTAGTTGATAATGGTAGATAAATAGGTAGGCAAATTATTTTTCACAGGTAAGATACACTACACATTTTATTCAATGTATTTAGACTTTATATAACACTTTTTCATTGATGTTTATTTATACAAGGTTTATTTTTTATTTAAAACAATAAAGCAAGGTTCTCAATATATAGCATACAATTGTCTGTAATTGAGTGTTTCATAATATTTTGGTAGACTAGATTATTAAAATTATTGGGTCATGAATATTGGAATTTTTAATATATTTTTGAATAATCCTTAAATAGATTTCCAATATATATTCCCCCCAAAATTTATTAGTGTATTGGTTCTCCTTAATTAAATAAATAAATAAATAAAATAGTACCAACTTTTGGCTATGGTTTTGCCTGTTTGTTGACAAAGAGAAATTGCTATTCGCTGTTTCCAATGAGATTTGGGGAATCAATTTACATTATATATTCTCAAAAATATCTGTGAACTTCAGATATACATGAAAATATAAGGTATTAAAATTTGCTCATGGATTTGATCTGGGATGCCATTTCAGCAATCGTTAACATAACTATGCAACAGTTTTTTAAAAAAGAAAACAGATTCTTCATTTTTTGCAATTTTGTCACCTTTGCCATTTCAAAGGGTTAGATCTGAGTTTTAAAACACCCATGTTTATGGGCCTGGAGTGTGGCCCAGTTGTAGAGTGCTTGCCTAACATGCATGAACACCTGGGTTTGATTCCTCAATAACACGTACACAGAAAAAGCCAGAAGTGGTGCTGTGGCTCAAGTGGTAGAGCTCTAGCCTTGAGAAAGCCCAAGGACAGTGCTCAGGCCTTAAGTTCAAAGCCAGAACTGGCAAAAAACTAATATCCATGTTTAAACATATGTTGTCAGAATTAGTGTGGGGTGAGTCAAGAGGTGAGCAGATAACTGGAGAGAGGAGAATCGGCAAATATGGCCATAATATTTAATGTACATATGTGAAAATAACTTTAGGGAAGAATGGGAGTGGGTTAGATTGGGGAAATAAAGGAATGGGTGCTACTGCTTAAACTTCAGTGGACTTTAAAATTTCCATGTTTACTTGAAACCTTTTGTACAGCAATATATATATATGGATAATGCTAAGGGCTCATGACTCATGCCTATATTCCCAGCTACAAAGTAGGCTGAGATCCGAAGATTGTGGTTCCAATTCAGCCTTGGCAAGAAAGTCTGTGAGACTCTTACCTTCCCTAACAATTACTGAAAATGCTGGAAATAAAGCTGTGGTTCACGTGGTAGCATGCTAGACCCCAGTAGCTTAGCGACAGAGCCCAGGCCCTGAGTAACAGCCCTAAGTGGAAAAAAATGAATAAATAAAATTTAAACATATGTAACAAAATCACATCAAGGTATATAGATACAATATTATTCTACATAAAACTTTATTATTAACTCACTAAATACTTAGAATTTAATAAAGAATACAAGAGAATTACATGAAAATATCAACTTTAAATATTTTAAGCTAGCTTGGATGATATTATATAGAACATGTGAGTAGACAAGCAACAGAACAAGAGGAAGTTTGTGGAGTGGACCATAGAGCCCTATATGTACAAGAAAGCCTAAGGAATTCATTTTTGTTTTTATTTACAGCAAGCTCACGAAGGTCAGCAGCAGCATCCCAGATATCATCAATAGCATTACTGGAAGAAGAAAGAAAGAAGGAAAGAAGGAAAGAAAGAAAGAGAGAGAGAGAGAGAGAGAGAGAGAGAGAGAGAGAGAGAGAGAGAGAGAGGAAGGAAGGAAGGAAGGAAGGAAGGAAGGAAGGAAGGAAGGAAGGAAGGAAGGAAGGAAGAAAGAAAGAAACAAAGACAACGTGCAATCAGCAAGTAAGCTAAACACACTGCAGCTCATAAATTAAGAAAGATAAGAAAGCAAAGTTTACTACCCAAATAGAAACTGATAAAAAAAAGGTAATCGTTTTCTCTGTACAGTGGACACCAACAAAGAGACCCATAGCAAAGCATTCAGGATATGGACAGCCCTAAGATTGCATCCCACGTCTCCTGCACCCCTATCTTCTGATGCTCTGTAACCTACTGGGACCTGAAGAACCACGTTGGAGTGATAATGGCAATGATTTATACATACTCAAAAGGCAGGCCCAAGCTGGAATTTATAAAAATCCTTTGTGTTTTGGCCAAATGAAGGTTATTTTCAAATAACTTTCACCTTTAATGAAAAATACATTTGAATCCAAACTGAATTGTTGATAAAGTGTGCAAACCCTCAAAAGGCAGAGCATGTGCAGAAATCCATCCCTGGACACGAATACAAAAATACATATGTATCATATACATACACATGCATACACATGCACAGATGTGCATGCATACACATGCACACACATACACATGCATGCACTCACCTAGTTTTAAGCATTGATTGATTCATCACTGTGAGTACAAACCATGTTTGTAATTAGAGTGCATTTATTTGTCTATCTGTTAAAACCAAACTCTCTTTGCTATTTATCTGAACCTGAGGTGGTCCTGGTACTTGGTTCACCTAATAGCATTTTTTTTTAAATCTCTTATGTCTCAGTCTTTTTATTCTTAAATATTTGGCTTAATATATGCCAAATACCAACATAATTGAGTTTATATTCAAGAAACAGGAACACTACAAGACCAGAGAGATACGTATCTAAACAACAAATCCTTAGCCCAAACTTTTTGTGTCTAAATTGTTTTCATCACTTAACATCACTTGTTCTTTGTTGAATCTTATTTTTGCCAATAAATCAAGCTAAAATCACAGGGACTATTGAACATTTAAAACTTAGAAAATATGATTAACCTAAAGATTACCTCCTGATTTCACATTATCATATTATCAACATAAAGTACCCTCCCAGTTTTATGGAGGAGTGGATCCTGTGAAAAGTGAGTTCAATGTAAGTTTGAAACAATTAATTAAAGCTTTGTTTCAGTATGCTATAGAAGAGACCTGTCCTAAGAAGCTTCAGGGAATCAGAGCTGCTGCACAAGTTTTAGACTCACTGGATCAGCTCTATCTCTTAGTTTTTTGAGCATTGTCTCCTGGTTTCAATTGGGAGCATGCAGCCATACACCCTTGGAGTGTTATAGATTGCCAGCCCTAAGAGACCCAAAGCAAAGGACTTCTCTCACCTTGGCCTAAACCCTCGTCCTTGGTATAATTTTTCTCTAAATATGTCATAAAAGTTTATGGTATGTTAAGCAGAACCTGAAAGACACTTGTCCATAAGGAAAAGTGGCAATCTTTGAGGTACACCCTAAAAGCAAGAACAGACATGAAAAGTAACATAGGACTTGATGGAGTAACTAGAATAGTGATGAAGGGAACACAAGACCAGTATAAGGCCATGTAAGCTTGATGTTCATGTTCAGATAGATGTGTCTCTCCCAGAAAGGAGAAAAAATGTCCTTAAAATTTAAGATTAAACTGGGGCCAGGAGGTTAGCCTAGTTGTTGAGTGCTTGCTTAGCATACACAAGACCTGGGTTCAATTCCTCAATACCACATGCATAGAAACAAAAAGCCAGAAGTGGTGATGTGGCTCAAGTGCTAGCCTTGAGAACATCCAAAGACAGTGCTCAGGCCATAAGCCCAAGCCCAGGACTGGCAAAAAAATAAGATTAAACTAAAGAAAAAAGAACATGTTTCAAATTTGCACAATACAAATAACATGAATCGGTCAGTGCTTATGCAGACCATACTTCCACTTTTCAGGAAGTATTTCATTTCAAATGGCTTCTGTGTGTACCTTCTTTGTCTCCAGCACTACTTAATTTACTGTAGGCAGTCTAGCTACTGTCATATATTTTAGAAATAGTGCTAATATGATCAAACACTGGAAAACCTTTAAAGCTTAACAAGAGGAAAAAACTTTATAGAGTGTGAAACAAATCCTATTGTACTCATATCTTCATTTTTCCCTTGGTGAATTTTATGTTAGAATGACTGCTGTGATTTTAATACTGACACATTCAGTTCACCCAGACCTAGAAGCAAGATTTGAATTTTAAATAATATACAAGATTATTAGAAAAATTTAAGATTGTCTTAAAACTGAGCTACAGCTCTTTCATTCTCCAAAGATTCATATTCCACATCTTTCATTCAAATGAACCTGATTCCAGATAGCTATGTGAAAAAACATGTAGTTTATTATTTTTGCATTATGGTTTTTCTGACTTTGAGCAATACCTACATGCAAAGGCATATATATGGTCCCTCATTAATAGTCCACAATTCCCACATAATTTTTATAGGTAGGGTACAGCACATGTGTTTTACTTGTTTTAATTATCTGTTAAAGATTGCAGTACAAGACTATCCAGAACAGAGGACACTAACAGAAGGTTTATTTCTTGGCTAAAGTGATACAATCACTAAATCAAATTACTCAGTAATGACCGAATCAATTAAGATTAAAACTTCATAGGTCTGTGAATGTAGATGTGTATATACTTAAAGTATATATCTGCAAACATGTTGCTTTGTTTGAGCTGCTATATCAAAATCCTTTAAATTCAGTGGCCTATAAACAATATAAATTATTCTGGAATCTAGGAGAGCTAGAGTAAAAGACATGCAGTTTCAAGGTTTGGTGAGAATCTCTCTTCTGGTATAGGAATGGCATCATTTTGCTGTGTCCTGGTGTCATTAAGGGAACTGATGCCTCAGGAGTAAATTCTGCCAGGGCACTAATTCCAGTCATGAACCTCTACTCCTGACTTCTTTTCCAAGTCCTCTCCTCTTCTTCCTCTTGTTAACCTGGATTAGGATTTTGACATGTACATTATTATAAAGATTTGGACTATGTGCATGTAATCTACAACTGAAGGAAGATTAATAAATAAACAAAAGGTGAATTAGTACAAGTAAAAATCCTTCTTGCCTTTAGTAATACTTGAATGAAGTAAAAAATGGTCCTAGTTCTTAAAGAATAAACAAAAGAGTTGAATGTAAAGAAAACAGTGACTATAATTTTAAGCAAAATAACAGTTCAGTGTAATATGGCACAAATCCTATCTGCTATAGAAATTTAGATTGGTTAGTTGTTAGAGCTCATCTATGTATGTGTAGTAGGTTGAGATCTGACTTGGATTAAAGACTATATAAAATATAGAGAGGGTCATCTTAATGGCAAATTGTTATTTATGGAGCTGGAAGCCTGGTGGTCAGAATAAATTACTCTCGTTGCTGGTCAAGGTGAGGGAGCTTCCAGTGCCATATCTGAAAGAAGAGCTGCCAAAGCTAATGGAAAATGAGACTGAATTATTGGGCATGTTCTGTTTATTCTCATGTCCTGATTAATGCAACAAAGACTCAACTGCAGCAGCTAAACTCAGAACAAATTAGACAAAGGGCAAAGAACAAACCAATAGTGATATTGGAATAGTGATATTCACCAGACAATATGTTGGAAATGAACTTTATAATTCAAGGAGGGTAGCCTGGGAGGGAGGGAAATCGGGAGAAAAATGAGGGAGGGGTTACAGTATTCGACAAGAAATTTAGTTGTTACTTTACGTACGTAACTGTAACCCCTCTGGTATATCACTTTGACAGTAAAATTATATTTGACAAAACAAAATAAATAAAAAAGACAAAATTCTGGAAGTGGAGCATTGAGATGGTATGATATAAGATTCCAGATCTTTCTCACTTGTTGCTCTGTCAACCTAAAGAAGTTTAGCAGCACTGGCTACAAAATAGTCCTTGCAGGGCAACTAATTATTATATTTGGGTAGATAGTAGACAAAGTGCAGGCTGGCTTTTCTAAAATCTGGGAAACTCAGCTTTTCAGTTAGCCAAAATCTTGTCACATGGTCACCTAGGAAATCACGCCTTGTTATTTTATTTTTACCTGGTAAAATGACATACTAATTCATCAGGAAAGAGAGAGCAGGAATTATACATTGGAAAAATCACTTGCTCATAGTATGGATTTGTAACCTCTTTGTGTTACTACTTAATGATATGTTTTAAAAACAGTCTCCATAAGCAAATGAAAAAAAGATTCTGAATGTATGTAAATGCAAAATGAAGTTATTAAAAACCATATACTATCTGCTTATAATATGCCTCAAAATATTTCTCTATAGAAAGATAAAGTATAATAGAAAGTGAGGGATTGTTATAGATTACTTAAAACAATTTGGATGACATTGTGGGTTTCATAAAGCTGTTTGTCAGCATTTGCATGCAGAATAGAGAGGTAACCTTGAAAGTACAGAGGAAAAGGCCATGGGAAAATTCTGGTTTTTCATATTGAATGCAGGGGAGTTTATCTTATGTGCTGATAGTAAAAATAAGATTAAAATTACTGAGAATATGTTCAAGCAAGTGGCAATTGCACAAAAGAAACTTTTGCATCGATGGTGACAGATGGGGAAAGTAAAACATATCTTTCCTGTCATGCATTTTTATTAATTGAGTTACAAAAGAATCTGCAAACACAGGGGAGTATGAGAAAAGGAAGATCTATTAGGACACAATAAGTACAAGAGATACAAAATAAGCAGCTAGACAAAGGAGTATAACATGCCTACAAAGCAGCAAGAATGAGGTTGACCCTTTTGGTTAGACTACTTATGACTGATAAGCTCCCTTTTCCAAAGCTCTACTGATTGGACAATTTCTAATTTCTGTATGTAGGAATGCTCAGTTTTACATATTCATTTCACTTGGCCACTTCAACAGTTTGGCTTATCTCCACATTTTACCCAATCTTGAGTATTTTTTGATCTTCCAGGTCTCCTTTTGATGGGAAGACTTTATTCTACATTTATTCCTGACAGTAAACAAAAAATGAACTGGTTTCATTACCTTCCTATAATTTGTTTAAAGGCCCTGTATATTTATATATGTTGAGTAGGAAGAGAGTTATGGAATAATGCAGAGAGAAATGGTAGAGTATTAGACTAGTATGGAACACTGATGTTAATACAAGGAACAGAGGTTCAGATGTTAAAAGATGCAACTCATGCTAGAGCATTACAGAGAGAAATATATGCTCTGATGGTAAGAGGAAACAACTGTGGCTAGGAGGTAATAAAGCAAAGTTCAGTGGAGAAAAGGAAGAAAACAGACATGAGGGTTCCCGAGACGGAGAGAAGTTGTGATAACCCTGATCGGACATTTTCTCATGGTAGCTATACTTCTTTCACTTGGTTGCTAAGCTGAGATGCTTGGTGAGTTAACTTAGAGTGACAGCTTGAATTTATCCTGATTTATGAATCCAAAAACTTCATCAAGTACAGCAAAGCCATCCCTTGGGCAAGAAGAAATATACTTTAAGCCCTTCTGTTGGACTAGATCATGATTGCAAGAGAGAGTTCGTTTGTCACAATAAATCAATAATGATTGGAACTATGGTCATTGACCATCCCCAGTGACAGAATTTTATAATCAGAAAGGGAAAACAAACTTTTAAAATTTCTATCTCATAATTCTGAGACCTATTAACAACGTTACATAGAACCCGTTCTCCTGCTACTACTTTAAGAGAGGGATATATGGTTTATTTCAGCCATTGAATAGTGGGAGTTTGGCCTAGTGGTAGAGTACTTGCCTAGCATGCATGAAGACCTAGGTTTGATTCTTTAGTACCACATACAGAGAAAAGTCAGAAGTAGTTCTATGGCTCAAGTGGTAGAGCTCTAGCCTTGATATAGCCCAAGACCAGTGCTCAGGACCTGAGTTCAGTCCCCAGGACTGGCAAAAAAAAAAAAAGAAAGAAATAGTGGATGATAGAAAGGTGAGAGTACAAGTTCCAAGTTCCTATCCAATGGAATAGTACACAGACATAGATTTTAGCATTGGATAAACAGGCTCATAAAAAACTTCCTGCTTTTAGTTACTTTTGGAAGGGCTGGCACAGGTGACTCCTTTTTGTATCTGACAACATCTTTTCTGTATGAATAATTTTCGCCCAAACTGCTGGTCGCTGAATGGCTACTAATCTCCGGGATAAGGTTTGTCTTTGTAGATCTGGTCTCATAACTTAGTGCCAGCAAGACCTTTCTTGGGTTAAAAAAATATAAATGCGGTTTAGAAATACTGATCCTTGCTGCCATCAGAATGACATTGCCCCATTTGTAAGGATATGGAAAGACTTGGACAAATCATATTAAGTGAAGTAAGCCAGACTCAAAGGGGCATAGGCTCAATGGTTTCCCTCATTTGTAATAATTAGTATACATCTAGGACTCTCCTAGCAGAGGAATACAATAGCTCAAAACCTAACTACATAAGGTCATACAGGATGAGATTAAATGAAAGGGTCTCTAGGATATGGAAACAAGAGCTTTACCTTGTATGATTGTTCTTCTAAATGTGCTGTGTTATTTCTCTTCTCTTCTCTTTTGTTGCCCTGTAACTAATCTCCTATTGTTACTGTACCTGACTTTGTTATCTGGAATATTGTATATACATTTATTTGTTTATTTGAAATAGGAAAGCAAGGGGAGGAAATAAGATGATTGGGAGGGGGTGGGAGAGGGAAATGGGGACAAAAATATGAGAAGGGGTATCAGTGTGTGAGAAGTAATGCACCTACTGGCAAATATAACTGTAACCCATCTATACATTACAATAAAAAAAACTGAAAAAAATAGTGATCTTTTAGTTTGTTTAGCTAATATGCATTGATATATATTATAAATATATATGTATAGTTGTTGATGTTCTTTAAATTAAGGACCCATGTATTCAAGCCTTTGGAAGTCTAAAATTTTTAACTTAGAGTGGCAACAGATTGCTTAAGTTTATATATTTGCATAACACAACACATTTAACATAGGAGGAGCCTTCAATAATTAGCATCACAGAATGACAGACTTTAAAGACCTTCATGACTCCGAATATACTGAATCATTTAAGAGAATAGAAACAATTATGAGGCACAAGCAAATGTGAATTGAGTAAGTTTAACCAGCATCAAAAGAAGAGAGAGAGAGAAGGAGATATTTAAAAAAGAAGAAAAAGAGAAAGAAAGAAAGGGAAAGAGAGAAAACAAGCAAGAGAAAGAAAGAAAGAAAGAAAGAAAGAAAGAAAGAAAGAAAGAAAGAAAGAAAGAAAGAAAGAAAGAAAGAAAGGGAGGGAGGGAAGGAAGGAAGAAGGAAAGAAAGAAAGAAAGAAAGAAAGAAAGAAAGAAAGAAAGAAAGAAAGAAAGGAAGGAAGAAGGAAACAAAGGAAGGAAGGAAGGAGGGTAGGAAGGGAGGGAGGGAGGGAGGAATATTGAGGCCAAAAGATATTCCTACGGACATAGGTGGAATAGAAATGTTTATCCAGCTTATAAACATAAAGACACAGATTATAAGGTTTCCAGAAGAAAGGAAAAAATAGAGGAGAGTGAGGAGATAATCCATTTAACCCATTTTAATTTCTTAAAATTTGTATATTAAATGTTAATTTTTTCCAGCCCTCCTCCTCTCTATAGAGGTTAGAAGCCTGGAATTATCATCATAAGAAGGAGGGACCAATAAAGTCATACATTCAAACCCCAGATGGAACACAGAAGTGTCATGGATTTTTGGAGCTGCATGTTGGTAAAAGAATTTAGCAAGATAGGAGAATAAAGGAAAAGAAACATTGATTGAAACACAGGTACAAGAGAGATTCATGGGCAAAAGTGTGGTTTATTCTTTTGGCTAGGCTATTTTGATAGGCTCTCTATTCATTGAACCCTATTGACTGGATGTCTATTTCTCAGGTCGTGATTAAATTTCACATGTGGAGGAAAGCATGTGTGGAAGCTTGGTTTTCACATCAAACTCTATCTGATCCATTTTATGAGCTTGGATAACTCCTGCATTCAATTAACCCTTCCAGTCCTGTGGTTGCTTCCACATTCTACCTTGAACTTAATATTTTTCCTTCTATCTTATCTTTTTTCTCTGTCTACTTTGCATCCATTTCTGAAAACTATGTAGAACAATTCCATTTTAATTGTATTTATAAAGTTATTTTTTAAAGTAGAAAGGAGATATAGCAAAAGTCAAAGATAGGTTTAAGGACACAAATCATTAATGAGAGCTGTGAATAAACTTGAAGTTACCTTATTCTTAGCACAATGGTCTTTTAACATATTGTTTCCATGATTTATCTCATATATATATATATGTACATGTATATTTTAATTTTAAGAATTTTCCCATCCTATGCAGTTACAGACACCTAGAGATTTAGGGTTTAGTATGCTTTATTTTCATTGCTCTTTCTTATATTACAAAATAGCTACGGCAAATGTCTACTACTGCAATATAAGGATATTAGTGAAAATTACATTTCTAGCCTGCAGAAACAAAAAAGTAAACAAGATGCATGGTGCCTCTTCTTATGATTAGAAAGTAAAGAGAATTACTCTGTGCTGGTCTAGATTTGAAAACTTTTTATTTGCATCTTTATCATAAAACAGTTGCTATGAGCAGATATATAGTCATGGAATGATTTCTTCAATTTTTTTATTGTGTTTACTCTGATTTTAAAAAGTTTCTCTCCTAACATATTTACTTCAAAATTTTATCCTGTTCAAGCTCCGTGGTGGTTTCCCAGTTTAAAAGTATTAACTGTAAAGAGATAAGACTTTTTACAGAGGAGATATCTTTCTTGCTTTTAAGTTTTACTGCATTAGTATCAAAAATAACAAAGAGAATCTTGTAATAAGATATTTATTTATCTCATCACTTATCTACTCTCATCTTACATTCCTCAAACCTGATTCTGCAGCATTCTTCTTTCTTAATTCTTGTGTTTCTCCTGGAAAATAGATCACTAAACTTAAACAAATATGGATGGATTCAAACCTGGTTTAAAAACTATGCATGTTGACTTTTTATTGTAGTGATATTTTCCTTTTAATGATATATCATACTTGAGTAACTAAAGTCTGAGATTTCAGGCTTAATAAATAGGTATCAAGTTTACATTTCTGTGAATGTAACCATAAATCACCCTCTTTCTTTTTAGGCCAACAACAGCTACTTCTACATTATCTACTATGGTCAGAAGCTAATTTAAGAAAAACAGAAATGGCTCTGAGATCATGGAAATAAACTGTCCTGGGTGACTAGATGTGAAACATCCAAAGAAATGGAATTGCAAACCATATTAAATTCTGTATATATCTATATCTATATCTATATCTATATCTATATCTATATCTATCTATCCATCCATCTCTTTCTGTATATATATTTTTTTCTCTGAGCAAAGACTGTAAACAGGACAGTGAAGTATTCAATCAAAAGTATTTATACTCAATAAAAGCATCTTATGTCTTTTTATTTTGTCAAATCATCTTTTCCTCTAAATTATCCTGTAGAATTAAATATTACAGATTTTATCCAGTGATATGAGTACCATGTACTTCCATGGTCTCTGTTCCAAACGTATTTTATGAAGACTATGTAGGCATTCAAATGAACTGAATTTAGAAGGAATAAAGGATTACTATAGGTAAAGGCTGTCCTGAAATGCTGAGCAAACATCTGGTCACATTTTTTTTTCTAAAGCAAAAACTTATTTTTCCGTATGCTAATAAGTGATTACTTTCATGACTTCAAGACTTCATGCATTTAAAGTTCTAGTTAGTTGGTTGGTTGGTTGGTTGGTTGGTTGGTTGGTTTCATGCCAGTACTAGGATTGAACTCAGGGTGGAACGTTCATCCTTGGTCTTGACCCTCATGGATGCTATTGTATTAGCCAACCTTTCAATTCTAGCTTTTTGCTGGCTAACTGGAGATATGAGTCTCTCATAGACTCTTGGCCAGCTTAGGCTAGCTTGGAGCTTTGATCTTCAGACCTCAGCCTCCTGAGTAGCTAGAATTACAGGCATGGGTTACTAAAACCTGGCTTTATGTTCTTAATATCAGTAATATTCAAAGACAAGATATAAAACACAACAAATGATTAAAGAATTGTAAAATAGATTTTTGAGTAATGATGGACTGGAGAACTTGAAAGAATTCACCTTGCAAGTAAAAACATTCAGTAGTGACATAATAGTTTTCAAATGTACAGAGGTATAGTTAATAAGGAGATGGTAACCAGATGTTTTTTATTTTTACAGTGGGGAGAATCAGTAAATCAACTGAACATGATGCTAGAGAATAAAAAATGCAACTCTCAGAGAAGAGAAAAACAAGTTCAAAAGAAGATCACCAAAGATATTTATGCAGTTTCAACTCTTTTCTAGATACTGATTAAATATAGATTTGTTTGGACAGTGCCCCTGCTCATAACTTCCTAATTCAATAGGCAACAAAAAATGGTCTTCATATTTTGTTTTTCTTCTCTCCAAAAAATCAAAGTTGAGGTGAAAGTTGGCTGAGTTTAAGTCTGAAAACTTAATTTCTTCATTGCAGAATCCAAAATTACTTGGCTATGCACCAGTATGGAAGGAAACTGACTAATGGACTCTGAATAGCAAGCAATTTTCCAAAAATCCTGGATCTTAAACAAGATGTACTAGTATATGTTCTTTAAATTGAACTTTTATCAAACACATTTACTATACAATTTTTTCCTTCTTATCTTGTGTAATTAGTGGTTAAAATAGAATTAAATAGACATCAACAAGACAATAAGCAATCCAAGGCTAACCGTGATAAGAATAGCAATTACAGTAATATTGTTTATTTATACACAAGGCAGTTACTAAATAGATGTATTACTTGAATTAATCCTCAAAACAGTCCTACTAGTTCTATGTAGCACCATTTTAACTTAGAGATCAATAAAATAAAACTTGTATGAGAAGATATTTATATTAAATGTGAGCCCTTGACTAAAACATAGTTGATGGACAAATATCCATTTTTCAAAACTATGAAATATATTTAACAAATTTCAAAAATACTTTTTTTGCAGAGGGAGTTTTCTAGGATTGATTTCCTCTACCATAAAGATCCTTGAGATGTCTATTTCAGGAAAGTAGAAAACCAAAGCAAAATAACATATTTTCTTATCATTTTTTATTTTCCAAAATTATTCAATTTTATTAATTCAATTATGTAATTGTCCTTACCATCGGTTATTCTTTGTAATTCTTGTGAAAATTATCTAAAATATATTAAATTAGCCCTGGAATAAGGGATTATAACAATAACCCTTGTTATTATTAGTAATGAAATATTTTTTAAAAAATATGAAGACTAACCAAAGGAAGAAAATTTTTTTGCCAGTCCTGGGCTTGAGCTCAGGGCCTGAGTACTGTCCTTGGACTTTCTCAAGGCTAGAGCTCTACCAGTTGAGCCTCAGAATCACTTTTGGCTTTTTCCTATGTATGTGGTACCGAGTAATTGAACCTAGCTCTTTGTGCATGCTAGGCAAGCACAATACCATTAGGACAAACTCCCTGCCTGGAAGGAAATTTTTAAGTGCATCAAACCATAAGTATGTAAAGTATCACCAGGCTTAAGTTGAAAACCAACTTTATTACTTTATGCTATCTCCTTAATTTGCTTCCTATGCATGTTCTTATCATTATTATTCTTAGTTGAATGAATTATAAATTTGAATATTTAATCTTCATAAAATTCAGCACTATTTATTACTATATTTATATATCATTTCTGGATTGACATTTTAAAGAACATTTGTACAATCTAATACTTTTACAATAAAAATTTTGATTACTTGTTTTGCCAGCCTAAAGTATTGGCATTTTTGTTATGATGGCTACCAGCTTTTATTGAAGGAGCATATTGTGCATGGTGGAAGATACAAAAACATTTGGTACACTGTGTTTCACTTTATCTCTATGAGCATGTTGGAAGCTGCATGTTCTTGTCATTGTGTTTTTCACAGATGAGAAAGCGATACTGATGTTGCTGTAAAGTCAGGTAGAACTTGGTTGTAAACAACCTGTACCTCTACTCCTGCTAAAGTCAGCTTCAAACAATTTTATCTATGACATTCAAATTTTTAAACTGTTTTACCACAAGGCCATGGATTTCTTCATACAACTCTCCAGTACTGACAGTTCTGTTTCAGTTTCCAGAGGGTGTCCTTTACTCATCAGCCATACAAAGTTAGATACTTCTCTAAACAATGATGATACCATGTATGTATTGTTTACTGTGAATTACTTAGGTATTTAATTGCTTAATTTAGCTTTCTTAGAGGGGTAAAAGAGTTTATGATGTCAAGTACAGTATTCTTTCCTTAAAGAAACTGTATCATTCACTCCTTAAAAAGATGGATATAATCTCTTTATATCACTCATCATATTTCCTACTGAACAAAGGAAACAGACTTACAGTCTTTTCAGGATTTTAGTTAGACATTAAGATATGTGGAGCAAAATAGGATAGGATTTGTTACTAAAAATGGAAATGAATATTTGTTCATTTTGGTTCTTAACAAACTGGGTGGGCTTTTAATTTTTATAATAATTTTAAGGAGTTCAAACTAGACAAAATACATAGGATTTGCAAGCATCTAACAATGCATTTCAATTCTGTAACATTATGAATAAATACTGAAATTTTCAATCTACTGGAATGAAAAGGAAACAGTTCAGAGAAAATATAGATAATGATAATAAAACATATCTTAGCATCATTTTATATATCTGTTTGAGTATGAAAGAAATGGAGAGAGAAAGATTGTGTGTGTGTGTGTAAGAGAGAGAGAGAGAGAGAGAGAGAGAGAGAGAGAGAGAGAGAGAGAGAGAGAGAGAGAGAGAGAGAAATGCAGGACCCTTCCTTGATTTAGAAAAATTTCCAAAATCTAGCTATCGCCTATTCACTTACATAAATCATTAAGGATGGCCTTGGCATTTCATAAAAATTTTACATCCACATTTGAGTTTGGAAAGAAAGTACAGGAAGAAAAATGTTCATGCCATTTTATGCCTCCCTCTTTATAGTTAAAGTAAAGCATAACCACATGAAATATTGGGCGTAGAAAATAAATTAACGACAGTAACATAGGTTGTAAAAGTCTAAAATCATTCTCAATGCAGGTTGAAAAGGCAGGAGCTATTTCACAGAAACTATTTAACCTATAGACAACTGACTTCTTTCTTTGTGTGGTGATGTTGCTGAGAAGAGAGTGTAGTGTAGAATGATGATGCAGTAATACTAAACACAGACCTCTGCTGGGTTCCCAATAGGAAAGCATGCCTCAGTCACAAGTAATAAAGCAAACACAGAAGCTGCAAAAATCCATCACCAGAGGAAAACAATAATTTAAATGAGTGATAAAAAAGGCACTTCATCTATGCATGATAAGAAACCACTGAACAAAACAAATTATGCCACATACCAGAATGGCTCACTGCCCAAAGAAATTGCAAACAGCTTATGCTGAGAGAGAAGAGAAAACCACAGAGATTCAGAAATGAGAGAAGAGCATCTCTCTTACAAAGAATACCAATGTGGTGCTTCTGAAAGCCCCACCCAGAGCACTTTCCTGAGCTGCAGGGGTGGTGTGTAAGGAACACGTAGCCATTAGAGATGAATACCCTGGCTGGCATTTTGGATAAGAAAACAAAAGGGACACATAATTTATGGTACAGAAACACTACTGTCAATGCATATTGGGTTATAACAACATCTCCAATGTTATTGTTATCCTTCAGGTGAAACCCAAAGTGTTGGAGCAGACTATTGTATGGATTTTGTTATTTAGGATAATATTTATTATTGATAATCATAGATTTTTGTTAGGTGTTTGATGGCCAAGAGCTGGTTTCTTTATGCAAATTGAAGAACGAAAACATCCATTCATTTTTCTTTGCTATGAGGGAGTCAATAGCCTTCCCCAGGAAAACTTCATTTCATGGGCCACTTTGAAATCAATGGTTGTAGAACATGATTTTTTTCTTTTTGGTTTTGAGTATTTTTCACAATCTCAGTGTTTCCAATACAAATGGAAGGTAAGGAATTAGATCTTTTGATTACTATCACATACTTGTAATGAATTCTCAGGATAACAGAAGATAATCTCTCCACCATCTGACACACACTGAGCTTCACATGTTTTTGACAGTAAGATCTATATGAAAGTGTCAATTTATGCATGAAAAATTACAAAGAACAATTGAGGAATAAAGATGAATAAAATATTTTTGTTTTTTATTAATATATAGAAAATCTATAGAAAAAATCTATAGAAAAAAATATCGAGTATGTTCTAGAAAACAGAGCAAAACCTAGATACATAAGGCCATATAGTATGACGCTAAATGAAAGGACCTCTAGGATATAGAAACAAAAGCCATATAATGAATGATTGTTGTCCTTAATATACTATGTTATCTCTCATCTCTTTTGCTGTCCCTTGGCTATCTCATATTGTTACAGTATCTCACTTTGTTATCTGATATATTGGATATATTTGTATTTGGTTATTTGAAATTGGATAGGGAAGGGGGTAAAACAAGATGAGGGGTAGGGGTAGGGGGAGGGAAATGGGGACCAAGACATGTGAAAGGGTATCAATGTATGGGAATTAATGCACCAACTATCTGGCAAATATCATGTAACCCTTCTATTAATTACAATAAAAATATATGAAAAAAAAGAAGAAACAAAGACTAAGGTAACTTTGAAAACAAAGAGTTGACTAAATGCCCTGAGTCTTATCAAAATCATTATTATTACAAAAACAGAATTATTTATGTCCTTAGAAATGAAAACATATCCAAATAGAACCAAAAAGTGCTCCAATAACAAACTGTAACTCTCCTGTTTAGCCAAAGTAAATATAGCTCTAAATTTAAAAAATTCTAATAAGTCTGAAAAGTACACAAATAATAGTATCAGCAAAATAGAGACTGGAGTTAATCAAATGAGCTGAGTAGGTCAGCTCATTTCTGACTTTGTTTCTAAGGCCTGACAATAACAATTCTTCTCATTTAGACTTTCGACATGGTTCCACCTAATTACAGTTAATTTTGACTAAATTGTCAGGCTCAAGCTACTGGCTAGAATCCGAAAAAGCAGTGAGTTCTCATGCCCTAAAGTCTAATTTCTGTTTTCCATGACCCTTGGAAATGAGATTCAAAAATGGATTTTGAATAGCCCAATAAAATAAGATGAGTATAATCTCAATTTTTTAAATGTTATTTAGAGGAACAATAGCAGAAAAATGAACAAAGAAACAGTAGGAAGCAAGTGAAAATGTAAAGAAACTAAATGATACATTTAGTAATGTGAATGACAGTACTGTGAGCAGGCCAAGCAGTAGGATGGGGATGAAAGAATATGGAATCAGTATAGATTGTCCACCTGTAGGGAAACAGCACAATAAAAAGTTGAACATGTTTGGAGGAGTGGGAAGAAGGAGGGGAAAGTCAAAGCTGTAAGATGGAATATATTATAAACACCTGTGAAAATGTGTCCAAAAATATCCCCATGTAAATTCCAATGTAAAAAATGTTTAAGAAGGAAATATTGTGTGTGATATGATAATAAAGTTTTAAAGATGTTAAGGGCCAGGAGTGAAGCCTAGCGATAGAGTGCTTGCCTAGCATGCATGAAGCCCTGGGTTTGATTCCTCAGTACCATATACACAGACAAAGGCAGCAGTAGTGCTGCTGTGGGGCTCAAGTGGTAGAGTGCTAGCCTTGAGCAAAAAAGTGGCCAAGGACAGTGTCCAGGACTTGGGTTCAACCCCAGGCCTGGCAAAGATAAAGTTTTACAGACTTTGAAAATAAAAATCATATAAGCATTTGAACACAAGTGCAATAAATACAGGTGAGTAGAATTAGCAACAGAAATGTAATGGTAAATAGTAAAAAATGAAATAAGATTATACCAAAAAAATTATGAAACTGAAAAAAAAACTAAAACACAGAAAAAAAACACATTCAAGTACTCTACGCCTTTGATGAAGAGAAAAATAGAGACAGGATCAATGATATATCCATAATTCTAGAACTAAAAATACACACCTTAATCTAGAAAGCACATACACTTAAAGAAGGACAGAAAAAATTAGAGATTTCAGTGTTGTTTTTGAAACATTTGAGAGCATCAAAGTAAGAAGATGCACATAAAAAATAATAAAATAGGGCCAGAGTTCGGTCTAGTGAAAGAGTGCTTACCTAGCATGCACAAAGACCTAGGTTCGATTCCTTGGTATCACATACATAGAAAAAGCCAGAAGTGGTGCTATGGCTCAAGTGGTAGAGCTCTAGCCTTGAGAAAGACCAAGAACAGTGCTAAGGCCCTGAGTGCAGATCACCAAACTGGGGAAAAAAATAAAATATTAGGTGGGGAGTGTGGCCTAGTGGTAGCGTACTCACCTAGCATACACAAAGCCCTGGGTGGGATTCCTCAGAAACACATACACAGAAAAAACCGGAAGTGATACTGTGGCTCAAGTAGCAGAGGGCTATCATTGATTAAATAGTGTCCAAGGAAAGTGCCCAGGCCCAAAGTTCAAGTCCCAGGATTGGCTAATAACACTATTAATATTAATAATATAGTTTAAATTTTTAAATAAAATCTGGGAAACATTGTAAACACATTATCTAAGTGGATATGATTAGTAGAAGGAGAAATTTGAAGTTTTTTGAAATCCATCACTGACATATAAATCAACAAAAGTAGCAGCTTACAAAACTTGTGGAATAAAATAGGATGTAAAAAAATGTGTTACAGTTTTAGGTGTCAAAAGATTTGAAGTGAGCAGGTATTCACTAGACACCTATCTGAAAAATGAACCATTCAACTTGTGGGTGGAGACAAGAAAAAAAACTGGAAGAGAGCAGTCTACACTAGGCCAAACTACCAGCCCAGAAAAAAGAACTTTAAAAAAAGTAATAGATATAGAAATAGTGACCAATTTCATCCCTGAAAAAATAATTTTAAAACAATACATTCTTAGATATGAAAGATAAAATTACAATACCGAATTGTTGATACCAGACCCTATTGATAGTACTACAGATACCAATGACAGTGAAGACTCAAAATTGCTATAGCGAAAAGAGATTTACACACACACCAACACACACACTAACATTTATAGTTAAAGCAGACATTTCATTGAAGAATTTTCCAAGATCCAGAAGATAATTTCACAAGGAAACGTAACCTAAATATGTATCAGGAAGCCTAGTAAGTATATATGCCTATTATCTCAAGTTCTATCACAATGAATAAATATCCACCAAAATGTTAATACACAAAATGACTTCTTTTTTAAATTTTTTTATTCTTAGGATAATGTATACAGGGATTACAGTTACATTTGCCAGGTATTAAATGCATTACTTCTCACATATTCATACCTCTTCTCATGGTTTTGTCCTCACTCTAGCCCCTCCCAATCATATTGTTTTCCCCCTTCCCTTTACTATTACAAATAAACAAATATATATATATATACATACAATATACCAAGTTGTAAAGTCAGATACAGTAACGATATGATATTAACCAAAGGGCAAAAAGGAGAAGAGAAATGACATATTATGCCGAGTGTGCCATGGCTCATGCCTGTAATCCTAGATACTTAGGAGGCTGAGATCTGAGGATCAAAGTTCAAAGCAGGGCTGGGCAGAAAGACCTGAGACTCATCTCCAACTAAGCCCTAGAAAATATGAAGTGGCACTTAGCTCAGGGGTATGTTTATAGCTTTGAGCTGAAGAGCTCAAGGACAATGCCCAGGCCCAGGGGTAGGGTGGTAGCCTTGAGCTGAAGAGCCACATGACTCACAGCACATTTTAAAAGAGAAAGAAATGACACAGTACATTAAGAACAACAACCACACAAGATAAAGCTCTTGTTTCCAATCCTAGTGATCCTTTCATTTAGTCCTTCTTATATGACCTTATGTATCTAGGTTTTATGCCATTGTAATCCTCTGCTAGGAGAGTCCTACATTTGTAGTAATTATTACAAATGAGGGAAACAGTTGAGCCTATGTTCCTTTGGGTCTGGCTTACTTCACTTAATACAAATTTTTCCAAGTCTTTCCATTTCCTTACAAATGGGGTAATATCATTCTTTCTGATGGCAGTATAGAATTGCATTGTGTGTAGGTACCACATCTTCTTGACTCACTCATCAACTGAGGGTGGATCCATATCTTTGCTGTGGTAAACAGTGCCACAATGAACATCGTTGTGCTAGTAATTTTAGTATGTCCTTTTAGAGGAAATGGCTTTACCTTTGTGCCATTAAGTATAATGCTAGCTGTAGGTTTGTCATACAAAGCCTTTATTTTTTTAATATATTTTTATTGTAATTAATAGAAGGGTTACATGATATTTGCCAGATAGATGGTGCATTAATTCGCATACATTGATACCCTTTCTCATGTCTTGGTCCCCATTTCCCTCGCCCCCACCCCCAACCCTCATCTTGTTTTCCCCCATTCCCTAACCAATTTCAAATAACCAAATACAAATATATCCGATATATCAGGTAACAAAGTGAGATACTGTAACAATATGAGATAACCAAGGAACAGCAAAAGAGATGAGAGATAACACAGTACCTTAAGAACAACAATCATTCTTTATTTTACTGAAGAATGTTCCATGGATTCCTAGTTTTTTGAGCTTTTAGCATAAAGGGGTGTTTATACTCACACCAACAGTGATCCCTCCTGGCCACATCCATACCAGCATCTGTTGTTATTAGATTTCTTGATCATGGCCATTCTACTTGGAGTAAGGTGGAATTTCAAGTTTTTTAATTTGTATTTGTTTTATGGCCAGAGATGTCAAGCATTTCTTCCTGTGTCTATAGGTCATTTGTATTTCCTCTTCAGACAAGACTCTAAGCCTTTATCCCATCTTTTTTGTTTGTTTGTTTTTCTTTTTCCAGTACTGGTCTTGGACTCAGGGCCTGGGCACTGTCCTTGGATTTGTCAATCCAGGAACATGGGAGGTTTTCCACTTCCTCAGTTCTACTTTAATTTGATGTTTCAGGTTTTTAAAGTTTTCATCATAAATATCCTTTACATTCTTAGTTAATTCCTAAGTACTTTATTTTAATTGAGGATATTGCCAAAGTAGTGGCTTTCCTGATTTCTTCCTGCTGCTTTCCCACCAATCTCCACCAAGGAAAACCCTGTAACTCATGAACATTGAACAACACATTGTTGAAATATCAGTGGGTAATTGAGGAGATCAGAACAGAAATTCAACAGTTTATGGAATTTAACAAAAAGGATCACATAAAATAGCTCCTTTGGGACACAGCAAAGGCAGTACACAGAGGGAAATTTATAGCTCTGAGTATCTACATTAACAACAATTTAATGGTGCACCTTAAACTCTTAGAAAAAGAGCAACAAACCAATCCCAATCCCAGTAAAAAGAAGCAAATTATTAAAATTAAATCAGAATTAAATGAATTAAATCCAAAATAACTATAGAAAGAATCAACAAAGCAATGAGTGGGTTTTTTGAAAAAAAAGTTCATGAAATTGACAGACCCTTAGTAAATCTTACCAAAAAAAAAAAAAAGAAGGGAGCACACCCAAATAAACAAAATCATGGAAATATCACAACAGAACTTACCAAGATCCAGATCATCGTAAGGGAGTACTTTTCAAACCTTTATGCCAACAAATTTGAGAATGTAGAAGAGATGGATGACTTTCTAACCAATATTAACATACCCTAAATGAACCAAGACCTAGACCAACTAAATAGACTTATTTTAGTTTTGAAATAGAAATGACAGTAAGAGACCTCCCATCCAAGCAAAGCCCAGGACTTGATGGATTCACAGCTGAATTCTATAAGGTCTTCAAAGCAGAGCTCATACCAATTCTCCTCATGTTCTTCAACGGAATTGAAAACGAAGGCTCTTTGCTAAAATCATTCCATGAAGCCAGCATAACTCTCATCCCAAAACTAGACAGGGACTCATCAAAGAAAGAGAACTATAGACCCATTTTTGATGACTATTGATGGAAAACATCTCAACAAAATACTAGCCAACCATCTTCAACAACTCATCAAAAAAATATACACTGTGATCAAAAAGGATTCATCGCAGGGAGGCAAAGCTGGTTCAATACCCACAAGTCAATTAATATAATTCATCACATCAACAGGAGCAGGGACACGAATCACATGATTGTCTCAATAGATGCAGAAAAGGCATTTGACAAAATCCAACACCCCTTTATGCTAAAAGCTCTAGAGAAACTGGGAATCCATGGAACATTCCTCGGTATAATAAAGGCTGTGTATGACAAACCTACAGTTAGCATTACACTTAACGGCACAAGGCTAAAGCCATTTCTTCTAAAATCAGGAAAGAGACAAGGATGCGCACTCTTTCCACTCATCTTTAATATAGTATTAGAATTCCTAGCCAGAGTAATAAGGCAAGAAGCAAGCGTAAAGGGAATCCAAATGGGGAAAGAGGAAGTGAAACTTTCCCACTTTGCAAATGACATGATTCTGTATTTAAAAATCCCCTATGGACTCCACTCCCAATTTGCTTGAGTTGATTTGAAACTTTGGCAGGTTATAAAATTTACCCTCAAAAATCAACTCCTTTCCTGTATGCCAACGAAATGACTTCTTATGCATACAAATAACTACATATAGCTATATGTAAAGTGTTTTTTGTTTTTGTTTTTGTTTTTTTTTTGCCAATCCTGGGCTTGAGCTCAGGGTCTGAGCACTGTCCTTGGGTGTTTTCAAGGTTAGAACCCTACCACTTGAGCCATTATACTAGTTCCAGCCTTTTTTTCACCCTATGTCTGTGATACTGAGGAACTGAACCTGAATCTTTGTGCATGCAACGCAAGCTCTCTACCACTAGGCCAAATTCATGGCCAACATAAGGTGGTTTTCCTCTAAATGTAAGAGCCTCGATAAGTCAGGACTCCACAGTTTAGTGAGGTCTGAAACTACCCTAGGGGTGGGGTTAGGAAAGGGTCAGCCAAGTATGGAGACTCATTCTGTCCTCTAAGCACACCCAGGGGAAGCAAGCTGCAGGCAGCACACAGGAGATTTTTGATCTCACAGACCCCACCTCTCAGCAACAGCACCATCTGGTTTAAGGCACAAACAAGATAACCTCAGAGACTAAGTTCACCAATTCACACCCTCCCTTTCCAGTCCCATTTAAATTGAAGGAAAAATAAAATCAAGAAAGAAACACAAGTGAGATGAAAATATCCATTGGCAATTTCATCACCATTCTTAATCATTTATGTAAGAATTTCTATACAGAAGAAAAAATTGCTAAAGGGAGAGAGAGAGAGAGAGAGAGAGAGAGAGAGAGAGAGAGAGAGAGAGAGAGAGAGAGAGAGAGAGAGAGAGAGGGGGGGGGGAGAGGGGCAGGGGGAATCCTGGAGCTACAGATACGAAGGTTGTGCTTCTTCAACCATTGATAAAGTGGGTAGAAGTAAAGGCTTAAAGTAGAAAATGTCATTGGTGATGGAAAAATCAATAGAGAAAATGATATCTATCTGAATTCTTGCTGGAATTACTATTTCATAATTTGTAGAAGCATTAATATGTATGGTAAACTGAATAAGAAATTGAACTGTTTATGAACAGGTAAGATAAAATACACCACATTTGATGCCTGTGAATCTTTACTTTAAAAAATGTCCTGTTTCTACTTTGTTTAACATTTAATGAGATTATAGTAAATAAATGCTTTTGTGTTCCATCAGGAAAAGTCTTTTCAAGTTAGATAATTTTTGTTCATTTGCTAGTACTGGGTTTGAACTCAAGGCCTTATGCTTACTTCGTGTGTCTTCTTCTACCACTTGGGCTATATCTCCAGCTCAACTATTTACTGGTTAATTGAAGAATTTTCTTACACAGTTGGCTTCAAGTCATGATCCTCTAGATCTCAGTGTTCTGAGTAGCCAGTATTATTAAAGTGTGAGCCACCAGTGTTTCCCTATGTTAGGTATTTTTACCTGGTCTCCAAATTACTATACTCGATGCCTGCTATTTTTTTCAATGACATTATTTTGTACTAAGTATGTTAGATCATTTTCCATGTCTGAAAATCAAACAATTGTACTTATCAAAGATTCATGGAAAGAAAGGAAAGATGAAAGAAATAAAGAATGAAAGAAAGAAATTAACTCTGTCTTTTAACTTAGATGCATCTCATCATGAGACCAGGGATAGTGGCACTGTCTTTCTCTACATGCCCATAGCTACATCCTGTCTCCCACAACCATCATTTTTAAGTGAGGGCACAGAGAGAGGGAACAAATCCTGATGGTGAACACAGATTTTCTGTGTATGAATGACGAGAGGCTTGTATAATCTATCATGTCCCAGCGAGTTTTTTTTGTTTTGGGATGTAAATTTCTGTAATTTCTGATGGTCTACTCTGACTTTAAAGTATAAAGGAAGTAAAGCATTATGTAAACACACTTGTACTTTATTCTTCCTTCCATGGTGTCATCCTAAATAATGTATCTCAATGATCCTATGTGATAAAATCATGCACTGTATTGTCAAAGACTATAAGGTTTCTTCTCAGCCAGGAGCCAAACATGAGATTAGAAAAAAAATGAGCTGGGCACATTGTGAGTTCATACCTGTAATCCTACCGACTCAAGAGGTAGAGACTTAGAGGTTCACAGTTGGAAGCCAATCTGCAAAGACAAGTTTGTAAGACTCCATATCCAATCAAACAACACAAAGCCAAGCTGTAGTCATGGCTCAAGATTAGAGCACCAGCGGTGAGCAAGCCAGCCAACCTAACACAAACTCCTGAAATTACACCCCCAGTATCAAAAATAAATAAATAAAATGTAATAAATGTTCTAGTACAATTGAAGTTCACTGATTATTTTAGATATGGCTAATGGAAAAGAAATTGAACCCAGATTCTCCCATATACAGGGGACATATTTTGCCATGAAACTCTTCTGTCATTCTCTTGTTTTTAATTCATTACAGGAAACCTTAATATTAAGTGCAAATTTCAACCACATAAAAAATCATATTCACACCCAGATAATACATAAAAGCGGTGAAGAGAACATGTTTATATATGATCAAACAATTTAAAAATAATTGTTTGCTCCTAAAGTAATATAATATAGAAGTACTAATCCTATATTAGACATTTCTTAAAAAAAAAAAAGAAGAAGACTTGCTTGTAGTAGTGGGAAAGATGAGAGTAGCAATCTTTTTCTGGATTATTCAAGCTTGTTTGCTCACATTTGATGGTATTGAGACTTGAATTGCAGCCCTTGAACTTGCTGGGCAGATGATCTAATTGTAAGCCACATACTCACCACCTTTTATATACTGATTAGTTTTGAGTTAAAGACTTATTATCCTTTCTTGAGCATATACCTGGACCTTGACTATTTTAAATTTCTTGTTGTAAAAAAGATGACCATACTATCTTCAGAGACAGAGACACATGGATTCCTGCAAAGGACAGCCCAGAATTACAATCCTTATATTTTCAGTTTCCCGAGAAACTAGAAGTATGAGTTTGAGACATCAGTGTCCAACTGATTTGATATTTTAATGCACTAGCAGAAAATATTTTTGTTTTTATAAGGTTCATAGTTATCCTGCAATTAAACTGTACTTAATACTGTTAGAGCAAAATAAACAGCAATCAATCACTTAAGCACCTTGACATCTTCATGGACACAGACAGATGCAAGTTTAAAAAAAATCATGTTGTACTTTTTATCCATTTTTCTTGGCATATATGATAGAAAAAGTATTTTGTATTTATTTGAACATAGAACATAATTCAGTACTTTCCATGATTTTTCCTAAGAACTGTTTTGTCAAGGAAATTATTTGAACTTCACTTTAAATTAAAATGTCAATGTATCACATTTTTACAGAGTATTCATTTATTTTGTCTTTGAATAAAAAAATCATCATATTGGAACAAAAAGAAACATCAGAAATATATGAATTTTCAGGTACTATGATAATAAGTAGCTGTTAATTGAACAGGCCTGATATGAGGGAGTGCGGGGAGTTTTTTTGTTTGTTTCAACACATTTTCTAGTTCAGTCTAATATTTTTGAAAGTCTAAGTGTAGTCATATGCAAGGAAGTCTAGAATTCAAACACCTGAAGACTCTGAAGAGAACGTTAACTTAAAAAAATTAACAACTTCTTATCATGGTGGAAACAGTACAGTTTTCCTACCTCAGTGTACTGATACTGCAACTGTGGAAGTTAGAGCTATTTTTGCTTTTACTAAAGATCTAAAGTATTAAGAAAAGGCTCAAGCTTTTAACTACTGGTAGAGAAGATGCAAATGGCTTGATTTGCTTTTCCCAGCCAACACTAGTTTGTGATAAGCTTAATTGTATTTGCTGTTAGAAAAGAGGGTCAATCTTTCTTCATCAGCTTATTATGAAGAAGACCAAAAGACTAGCCCAGAAATTTATTCTTTTATTTTTATTTATTTTTTGCCAACCCTGGGACATGAATTCAGGGCCTGGGCACTGTCCTTAGACACTTTTTGCTCAAGGTTAGTGCTCTACCATTTGAGCTACAGCACCCATTTCTGGCTTTTTCTGTATATGTGGTACTGAGGAATCAAACTCAGGGCTTCTAGGATGCAAGGTGAGCACTTTACCACAAGGCTATGCTCCCATCCCTAGCACAGAGATTTATACAACATGTTGCTACATGCAGAAGTGGGCAGAGTCCATTTTCCTGGGAGGTTAATATACTTTTTTTTTCTTTTTGCATGGACCTAGAATAGTTACTATAGTCCAATGTCTGTATGTGAAATTAATTGGGGCTATCTTCACCTCATGTTTAATACAAAAATTATATTTCACTTTCCTTTCTTCCAGCAATGAATAAATACTGATAACAAATTCTATTATTTATGTACCATAATAATTCCTCAACTTCTTTATCCATATTTACAATTTCATAACTATCCATAGTTTCATTAGAAAGAAAATGAATAAAAGCCCTTATGACATGCTTCAGATCATCTTCAGTATTGAAAGGAGTTTAGCAAGATTTTTAAATTTCACTAATGTGATTTTAAATGATAAATTAAGCATTTAGTTAAGTAAGAATTGTCTTAAATATGAATGAAATTGCATTCTGAAACTACAAAAGCATAGCATGTATCTCTGAATTGGATATTTTTCCAACAATATATATCCTACACTACATAATGAAAAAAATTAATTACTCAGTAAAAATTTTACTGTGTCTATATTAAAAATGCTGATATATAAACTGTTTTGTCTTAATTTTGAAAAAATATGAACAGAGTTATATTGATAAAGATGCATTGTATTCATATTCAGTAAAACAAATGAATAAATAAAATAAACAAGGAGATACCAGAAGAGACCCATGATAAAATATATGTTAAATAACAAAGGGGAAATATATTTACTTTCTTATGATTTTGAAGTTTATGATGTTGCTCAGAGGATATGAACATAATATGACACTAAAAATCAAATTAAACAGCTTCTTTAACATTATAAAAGGAATCCTAACAAACCTATATTAAAACAAAATGAAATCTATTCCTCTAATATTTGAACAGTATTTACTAATTCAATTTAAACACAACACACTGCTAAAAGTTCTTATAAAAGTGGAAGAGTCATTATCTTCTGTTTCCTCTGTGAGAACATTGCTACTTTTGGTCATAGAAGGAGAACCTTCAGCAAGAATAAAATCTAGTTGCACTTTGATTTTGAGTTTTCTAGGCTCCAGAACTATGACAGGTAAATATTTTTCAATATACTGTCTATGGTATTTTGTTATAATATAGCCGTGTGTGCCATGTATAACATACTTGATTCTTACATATAGAAATTATCTAATTATCTTAACATTCTGCTTTTCATCAAGGAAAGAAGTCTCTTTTTTTCCATACAGAAGGGTTACATTATGTTCACCAGATAGAGGGTGCATTACTTCACATAGATTGATATCATTTCTCATGTCTTGTTCCCCATTTCCCTTTCCCCCTATCCCTACCCTCATAAGTCTCTTTTCAAAAATTTCTTTTGTTATTGCAAATGTATGTTTTCATACACATGAATAAACATTTCTGCCTCCACACAGGAGAACATGCGACCTCATGACACAGTTTTACAAAAGAAAAGCAGATGCTACTCATAGTAGACAAATATTTTAATGTGCTATAACAAAACTATAAAACACTAAAGAAGCTATATCTAAAGGATCAAAAGGAAACTGAGCTTTGGTGGCTCAGACTTGTAATCCTAGCCTCTCAGGAGGCTGATTTCTGATGATTGAGATTCAAGGCCAGCCTGCACAGGAAAGTCCATGACACTTTTATCTCCAATGAACCATCAGAAAACTAGAAATGGTGTGGCATGCTTATCCTTGAGCGGAAGAGCTCAGGCACAGCACCCAGGCCTAGAGATCAAGCTTCACAGCTGCCAAAAAAAAAAGGAAGGAAGGAAGGAAGGAAAGAAGGAAGGAAGGAAAGAAGGAAGGAAGGAAGGAAGGAAGGAAGGAAGGAAGGAAGGAAGGAAGGAAGGAAGGAAGGAAGAATCAAAAAGGCCTCCCTTTGTTTCTTGCAATTTGGATTGTCAACATAACTATTTCCTTTTTTTAAGCTAGTAAGGGTTGTCATGTGTAATAATAGTGAAGCAAATAGGTTCTATTTACTTACAAGGAGAAAAAATACTTTATACTTAACCTTCTTCCAATGACTTTTCTTCTGTTTTACTGTGTTCCTGTGCTGGCAGACAATTATTTAAGAAAATAAGTTTTATTTATTCCAAATTTTACTGGAACAGTGTAGATACAAAAAGGCAATCTAAAATGAAAGGAATATGAAAAAGAGGCACAGATATATTATTAAATCAACTCAGTACTTCTATAATTGTCAATTCCTTTTATATTTTATCTATTTTGACATTTTTAAGGTTCCTAACAGAGGAATCTTAGAGATGCATGGCTCAGTTTTCACCTACAAATATCAAATCGAGGGGTTTGGTTGTTTTTTGTTTGTTGGGAGGTTGTTTTCTTGTGCCAGTGTTGGGATTTGATCAAAGTGTCTCTAGGTCTCACTCATCTTGGTTTAAGCCCACAACTGGACCTTTATCATCTGAACTACTCCTTTAGTACACACTTTGACTGCCTAGCTTGAGATGGAGTCTCACAGAGTTTCCTTACTTGGCTGTTTTTGAATTGTGATATTCCAGGCTTCTGCCTACTTCATAGCTAGGATTGCAAGTATAATCCAACAGAGTCCAGCTAAAATAAATTCTAGAAGAAATAGTAAAAAGTTTTTCTAGCATTCTCCAAAAGAATATTTCCTTCACAAATAAATCGTAGTTAAGTCCCTTGCAAAGTTCCAATTTTCTTTCCTAATCACCATCAGTACTTTCTGAATCATGGATTAATTACCAAAAATATCCATTCCCCATAGGTGGCAGCATAACCTTCAAAGAATACTAATTTCTGGCAATGTTAGTTCATGTATTTTGTAATTAGGGTGAAAGGACTCCTCTTATCGGGGTTTTTTAACGCCACTGAGTACATTGTTGCAATGTATTTAAAACTTGATCTGAATAATTTTGTTAAAAGGTTAAGTCTATTGCTTGGAGATAATATCAGTAAATACTATTTTATAAGATCAGATGGACATAGGTATTGCGCTTTTGCACTCCTCTCCTAAGAATAGTCTTGCTCTATGTAAATGCCTACAATCCTATATTATTTATCATGTCCCATTATGTATCTTTCAACCATTCAGTGAATTTACTTGTAGATTTGTAGGCATATTTTATCAACCAAAAATGAGGGAAACCATATGTCTGGCTTATTTCATTGGATACAATTTTTCCCAAGTTTTTTCATTTTCTTACAAATGGTATAATAATCATTCTTACTGATAGGTGAGTAGAATTCCATTGTGTTTATGTACCACATTTTCTTGATACATTTGTTCATTGAGATACCTATGTACTAATTCCATATTTTGACTATCATAAATAATGCTGCAATGAATATGGTTCAGCTGGTAGCTTTAGTATGGCCTTGATCGTGTTTCAGAAATGGAATTGCTGGGTCATAGGAGAGCTCTATGTGTCATCTTTTGAGGAACCTCCATACTGCTTTCCAGAATAGCTGAAAAAATTTACATTACTACCAACAGTGGAACAGATTTCCCTTTTGTAGAAATATACTACAGCATTTGTAATTTTTAGTTATTTTGGCAGTGACCATTCTAACTGGAGTGATGTAGAATCTCTGTGTTATTGCATTTCCTGTATGGTCAGTGGCACTGAATATTTCTTCATGAATTTATTGGCTAGTCTTCTTTGTCTGAGAAGTCTTTCCTTAAGAGTTCAGCCTATTTACTAATGGAGTTGATGTGCCATTGAGGGTATACTGGGGGGCGCTAATTTTTTTAGGTCTAAAGGGTATTTGAAAATTAGGGCCTTCACTGATGCATGGCTGATAACAATCTTTTCTCATTCTGTGGGTGCATTTAGCTTATGTTCATTTACATGGTGAGACTTTTAAATCTGATGCAATCCCATTTATATAGTTTTTTTTGTTTGGTTTGTTTCTGAATCTTTTCTTGTAAAGTTTTGACTTGTTCCAAAGTGGTCCAGTGTTTCTCCTATCCTGCCCAAAACACTGCTAGGGTGTCTGGCCTTACATTGAGGTCTTTGATCCCTTTTGATTTGATTCTAGTGAAAGGTGATATGTCAGAATCTAGCTTCCGTTTTCTGCATACCAAATTTTCCAGCACCATTTGTTGAAGAGTCTTGTCTTTCTTCCAGCCTGTATTTTTATTCTCCCTTATCAAATATTAAATCACTATAGGTCTTGTGGGCTTTTTCTGGAGTACTAAGCTGTAACAGATTTTGAAGTTATGTATTGATATTGTTCTAACACTGTTCTTTCTGCTAAGGATTTCTTTTGCTATTTGGGGTCTTATTACATATGAATAGGATTTCTTTGTCTATTTCATTGGTGAATGTTGTTAGGATTTGGATGGGTATTATAGTGAATTGGTAAATTGTTTTAGAACAAACATGCTATTTTTATGATGTTAATTCTTTCAATGCAGGAGCGAGGAGTATAAAAAAATTATCTGCTTTCTTAAATCTTTTTCAATTTTGTTTTTCAAAATTGTAAAGGGTTCAAAATAGAAGTCTTTAATTTCTTGGGCTTTTTGTTATTTTGTTTTGTTTTGTTTGGCTTTGGAGGCTGTTAGAAATGTGGTTGCTTTCTTGATTTCAGTTTCAATCTTCTCTTTGATGGCATAGAGAAAAGCTACTGATTTTTATAGGTTGATGTTTTACCTTGTTATTTTCCCAACATTTAGGATAAGCTCTAGTAACTTGGTCTTTAAATACAAGACCATGTCATCTACAGGGGGAATAGATTATTTCTTCTTTTCCCATTTGGGTCCTTTATGCTTTTACTCTTGTCTTTTACCTTTTTGCTAGAATTTTCTGTGCTATACTGAAGAGGAGTGGAGAGAGCATCTTGTGTCTGATTTTAGAGAAAATGATTTTAGATTTTAACCACAATGTGAAATGCTGTCTGTAGGTTTGTCATATACAGCCTTTATTGTATTGAAGAATGTTCCATGGATTCCTACCTGGTCCAAAGATTTATTATAAAGGGCTGTTGGATCTCATCATAAGCTTTTTCTGTATACATAATTTTATACAGAAAATAAAGAATTAACATTTATAAGTAACAGTCCATAGTTGTTTCAGGAGACAGGATAGTATGATCCATACCCTTTGTCAGAATTGAAAACCCACCATGATTTCATACTATACTACTTTAGACTGAATTGAGATGGTCCTATAATTCTTGTCCTTTTGGTGTTTTTTTTCTTTGTTGCCATTATTTTGTCTTCTTTGTTTTTTATCTGTCCAGGGGCTGGTAATGGGGAGTACAGAATTGGAGGGACAAAGGCTGAACAAATGCAGCAGTGCCACACACAAGAGTCCATTTACACACACAACTTGTGGGGATGGGAAGAGAAAACTGAAAGAAAAGGAGGAAAGGGGATGTCACTGTTCTTGATTATGTAACAATAACCCCTCTGTATATCACCTTTGTAATAACACAAAAATAATTGTAAAAAAGGAAGTATGTCTATATTTTTGCCTCTGTTCTGACACCATTGCGCCTTAAAAAATAAATAAATGACTTCATGCAATACTACTGTAGAGCAGACTGAATTCTCCTTTATTCATATGAAAAAATGGCTGTGCATGATATTGTATCTAATGGATTCTGTTGTCTAGTTGAATTAACTTATAGATTTTTAAAGTTTCTTTGTTGCTTTGGGTTTACAAAGTAGAAACAATACTGCAAGTTCAGTAAGTTGTAAACTATAGGTTTCTCTTTTCTTCAAAAAAATGGGGAAAATTTCACTCTCCCAAGGATTATGTTTAAATTATTCTTACTTATAAATTAATAAGAAGGACAAAGAAGAAAAATAAGGAGTAGAAAGAAAAAGGAGAGAAAGCAGAAAGATTTTCATTTCTACCTTCTTTACATTCTTTCTTATATTCTTTCTTATATCCTTAGTTCTTGATAATCACCATGTTCAGAAAAATGACAAGCCTTAGCGTTCAGCCCAATAGGTTTGACACCAGGAGAATTTAAATATATCATCTGCATCAGGTGTGCCCTTTTGGTTCAAAGATATGGTAGCTGTGGTCCCCTCAATTTCCTGCCTCTTACAACTTTTCTCTTAGGATATTTTCCAAAAAAGGGATGTGTACTATTGACAAGGAATTAAATGTAATAATCAGGCAATTAACCAAGGGTGTTTGCAGCACTATATAAAGAGACAAATTAAGACTACCATGGTATCTAGAAGCCATCTGTTAACCAATGTCAAACTGATGATAAAGAAAATTGAGTTCCCTTGGCAGTTGGTTTTCCTCCAGCTGCATGCAGCTATAAAAGAGCCATCAAAGACAAATCTGCATTTGTTGTTTATTCAGAAATGCAGTTGATAGGCACTGAGAAAACTCAAGCAAGAACTTTTTATTCTGAAAGTTGATGGTAAGATTCCAGACAAAGTTATACACTAGGCCTTGGATCAGCATTTCACATTTGTGCATATATACAGGCATGCACAGAGACAAAATAAAAGCCTACTCAGATTATGGAGCATTAAGGAAGACACTTCGGAAAGAAACAACCACATAAATGCTGGTCTATCTGATGTAGCATTTAGATAGATAGATAGATAGATAGATAGATAGATAGATAGATAGATAGATAGATAGACAGACAGATAGATAGATAGATATCTGTGCTATCTTGTATCCATCTACCTGCACATCTATGTAATAAGAATTTATTTTATCCATACGTCCTAACATGACCCTCACTTTATTTAAAATCTAATGCTAGACAGCACTATAAAAAAATCATGTAAGCCTGCATGGTCTATAATACCAAGAGGATAAAGATGGAAGTGAGATATCTCAAGAGAGTCTTGGTACTAATACTCAATTTACATTTCAAAAGTTACATAATGTCCTTAAAGTACTTGGGTTCAGGAGTCAAGTGCAAGTGAATCTTCAAAGTCATATTTGATTCTTTCTTTTTCATACGACCTTGGACATATTACTTGATGTATTCTAATAAAGTTTTAAAAGTGCGAATGTTAATAACAATCTGGTTAAAGATATTGAAAGAGAGAAAATTAAAAGAAATTGGTGTCAAAACTTCTATCATATTTGACATTAAATGTTTCATCAATGGATTACTGAAATGCAGATACTGCTAATGTCTTTATACTTACTGCTGAAAGATCACTGAAATGAAGAGCAGGTAATGTAGTTTGAATCTCAAACTTTCCATAAATTTACCCGTAGAATCTTTCAGAAATAATTATTTATATGTAGATTTAGTGGCTCCTAAATTATCATCTAGAAATAGAGAATTTAAATCTCTCTAGTAAGCCCAAAATGTTGTAATTTCAAATTTATGAGTTATATTTCAAAAATGAACCTATAATATATATTATTTTAGTATACAGTTCAAAGCATCATAATTTCTTCTGTTTATTATTAATTTAAAAAAATTAAAACATCATAATTCCACATTTGTGGTCCACTGAAAGTTGAAATTCCTCAAGTATGCTTGTATTAGGATAAATAGCATTGCAAATAAACTGGTGTTAACTTTTTTCAGCTGAACCGTCCATTTGAAACATACTAATCACCAACTCATTTTTAATTACCTGTGCTAGTAGCTTAGAAATTTTGAATGGATGTTTTCTTTAAATTAACTTCTCAATATTTTTCTTCTTTATGAATGAAGAAAAAAAACAAATGATGAAGATATGACATTTAATTTTAGATCCCTACTTTTATTGGCCCTCCTCCACCTTTGTGCACTTCAGAGGTCACTACTTATTATTTGATTTTAATGATATGGGAAATGCATCTCAAACATACTACATCTCTCTGATACCTTATCTAATATAATGCTAACAATGATGAAAATGTCCATATTTGACTGCAATGCTGGACATAATTTCGTGTTAGTTGGAATCAAAATGCAAACTTGGTTTCCTACTGCTACTGCAAAGTGCATGTAATTAAAAAAAAGACTCCCCAGTTTTGAATGATCACAGAGGGATGGATGGATCACTCCTGTACTTCTAGCTATTCAGGTGTATGATATCTTCATGACTAAGGTATCAAACCAACCTGTGCAGAAAAGCCTGCTAGAGACCATGTCCAAAACAATCAGCCAAAATGCAGACTGGAGGCAACTCTCAAGTGGTATAGCAAAGCAAAGCAATCCAAGTGAACGTAAAGTCCTGAGTTCAAACTCTTGTACTGGCAAAGAAATAAACATATAGCTATTAACTATGAACAAGTAGAAAGAACATTTGTAGACATAAAGTAAAACAGTAATGTGACAAGGCCACATACTATATGCTTCCAACTGCCTGATGTTACAGATAGACACCATCATGGAAATCATATAAAGATAAGTGATCACCAAAGTTTAGTAGTCAGAGGGACGGATAGACAGACAGAGCTCCTAGGAAAGTCAAAGCAGAGCCTCTATTCTATAGAGGGTTTTAATGGAAATAAAAGTCATTTCACTCTTGTATTAACCCATACAATACTAAGATCCTCAAACCTAAATGTAAGCTGTAGGGCATTTAGTGATGATTGTAACAAGTGACAATGTAATTTGCAATAATTTATCAGGTTTTTTTCTTTTTTAAAAAATTTTATTGTCAGGGTAATGTTTAGAGGGGTTACGATTACATTCATGAGGTAGTAGGTGTATTTAGAGGGGGTGGGGGAAGGGAAATGGGGACAAACACGTAATAAATCAGTTTTAAGAAAGGCATCACTCACTTGGGAAGATGTGAAATTTTGATAGTGAGAAAGAGGAAGGGGACAAAGGGATATGTGAAGGCTTTGTAAATTCCTCTTAGTTGTTTTGTGAAACTACTCTAAAAATAAAGTCTTCTTTTGAACAGAAAATGAAGCACTAACTTGATACATTATTTCTAAAGTGCTACCACAGGAAAAAAATTGATTTTTGCAAGATAATTATATAAAGTGTTAGCTTCAGACACATTAAGTTGCAGCTGAGAAAAGTTCAAAGTAAATTCTAAAAATAGACATATGTACTAAAATCATTAGTGGAATATTTTCTTTCATCCCAGACAATTATAAAAATGTAATATAATATAAAAGTTAGAGAAAGTAAACTTGCACATACATTGGTTGTGGTCCATGGAAAGCTATTATTCTCAAGTCTTTCTTTATAAATTTATGAAGACAAAAAGTCCATATCTATAGTAGTTTATTCTTTTGATTTGACCAGTTTGATCTCAGGTTTTGCCTTTAGTGAGCCAGGAGAACCCTGCTGAAGTGAAGCCAGGAAATCCAGTTCAGAATGGTGGGTTTGATTTTATGTGTGTCAGTTCTGAAACTTGGAATTACTTGTAGTTGAGACAATGAGGAGAGGAAGCTAAAATACAGCAAAGAAGAAATTACTTTCACACCTTAGACTAGGTGGAAGGGGTTAGGGGATTGCTGTAATCTGTACTTCAGCAGGGCCCCAGCAGGGGCCAGGCAAAAAGGAGAAAGGAAAAAAGAGAGAACTATTTAGTTGATCTATGCCACATCCGGGTCTATGGATATCATCCTTTTTACTTTCCTTATGAGTCAAGGACTCTCTGGTTTGATGAAATCATAAGAGAAGGGGAAATACTAATATGACATTGTAGTTTACAATCTGATTTTTATCATGGTTAGTAATTATGCAGCATAGTTGTTTTGGTATCAATGAGATGAGAAACAGCAGGCTATAACATACAAGGAGAACAGGAAAGGTTGTAGCTTGACCAAAAGGAACTGGCTACATTCAGATTTGAAAACCTTTCATTAGGCCTAAAAATGTTGTGCAATCATATGAAACAAATCTATGTCCTTAACTAAAGTATACTTGATTATGTCAAAATCAGTTAGAGAAAGCCAGACGCAGGTGGCTCATGCCTGTAATTCTAGACACTCAGGAGGCTGAGATCTGAGGATCACAGTTCAGTGCCAGCCCAGGCATGAAAGTCCATGAGATTCTTATTTCTAATTAACCACAGGAAACCTGGAAATGGTACTATTGCTCAAGTTGTAGAGCACTGGCCTTAAACTGAAGAGCTCAGGGACAACACCCAGGCCCAGCATGCAAGCTCTATAACCAACAAAAAAAAATCAGTTAAAAATAAGTGCTTACTAAATAAGAAATAAACTTTATTTATTTTGTATGTAAACTAATTTGATATACTTTCTACTGACTACTAAGCAAAATGTGTAGAAATGAACATAAACATCTAATAAAGGAAAATTGATATTTAGGAAGGAAATTTAATATGTGTATGATTCTTTCAAACTAATGTTATTGTGCCAAATCCATTCTTCAAATAATAACAATATGATCTATCAATAAAGTTTGTGGTAGGGAAATATATTTATATACTTTATGTAGATCAGTATATGTCTTATAATACATATATTTACATATACACTTTGCCTACTATGGAATAATTTACATATATTCCTTTGATATAATTATTGACATATAGACCTCAATACATGAATCAATAAACATACAGGAATAGATGTGGCTTTATAAGAGATAAAAATAATATATTTATATATATGTATTCTGAGATATGTCTATACATTTGAAAATTATTCTTCTTAATTAGTTTAATTATTTGTGTTATAATACTAATCCTAGGACTAAGAAGATTCAATTGTTTCTTTTTATTTTTTTTCCTTTTCTCATATTTTTATTGTAATTAATAGAAGGGTTACATTATATTTACAGATAGAAGGTGCATTACTTCACATATATTGATACCCTTTCTCATGTTTTGGTCCCCATTTCCTTTCCCCTCCCCCACCCCTCATCTTGCTTTCCTCCCTTCCCTATCCGACTTCAAATAATGAAATACACATATATACAATATATCAGAGAACCAGGTGAAACACTGTAACTATATGAGATAACCAAGGGACTGCAAAAGAGATGAGAGATAACACAGTACATTAAGGACAATGATCACTTATTTTTTTATTGTAATTAGTAAAAGGGTTACATGATATTTGCCAGATAGAAGGTGCATTAATTCACATACATTGATACCCTTTCACATGTCTTGGTACCCATTTCACTCCTCCCCCCACACCCCCCACCCATCTTGGTTTTCCCCCCTTCCCTATCAAATTTCAAATATCCAAATACAAATAAATTCAATATATCAGATAACAAAGTGAGATACTATACCAATATGAGATAACCAAGGGACAGCAAAGGAGATGAGAGACAACATAGTACATTAAGGACAACAATCATTCATTTTATGGCTTTTGTTTCACTATCCTGGAGGTCCTTTCAATTAGCTTCACATTATATGGCCTTATGTATCAGGATTTTGCTCTGTTGCAAATCTCTGCTAGTAGAGCCCAAGGTTTCTACTGATGATGACAAATGAGGGAAACCATTGAGCCTAACTTCCTTTGAGTCTGGCTTACTTCACTTAATATGATTTTTTCTAAGTCTTTCCATTTCCTAACAAATGGGGCGATGTCATTCTTTCTGACAGCAGCATAGAATTCCATTGTGTACAAATACCACAACTTGTTGATCCACTCATCAACTGAGGGACATCTAAGTTGGTTCCATATCTTTGCTATGGTGAATAGTGCTGCAATGAACATTGTTGTGCTAGTGGATTTAGTATGTCCTTGTTTCTGGGTGGTTGGGTAAATGCCAAATAGTGGCATTGCTGGGTCATAGGGGAGTTCTATGTTTAGCCTTTTGAGGCACTGGCACACTGATTTCCATAGTGGTTGAATGAGTTTGCACTCTCACCCACAGTGTAGTAGTGATCCCTCCTGGCCACATCCCCTCCAGCATCTGTTGTTATTTGTTTTCCTGATCCTGGCCATTCTAACTGGAGTGAGGTGGAATCTTAGAGTTGTTTTGATTTGCAGTTCTTTTATGACCAAAGATATTGAGCATTTCTTCATGTGTCTATAGGCCATTTTTGTTTCTTCTTCAGAGAAGACTCTCTTTAAGTCTTTGGCCCATTTTTTAATGGGATCGTTGTTACTTTGGAGATTACTTTTGGAGTGATTCAATTTTTTGAGTTGGTGATATATTTTAGATATGAGGTCTTTGTCCTTGTTTGGTTGGTGAAGATCTTCTCCCACTCTGTAGGCTCCCTGATTAGTTTACTAGCTATGTCCTTTGCCATACAAAAGCTCTGCAGTTTAATGCAGTCCCACTTATCCAGCCTTTCTCTGATTTGTTGTGATTCTTGGTCCTTATTAAGAAAGTTTCGACCTGTGCCAAGGAGGCCTAGTGTATCTCCTATTCCCTCCTGTAAAGTTTTCAGTGTGTCAGCTTTTACCTCCAGGTCTTTGATCCATTTGGAGTTAATTCTAGTGCAGGGTGACAAAGAAGGATCCAACTTTAGTTTTCTGCAGGTGCTTAACCAGTTCTGCCAGCACAACTTGTTGAAGAGGCTGTCTTTATTCCATTCTATTTTTTTGGCTCCCTTGTCAAAGATTAGGTGGCCATAGGTCTGTGGTTTAATATCTGGGTCCTCAGTTCTATTCCATTGGTCTTCAGGCCTGTTCCTGTGCCAGTACCAAGCTGTTTTGAGAATTATAGCTCTGTAACAGAGTCTAAAGTTTGGAATTGAAATTCCTCCAGCGCTGTTCTTTCTGCTAAGGAGTGTTTTTGCTATACGGGGTCTTTTATTATTCCATATGAAATTTTGGATTGCCTCTTCTATTTCTTTAAAGAATGACATTGGGATATTGATGGGTATTGCATTGAATTTGTAGATAGCTCTTGGCAAGATTGTCATTTTCACAATGTTGATTCTTCCAATCCAGGAGCATGGGAGGTTTTTCCATTTCCTTAGTTCTGCTTTAATTTCCTTTTTTAGGGTTTTAAAGTTTTCGTCACAAAGGTCCTTTACATTCTTAGTTAAGCTTTTACTTTCTTTGAGGCTATTGTGAAAGGAGTTTCTTTCCTGATTATTGCCTTTTTCCTCTCACTGTTGGCGTAAAAGAAGGCAGTTGATTTTTGAGGGTTGATTTTACAGGCTGCTACTCTTCCAAAGCTTTGAATCAGCTCAAGGAGCTTGGGAGTAGAGTCTATAGGATTCTTTAAATACAGAATCATGTCATCTGCAAAGAGGGATAGTTTTATTTCCTCTTTCCCTACTTGGATCACCTTTATGTTTGCTTCTTGCCTTATTGCACTGGCTAGGAATTCTAGTACTATTTTAAAGAGTAGTGGAGAGAGTGGGCATCCTTGACTCGTTCCTGATTTTAGAGGGACTGGCTTTAGATTTTCACCATTAAGTGTAATACTAGCAGTAGATTTCTCATACAGAGCTTTAATACATTGAGGAATGTTCCATGGATTCCTAGTTTCTCCAGAGCTTTTAACATAAAGGGGTGCTGGATCTTGTCAAATGCCTTTTCTGTGTCTATTGAGACAATCATGTGATTATTGTCCTTGCTCCTGTTGATGTATTGAATTATATTAATTGATTTGCATATATTGAACCAGCTTTGCCTCCCCGTGATGAATCCAGTTTGATCATAGTGTATAATTTTTTTGATGAGTTGTTGTAGACGGTTGGACAGTATTTTGTTGAGAAGTTTTGCATCAATGTTCATCAAAGATATAGGTCTATAGTTCTCTTTCTTTGATGAATCTTTGTCTGGTTTGGGGATGAGGGCTATACTGGCTTCATAGAATGAGTTTGGTAAGGAACCTTCATTTTCAATTTCGTTGAAGAGCTTGAGGAGTATTGGTGTGAGCTCTGCTTTGAAGACCTTATAGAATTCAGCTGTGAATCCATCTGGCCCTGGGCTTTTCTTAGGTGGAAGTTCTCTAATTGCCATTTCTATTTCAGAGCTTGAAATAGGCCTGTTGAGTTGGGTTAGTTCTTCTTGGTTCAGTGTGGGTATGTTAATATTGGTTAGGAATTCATCCATTTCATCTAGATTCTCAAATTTGTTGGCATAAAAGTTTGAGAAGTATTCCCTCATGATATTCTGGATCTTGGTAATTTCTGTCGTGATATTACCATTTTCATCTGTGATTTTGTTTATTTCGATATGCTCTCTTCTTTTTTTGGTAAGATTTGCTAAGGGTTTGTCAATTTTGTTAATTCTTTCAAAGAACCAACTCCTTGTTTTGTTGATTCTTTCTATAGTTTTTTTGGATTCTAAATCATTTAATTCTGCTTTGATTTTAATAATTTGCTTTCTTCTACTGGGATTAGGGTTGGTTTGTTGCTCTTTTTCCAGGAGCTTAAGGTGAGACATTAGCTTGTTGGTTTGCAATTTTTCCAACTTGTTGTTGTAGGCACTCAGCGCTATAAATTTTCCTCTGAGTACTGCCTTTGCTGTGTCCCAAAGGAGTTGGTATTTTGTGTGCTCCTTACTGTTAAATTTCATAAACTGTTGGATTTCTGTTCTGATCTCTTCGATGACCCATTGGTGATTTAACAATGTGTTGTTCAGTCTCCATGACTTACAGGGTTTTCGTTGGTGAAGATGTGTGTTCAGTTCCAATTTGATGACTTTGTGGTCTGAGAGTGTGCATGGAATAATTTCTGTGTTTCTGAATCTGTCCAGGTTTGTTTTATGGCCTAAGATGTGATCTATTTTGGAAAATGTTCCATGTGCTGCTGAGAAAAACGTATATTGTGTTGTTGCTGGGTGGAATATTCTGCAGATGTCTGTTAGATCTAGTTGGTCTATATAGTTGTTCAGTTCTAAGGTTTCTCTGTTGAGTTTTTGCCTTGTTGATCTGTCCATAGGTGAGAGTGGTGTGTTAAAGTCACCGACAATCACTGTATTTCGATCTATGTATGGTTTCAGTGTAAGTAAAGTTTGCTTGATGAAGTTTGGAGCTCTGGGATTGGGTGTGTAAATATTTAGGATCGTTATGTCTTCCTGGAGGAAAGATCCCTTTAGTAGTATGTAGTAACCTTCTTTGTCTTTTCTTACTAATTTTAGTTTGAAGCCTATTTTATCTGATATGGGGATGGCAACTCCAGCCTGTTTATGGGGGCCGTTAGCTTGATAGATTTTATTCTAACCTCTCACTTTCAAAAGATGATTGTTTTTTTGGGTAAGATGTGTCTCTTGAAGACAGCAGAACGATGGCTCTTGCTTTTTGATCCCACTAGACAGCCTATGCCGTTTAATTGGAGAGTTAAGTCCATTGATATTGAGAGTTAGGATTGAGAGATATTTATTAGGTCCTACCATTTTTAAAAGCTTTTATTTGGGCCTGTGTCTTGACAGTTCTTGTGGTTCTTAGATGATATGCTGTTTAGGTGCCATTTCTTTCTCTATATTGCATTTATTTTGGTTTTCTATGTATAGAACATCTTTGAGAATTCTCTGTAGTGTTGGTTTTGTTGCGACATATTGTTGCAGCTTTTCCCTGGAATGGAATGTTTTTATTGTTCCCTCAGTTATGAATGAAAGCTTAGCTGGGTACAGTATTCTTGGTTGGTAGTTAGTTGACTTAAGGGCATGACATATATGCTTCCAGTCACTTCTTGCTTGCATGGTCTCTGCTGAGAAATCTGGGGTTATTCTGATTGGTTTTCCTTTATAGGTTACTGAACCCTTTTCCCTGGCTGCCTTTAGGATCCTTTTTTTGGTTTCTATTGATCCAGTTCGGATTACGATGTGGCGGTGGGATGTTCTTTTCTGGTCAGGTCTGTTTGGGGTTCTAAAAGCTTCTTGTATCTGCATGGGCCTGCCCTTCTGGATGTTTGGGAAATTCTCTGAGATGATTCCCTGAAGTATATTTCCAATACCATTGACCTCTTTCTCCACGCCCTCCTCAATACCAATTAGCCTTAAATTAGGCTTCCTAAATGTATCTTGGACCTCCTGAAGCGCTCTCTCATTTTTCCTAGATTTGGATTGACTCATTTTCTGTTCTTTCTCTATAATAACTAAATTATCTTCAGCCCCAGAAATTCTCTCCTCTGCATTGTCTAACCTGCTATCAAAGCTATCTACTTTATTTTTCATCTCCCTTGCTTCTAATTGCTCATTTTTGATGCCTTGCATCGCTTCTTTTAGATCATGTATGGATTTCTTTAACTCCTTGATTTCCATTTGAGTGGTAAGCTCAGTAGCTTTATTTTCTTTGAACATTTGCTGGAGTTTGATCACCTTTTTATTTGTGGATTCTATGAATTCATCCATCTTTCTTTGAAAAACCTTTATTATGGCCTCCTTTATGGCTTCTTCTTTTTCACTTATCACCTTGTTTATGGTTTCCTCTTGTTCAGCTATGGCTTCCTCCCTTATCTCTTTCTGTATATTTTCACATTTTTCATTAATGATGTTTATCAATTGCATTTGTATAGCACTTGGAAGACTCTCCTCTAGGTTTGCCAGTGACTGTTCCATTGGCTGTTTACATTGGGTGAGGGAGGTGGGGGATGTTGTTTCTTGATTTTGACATTTTTCTTGAGTTTCTTGTTCTGCCCATTTGAAAATGGGAGCAAGATTAATACTAAACACGATTATAGTTTTTCAGATATAACCAACCTAGACCTCTGTAGCTGGCAGACTCTAGATGTTCACAAGTTTTGATTGGTGTTATCACTCTTTCTTTTTGTGCAGTTACCAACCAGTCTAATAATCCACTGATAAGCGATTTATACCCAAAACAATAAGCCTCTCAATCCAATCTCTATTGTCTTTAAGTCCCTCTGAGCCTAGAGAATAATTAAACACCTAGATATACAGTGTTGCTCAACAGCCATCAAATGTAGATCCATGCAGTATAAGGGTTGAAAGACGAGCAGAGGTCCAGAGATAGAAAAATAGAATGAGAGAGGTCAGGGGGTAAGTAGGTAGCGTATTTGAGTACAAAGTTTGGAAAGTATTAGAATAAAACTTATGTGTTACTGCACGACTAGCTCTTAGCCCAACCAGTGGCCTCACAGTGGACCATGGGATGGCTCTGCGAGCTTCCGTCTGAGAGCAGTTGGCAGATGTTTTCCTGTGCTGCTTCCAGGGGCGGCCCCAAGCCAAGGGTCTGGAGATTGAGAGTTTCAGGGGCTCTCAGCAGGACCAGCAGGAGACCCCTCTGTTCCCAGGGGCGGGGCCCAGCTGGGGACGTGGTCTCCAAGGGCGGAGCCGCACCTTTTTGGTTCTCAGAAGGGGAGCTTGGCTGCTGGTCGGCCCTTCAGATCCCTGCTGTGTTTCCACTGCTTTGTCAGAGTCTGTGACTGTGGGGGGCCCCTCGGTGCTGTCTTGCTCAGGATTCCCAGCTGGAGGATGCCCCGCTCAGGAATTGAGGGTGGGCAGATGCTGGCTCCTATTTTCCCGCACCCCCTACCCACCGTTGTAAGGCAGGGTCCCAACGCCCTCCACTCTCCAGATCCAGTGGCCTGGGAGAGGAGCCTGGTGGGCGGGTGGGAGCTGGGACAGCTCCGCCTCCCCTGGTGGGGTGCTAAGTCTTAGGGTCCGCCTGTTTGTCAGTCTGCAGTCAGAGGGCTGGGGGTTGAGCCCATTGGGCGGGTGGGAGTTGGGACAGCCCTGCCTCCCTTGGTGGGGTGCTGGGTCTTATGGGTAGCCCGCCTGTCAATCTCCAGTCAATAGCCTGAGGGAGGGGGCTGTTGAGGGAAGGGACAGGATTCTAAATTCCTTGCCCCCCTGCTCCCGCCAGTCTTTTTTGGGCGGGGTGTTGGGGTCTGAGTTAAGTTCTATTGCTTGGCACCTGCTCTGCTTTCCCGATGTGTTTGGGGACGCGCTGTATTACTCACGCCTCTGCGTCCGTCTGCGGGTGTTCCATTGTGGTGGGGAGTCTTTCACTCCCCTCGGGTCTCGCCGCAGCCGCCGGTGTTCTGAGTGTGGGTTCCGCTGCTTGCTGTTCTGGTTCCGCGTCTAGGTTCCGCTGCTTCCGTCGTTCGCTGGCCCGGTTCCGTGCTGGTTTCTGCAGCCATTGGGCTCCCAGCCTGGCGCCCTCCACTGCCGCCGCTTTTCGTGGATTAGAGCCGGTGCCCGCCGCCGCTTTCCCAGTGTGGAGCCGGCACCCGCTCAAGCCGCTTTTCACTGCTTGGTCAGGCGCCAGCTGCCACTTTTCGCGGCTTTCTGGGTCTTTCCCGGCTTGGATCAGGCGGCGAGAGGTGGGGGAGGGGTCTTCGCGTTCCGAATTCTTTGAGAAAGTTGGATGTGAGCTTTATCTGGATTTCTTTTCCGGTTTGAGTCCTTCTCCATTGCTTTTTGAGTTTATTGTTGTGGATTTCTTTAGGTAGTTGGCTCGTGGGACTTCCTGGTTCTCTCTTTTTGTCAGAGAGAGCTAGGCTGCCTCCCTATTGTCTCGGTGCCATCTTCCTTCCTCCCCCTCAATTGTTTCTTTGACTACATAATATATAATTAATACCAACACATGATGTCTACTTTATATCTCTAGATATATATCCAAAACATTGCATTTCCATTAATCAACATACAAAGGAACTGTATATGTAGGTCACCAACTTCTCTTAGTAGGTAACAACTCAATAATTAAATAATAAATGACACGACTAACATAACACAGGTAGGACGTTAATTCTTAATATTAGTTTGGCACCAAGAAAGAAAGGATTATAGCTTAGTCTATAAAGTGTATTCTAGATTTAGTGAAGAATTCTGACTAGCAATGCTTACCAAATTCCCAAACCTAAGGGGTCAGCAGCACTAGTAGGAAGGGAAAAGAAAAATGGCTAGGAAGAGTAAAATCAGTATTTCAGAAAATGAAGGAAAGAGCAGAGGTGAACAAGCAGGTTGCCATGACAAGATGCAGGTGAATTATTTTCTGTAACACTAGAGGATGCTACAGAGGACAGTGATTTGATGTTACACACAAGGAAACAATGAGATTATTATGCTACTGACCTTCAAGGTGTCTATAGCACCAGGGTTTCCACTCTGAGGCAAATTTCAATGGTGTGAACTACAGGTACAGGCAGCTCTTTCTGATGTGACAGTTGGGCAGATTTAAGGAATTATGTTCCACTTCTTGATTTATAATAGAGGATTAATCTTAATAAGATAGAAGAAATTATGCATTAAAATGGACAATTAATGGGAAAGTTTTTCAGAGACTTTGTAGGCTTGTCTAGTTTTCATAGTAGATATGATTAAGGATGTTTTCAAAATGCTTAAACTGACCATTAAGAGGTTGATAGCTATTTTAATAAATTAAAGTATCTAATAATAGTCAACAAGTAAGTCAGTTCAGATGAAGAAAACAGACAAGGAAACATTGACTCCTATAATAAAGAAAAAGTTGGGGCTTTGGCTCAACTACAGTCACCTATTGCAGTCATTGTATTTGGAAAGACCAAGAATTCGCATCAATTAAATTCAGCATAATGAGAAGGTACTTCTAAACTTGCTTAGGAATAGGTCACATAATTTTTCAATTACCATTTAATATCTAATTTAGCTATCATGATGTGTACCTAAAGTCAATCAACCATAGGTTAAGTAGCTTTAAGCATTTTTCCAAGTGGTGGAGAAACCCAAATTTCTGTATACAATCAATATCACATGCAAGCTTGTCTAACAGAGGATCCTAAACTTCTGAAAACATATCGTGGAATCCAGTGTGAAAAAGGCAGAAACTCAGCAAAGATCTTGTGTTCATAAAACCAGTCAAAAATTACTTCAAATGCTAAGACAACAAAAAATCATAAAATCATGTCTGAGTACTTTTCAGTATAAAAATGAAGGAGTTCAAGTTCTACAAATAGATACTGAAGACAATAAAGAAATTAAATGGAAAAAAACCTAAAACATTAAAAATAATATAAAATTTCAACATAGTGAAGAGTATAGTAAAAATAACCTCGGAACTTTGAGGTACTTTCAAGGTCTATGTCCAGATTATTTACATAAAGAGGGAAAATGGTAGAATCAATACCAATCACTTTTTTTCATATATTTTTATTGTAATTAATAAAAGGGTTACATGATATTTGCCACATAGAAGGTGCATTAATTCACATACATTGATACCCTTTCACATGTCTTGGTACTCTTTACCCTCCCTCCACCGCCCCCCACCCCGCCTTGAAACAAAAGCCATATAACGAATGTTGTCCTTAATGTACTATGTTATCTCTCATCTCCTTTGCTGTCCCTTGGGTATCTCATATTGTTACAGTACCTCACTTTGTTATCTGATATATTGAATTTATTTGTACTTGGTTATTTGAAATTTGATAGGGAAGGGGGGAAAACCAATCACTTTTGACTATAGTCTTTTTTCCCCTTACATTCTCCTGTTCCCTCCCTCCCATCCCCGCCCACAAAGATCAATGTCCACTGAGCTCCAGTCCTCCATTACTGATATAAAACAAACATTTTGTGTCCCTATTCAAATAGCTTAATCATTTCAATTTATTTTAATGAACATTAAACTACGTTATTTTTGTTTCATTCATGAAAGTATCTATTTATATATGATGCATATAGAACAAAATATTATTTTAGATTTTAAAGTTATACTTTTATATAACCATTATGTCTATAGTACCTATGACATACAAACCCTCAGCTTAATTTGGATTATGTTCCAAAATCTAAGTGCCAGTGATTGTATATAGAGATTCCCTTCTTGAATACTTGTTAAACACATCATTTGAAATATGTTGTAAAAATCAATATTAGTAAATTCTTTTATAGAAAACAAACACTATAGTTTTATAATGCTTAAGTAGTGGACAAAGAAGTTAACAATCCACAGATAAGTTTATAAGTACAATATATCTTGATGTTCACCCCTTCCATCATTTTCTCCCATCTTTCCCAACGCAATCTCTTCCTCCAATTTCATTGAGTCTGCATTAAATATTATGACAGCATTAGCCACTCTTTGATGATATTGATTTGCTATTTTTAAAGAGGTGATTCACTTCAGATGTTAGAAAGATAATTTCTCTTTAAATTCTGAACATTTCAGGGTAAATAACATTACAGAAAAGTCATAGGCAAAGTTGTACTTATCATAGGCTTGGAATATCCAGACAACAAAATAAATATAATTTTAAAAATAGGTATTACTTCACTCTTTTGAAAAGCCTGTATGTCTAAATATCAACTTGATGGAATAATATGTACCTATCAAAGACAGTTATTAAAAATAAACCCTCTACATTTTTATATACAATATTAAAGAAAAAGTGACACTAACATAGTTTTTCTTTTAGTAAAAGCCATTGATTTCTTTTCAAGCTGAAGTATTGTTTGTTTTCAAAAGCTAGCATAGCATACACACCTAAGGCAGCCATCTCTCAAGGTTTATGTTATAAGATTAAACCAAATAATAACAACTTGTACAATGATTAATGTATTCAAAGCAGCCCCTCCAAATCAGTCAATCAATATTTTCCTTAGTTGTGTTATTAATGATTTTTTAGACAAAAAATATGGTTTGACTTACCAAATTGTCAGCAGTAGCCAGGTGGTAGGATAGGAGCAGTCCAATCCTAAAACTTTCTTAGGTCTTAGAGAGGATAATACTTCCCAGTAATTTTAAGTTTAAGCACAGAGAAGATAGTTCTCATGCTTCAAATGAAAGCAACCCAGATTCCTCGTGAGTTGATTGGCTCCAATGCAAAGCAGCCTGTCAACATCTAAAATTCAATGTTCAGTATGTTAGTGAAGGCATTTCTTCACAGAGGTATTACCTCTGGCATGCTTGGCCACAGGTACACATGGTTACTGAGCTGCACTAAAGATGTTTATATTTAGAAGGAGTTTTAGCAGTTAAGGCATACAATTTGAAAATATACAGTGTGGGAGATGGGTAGTATGAAAACTCAGTGTTCCATGAAAGTCAGTGTCTTTCAAATTTTCTTACCAATTCTTTCAAGCTGAGAAAGGCGAGACAAATCTCCAAAAGTGTTTGTAAAATTGCTGGGATATAAATAAGTGAGTTCCCACCACCTTAGTGGATTTCCTTAGTTAAACTTATCCACAGTCCAACAATATGAATATTCCATAAACTGATACATGAAAGGTTAAGGGAAGGGGTGGGGAAGACAGTAAAGGATAAGGTATAGAGTGATGAAGAGAGAATAAGGAGGAATGTAGTTATAATCTTGAATGCATATTCAATGAACTAAGAAAACTGGGAGGGAAAGGAGAGAATTACAATAATAATGACAAAGATTAACATGCACTGAATGTGTGAACTGCTTTGTTCAATAGTAATTCCTTTGTAAATCTGAAGATGATATATATATAATTAAAAATATAAACAGCTTACATTTAGATATTTCATTGTCTAAATGTTTCAATATTCTCTCCATATATATATTTATCAAAATAACAATGGGCAACAAAATGTACAATGTGTCATGAAAAGAAGACAATGCAAAAACAAATACACATATGTTCATATACATACAGATGTATATGTATAAATGTGCACATATGTACCTATATTGACCTTATCCAGGAAGCAATATAAGTTAGTACAGGTGAGGGTCATCAGAAATCCATTTGGTCCAGTTAATCTTTGAGTAGGAGAGAAATGGGTATGTAGGAAATGAGATTTAATGAAAAACAAATAGCAAGAAGGAAGTTAGTAATAAGTCTTCTGTGGTCAGTCTCATTTCAGTACTATTGCATCATGTTTTAGAATAATAATTTCTATAACATTATCCTCTTGAGGGAAAAAGGTATCAATATCCTAGGATATTTCAACCTAATAATAGCATTATTGATATGTTAATGTAAAATATTATGTTTGGATAGTTAGAGATAAGAGTCTCATTGATTTTCCTGCCTGGGTTGACTTTGAACCACAGTCCTCAGATCTTAGCCTCCTAAGTACCTAGGATTATAGGCAAGAGCCCTTGGTGCCCAGCCAACTTCTCATTTTCTTGAACTTCCAAATGAATTCATTCTCATTTCTAATGAGAAAAAAGTCTCTTTCCACCATGCCATGTACTTCAATAGATAATTTATCTCTTTACGTGTGTATACATATATGTGCACACATGTATATGCATCTATATACTCTTTTCAATTTAAACTCAATACCTTTTATTCTTGATTGGTGCTCTACTACTTAATCCATGTCAAGTATTGTTTAATATGTATCTCTTCTTTTTGCTAATCCTGAGGCTTGAACTTAGGGCATGGGCACTGTCTTTGGGTACTTTTTCCCCAAAGCTAGAGCTCTACCACTTGAGCCACAGCACCATTTCCAGTTTTTGGGGTTTTTTTTTTGTGTGTGTGTGTGTGTATGTGATACTAAGTATTGAACCAAAGGCTTCATGCATGCTAGGCAAGCACTCTACCCACTAGGCCACACTCCTGTCCCAGTGAGTATCCATTTTTATTAGATAAACATATCGCTATCGCTAAAATTTTCTGGTATAACATTATTCACATTCAAATTTTAATGCAAAACACTGAAGAATATTTCTTTGTAATATATAAGTGATATTTGCTATTTAGAAAGGAGAAATGGGGCCTGGAATGTGGCCTAGTGGTGATGTGCTCGCCTAGAAAGAAGAAATGGGTGAATAGAAAGGAAACTATGAGATGATGTGATAATTACTATGAGATGATGTAATAATTACTATGAGATGATGTAATAATTACCAGTCTTACGTATCTTTTAGGGGAGATGAGAAAGGGACAGGAGCATTCAAGGACAGCTCTTGGGGAGAAGAATGAACCACACAGAGACTGACAACAAACAAAGCAGCTGTGGGGAGTATAATATCCAGATAATAAACTAGACCTTAGATACTATCCACTTTTAAATTACATAACACATGTGTGCGTGCATATGCACCACACCTCAAGATATCTGTTTCTCCTGAGGTGTGGTGAAATGTTTTCATAAAATAATGAATGACCCAGAATTGGTGGTTCAGATGTTGAAATGAGGGATGATTAACTTAGAAGTGAACACACTCTGTATAGCCAGTTCTAATGATTTCAGAATATACTTTCACTCTGAGGAATAATAGTCTCCATTCAATTATTGCATTGTATATTTAAAGAAAGAATTTTCTTCTGGTCAAATATTGAGTCCATGAAAATCCAATCATAACAGGAAGCAAAACCAATTTCTATTTCACTTCACTGCACCATAGTATGTAATCTTTTCCTGTGGATAGTTAGTGCATGCAATTTTCATTAGAAGAGTTTTCAACATCAGAGGTAATATTTGTAGCCTGCAACAGATTCACAGCAGCTCATTCATAGTTGGTCATTTCATAATTAGGTCATAACTTTGCAAGAAAGCACATACAGGGTACTGGGTCACAGCTTAAAGTTATAGGTCCAATAAAAGTACCCAAGGTTGTGTCATTATTTTGAAATGAATTTTAAGTAGTATCATTTTACTGCCAAATGCTTTTTATAATTCCTTCTCCAAAGACAAATGTGTTCACCAGGAGTTGGCTTTGTTTTTTCATTTAACTAGTTTTCCAGTCAGTTTTTGAATTATTATTAATATTTACATCTATGTAACATTATTGTAAGTATTATTACTGAAATTAAATTTAATGGGTAATTGTTTATTATTTTTTTCAGGTTGTAATTATTATACAGATAAACTACTTGGAGAATCCTGATGAAAACCTTTCATAATGTATTATTTAATTGCTCAGACATTTGCAAATAACGCATTTATAAAACTCTAAAGCCACAACACAGATTCTAGTTCAGAAACCCACTAGCTGAAAAATATATTATGGAAACATAAATGAGTATTGTTTATATAACTAAGTAAACTGGGAGTGGATTTAGTCATTTAGTTTTAAACAGATACAAAGTAGATAAGGGCCTATGCCCAGTGCTTAGGTCCTGGATGAAAGTCCCAGGACCAGCACAGAAGAAACTGAAACCATGACAAGAAATGCTGTTATCTAAGTGCTTAAACTGAATGTTTTCAGCTTATCTACTCTGTCATTTCAATGCTAATTTTGCAGATATACACAGAAGTATTGTTTCACTAAATATCTGGGTCCCCTTTAGCACAATAGGGTTGATACACAAATTCTAAATAATCCTTGAAGATTTATATTCATGTTACTTTTGTTGATATTTCCTTTTTTCATATATTTTTATTGTAATTAATAGCAGTTACATGATTTTTGCCAGATAGATGGTGCATTAATTCCTATACATTGATACCCTTTCACATGTCTTGGTCCCCATTTCCCTCCGCCACCTCATCATGTTTTCCCCCTTCCCAGTACAATTTCAAATAACCAAATACAAACATATTCAATATATCACGTAACAAAGTGAGATACTGTAATAATATGAGATAACCAAGGGACAGCAAAAGAGATGAGAGATAACATAGTACATTAAGGACAACAATCACTCATTATATGGCTTATGATTCTATATCCTAGAGATCCTTTCATTTAGCGTCCTACTATAAGGCCTTTTGTATCAAGGTTTCGCTCTATTGCAAATCTTTGCTAGGAGAGCCTAAGGTTTCTACTGATTATGACAAATGAGGGAAACCATTGAGTCTAAGTTCCTTTGAGTCTGGCTTACTACACTTAGTATGATCTTTTCTAAGTCTTTCCATTTCTTAACAAATGGGGCAATGTCATTCTTTCTGACAGCAGCATAGAATTCCATTGTGTACAAATACCACATCTTGTAGATCCACTCATCAATTGAGGGACATCAAGGTTGGTTCCATATCTTTGCTATGGTAACTAGTGCTGCAATGAACATTGTTGTTCTGGTGGATTTAGTATGTCTTGGTTTCTGGATGACTGGGTAAATGCGAACTAGTGGAATTGCTGGGTCACAGGGGAGCTCTATGTTTAGCCTTTTGAGGAACTGCCATACTGCTTTCCATAGTGGTTGAACGAGTTTGCACTCCCACCCACAGTGTAGTAGTGATCCCTCCTGGCCACATTCCCCCCAGCATCTGTTGTTATTAGTTTTCTTGATCCTGGCCATTCTAACTGTAGTGAGTTGGAATCTTAGAGTCGTTTTGATTTGCATTTCTTTTATGACCAGAGAAGTTGAGCATCTCCTCATGTGTTTATAGGACATTTTTGTTTCTTCTTCAGAGAAGACTCTCTTTAAGTCTTTGGCCCATCTTTTAATGGGATGGATGTTACTTTGGAAACTAGTTTTGGATTGATTCAATTTTCTGAGCTGTTGATATATTTTAGATATGAGGCCTTTGTCGGTTGTATGGTTGGTGAAGATCTTCTCCCATTCTGTAGGCTTCCTAATTAGTTTATGAGCTATGTCCTTTGCCATACAAAAGCTCTGCAGTTTAATGCAGTCCCACTTATCCAGCCTTTCTCTGATTTGTTGTGATTCTTGGTCCTTATTAAAAAAGTTTCGACCTGTGCCAAGGAGGCCTAGTATATCTCCTATTCCTTCCTGTAAAGTTTTCAGTGTGTCAGCTTTTACCTCCAGGTCTTTGATCCATTTGGAGTTAATTCTAGTACAGGGTGATAAAGAAGGATCCAACTTTAGTTTTCTGCAAGTGCTTAACCAGTTCTGCCAGCACCACTTGTTGAAGAGGCTATCTTTCTTCCATTCTATTTTTTTGGCTCTCTTGTCAAGATTAGGTGGCCATAGGTCTGTGGTTTAATATCTGGGTCCTCAGTTCTATTTCATTGACCTTCAGGCCTATTCTTGTGCCAGTACCAAGCTGTTTTGATCATTATAGCTCTGTAATAGAATCTAAAGTTTGGTATTGAAATTCCTCCTGCACTGTTCTTTCTGCTAAGAAGTATTTTTGCCATACGGGTTCTTTATTATTCCATAAGAAATTTTGGATTGCCTCTTCTATTTCTTTAAAGAATGCCATTGGGATATTGATGGGTATTGTGTTGAATTTGTAGATAGCCCTTGGAAAGATTGTCATTTTCACAATATTGATTCTTCCAATCCAGGAGCAAGGGAGGTTTTCCATTTCCTCATTTCTGCTTTAATTTCCTTTTTCAGGGTTTTAAAGTTTTAATAAAAAGATCCTTTACATTCTTTTTGTTGTTGTTGTTCATTCTTTTTTTATTTTATTTTTTTATTGTAATTAGTAAAAGGGTTACATGATATTTGCCAGATAGAAGGTGCATTAATTCACATACATTGATACCCTTTCACATGTCTTGATATCTGTTTCCCTCCCCCCCACACCCCCCACCCGTCTTGGTTTTCCCCCCTTCCCTATCAAATTTCAAATATCCAAATACAAATAAATTCAATATATCAGATAACAAAGTGAGATACTATACCAATATGAGATAACCAAGGGACAGCAAAGGAGATGAGAGACAACATAGTACATTAAGGACAACAATCATTCATTTTATGGCTTTTGTTTCACTATCCTGGAGGTCCTTTCAATTAGCTTCACATTATATGTCCTTATGTATCAAGATTTTGCTCTATTGCAAATCTCTGCTAGTAGAGCCCAAGGTTTCTACTGAATAGGACAAATGAGGGAAACCATTGAGCCTAAGTTCCTTTGAGTCTGGCTTACTTCACTTAATATGATTTTTTCTAAGTCTTTCCATTTCCTAACAAATGGGGCGATGTCATTCTTTCTGACAGCAGCATAGAATTCCATTGTGTACAAATACCACAACTTGTTGATCCACTCATCAACTGAGGGACATCTAGGTTGGTTCCATATCTTTGCTATGGTGAATAGTGCTGCAATGAACATTGTTGTGCTAGTGGATTTAGTATGTCCTTGCTTCTGGGTGGTTGGGTAAATGCCAAGTAGTGGAATTGCTGGGTCATTGGGGAGCTCTATGTTTAGCCTTTTGAGGCACTTCCACACTGCTTTCCATAGTGGTTGAACGACTTTGCACTCCCACCAACAGTGTAGTAGTGATCTCTTCTGGCCACATCCCCTCCAGCATCTGTTATTATTTGTTTTCCTGATCCTGGCCATTCTAGCTGGAGTGAGGAGGAATCTTAGAGCTGTTTTGATTTGCATTTCTTTTATGACCAGAGATGTTGAGCATTTCTTCATGTGTCTATAGGCCATTTTTGTTTCTTCTTCAGAGAAGACTGTCTTTAAGTCTTAGGCCCATTTTTAATGGGATGGTTGTTACTTTGGAGGTTAGTTTTGGAGTGATTCAATTTTTTGAGTTGTTGATATATTTTAGATATGAGGCCTTTGTCCGTTGTTTGGTTGGTGAAGATCTTCTCCCACTCTGTAGGCTTCCTGATTAGTTTACTAGCTATGTCCTTTGCCATACAAAAGCTCTGCAGTTTAATGCAGTCCCACTTATCCAGCCTTTCTCTGATTTGTTGTGATTCTTGGTCCTTATTAAGAAAGTTTCGACCTGTGCCAAGGAGGCCTAGTGTATCTCCTATTCCTTCCTGTAGAGTTTTCAGTGTGTCAGCTTTTACCTCCAGGTCTTTGATCCATTTGGAGTTAATTCTAGTGCAAGGTGACAAAGAAGGATCCAGCTTTAGTTTTCTGCAGGTGCTTAACCAGTTCTGCCAGCACAACTTGTTGTAGAGGCTGTCATTCTTCCATTCTATTTTTTTGGCTCCCTTGTCAAAGATTAGGTGGCCATAGGTCTGTGGTTTAATATCTGGGTCCTCAGTTCTATTCCATTGGTCTTCAGGCCTGTTCCTGTGCCAGTACCAAGCTGTTTTGAGAATTATAGCTCTGTAATAGAGTCTAAAGTTTGGAATTGAAATTCCTCCAGCGCTGTTCTTTCTGCTAAGAAGTGTTTTTGCTATACGGGGTCTTTTATTATTCCATATGAAATTTTGGATTGCCTCTTCTATTTCTTTAAAGAATGACATTGGGATGTTGATGGGTATTGCATTGAATTTGTAGATAGCTCTTGGCAAGATTGTCATTTTCACAATGTTGATTCTTCCAATCCAGGAGCATGGGAGGTTTTTCCATTTCCTTAGTTCTGCTTTAATTTCCTTTTTTAGGGTTTTAAAGTTTTCGTCAAAAAGGTCCTTTACATTCTTAGTTAAGCCAATTCCTAGGTACTTTATTTTCTTTGAGGCTATTGTGAAAGGAGTTGCTTTCCTGATTATTGCCTCGTTCATCTCACTGTTTGCATAAAGGAAGGCAGTTGATTTTTGAGGGTTGATTTTGTAGCCTGCTACCCTTCCAAAGTTTTGAATCAGCTCAAGGAGCTTGGGAGTAGAGTCTATAGGATTCTTTAAATACAGGATCATGTCATCTGCAAAGAGGGAAAGTTTTACTACCTATTTCCCATTTGGATCCCCTTTATACTTAATCTTGCCTTATAGCACTGGTTAGAAATTCTAATACTATGTTAAAGAGGAGTGGTTCCTGATTTTAGAGGGAATGGCTTTAGCTTTTCACCATTAAATACGATACTAGCAGTGGGTTTCTCATACACAGCCTTTATTTCATTGAGGAATATTCCATGGATTCCTAGTTTCTCCAGAGCTTTTAACATAAAGGGGTGCTGGATCTTGTCAAATGCCTTTTTGCATCTATTGAGACAATCCTGTGATTCATGTCCCTGCTCCTGTTGATGTGTTGAATTATATTAATTGATCTGCATATGTTGAACCAGCTTTGCCTCCCTCTGATGAATCCTGTTCGATCATAGTGTATCATTTTTTTTGATGAGTTGTTGTAGACGGTTGGACAGTATTTTGTTGAGAAGTTTTGCATTGATGTTCATCAAAGAAATAGGTCTATAGTTCTCTTTCTTTGATGAATCTCTGTCTGGTTTGGGGATGAGGGTTATATTGGCTTCATAGAAAGAGTTTGGTAAAGAACCTTCATTTTCAATATCGTTGAAGAGCTTGAGGAGTATTGGTGTGAGCTTTGCATTGAAGACCTTATAGAATTCAGCTGTGAATCCATCTGGCCCTGGGCTTTTCTTAGGTGGAAGTTCTCTAATTGCCATTTCTATTTCAGAGCTTGAAATAGGCCTGTTGAGTTGGGTTAGTTCTTCTTGGTTCAGTGTGGGTATGTTAATATTGGTTAGGAATTCATCCATTTCTTCTAGATTCTCAAATTTGTTGGCATAAAGTTTTGTAGGGTATTCCCTCATGATACTCTGGATCTTGGTAATTTCTGTCATGATATTACCATTTTCATATGCTCCCTTCTTTTTTTGGTAAGATTTGCTAAATGTATGTTAATTTTGTTAATTCTTCAAAGAACCAACTCCTTGTTTTGTTGATTCTTTCTATAGTTTTTTTGGATTCCAAATCATTTAATTCTGCTTGATTTTAATAATTTGCTTCGTTTTAGTGGGATTAGGGTTGGTTTGTTGCTCTTTTTCAGGAGCTTAAGGTGACACATTAAATTGTTGGTTTGTGATTTTTCCAATTTGTTATTGTAGGCACTCAGAGCTATAAACCGCTGAGTACTGCCTTTGCTGTGTCCCAAAGGAGCTGGTATTTTGTGTGCTCCTTTTCATTAAATTTCATAAACTGTTGGATTTCTGTTCTGATCTCATCGATGACCCATTGGTGATTCAACAATGTGTTGTTCAGTCTCCATGAGTTGCAGGATTTTCATTGGTTGAGTTGTGTGTTCAGTTCCAGTTTGATGCCTTTGTGGTCTGAGAGTGTGCATGGAATAATTTCAGTGTTTCTGAATCTGTCCAGGTTTGTTTTATGGCCTAAAATGTCATCTATTTTGGAAAATGTTCCATGTGCTGCTGAGAAAAATGTATATTGTGTTGTTGCTGGGTGGAATAATCTGCAGATGTCTGTTAGATCTAGTTGGTCTATATAGTTGTTCAAATCTACGGTTGAGTTTTTGCCTTGTTGATCAGTCCAAAGGTGAGAGTGGTGTGTTAAAGTCACCAAAAATCACTGTATTTTGATCTATGTATGGTTTCTGTGAAAGTAAAGTTTGCTTGATGAAGTTCAGAGCTCCGGGATTGGGTGTGTAGATATTTAGGATGGTTATGTCCTTCTGGAGGAAATATCCCTTTAGTAGTATGTAGTAACCTTCTTTGTTTTTTCTCACTAATTTTAGTTTGAAGTCTATTTTATCTGATATGGGTATGGCAACTCCAGCCTGTTTATGGGGGCCGTTGGCTTGATAGAGTATTCCAATCTCTCATTTTCAAATGGTGTTTGTTTTTTGGGGGGTAAGATGTGTTTCTTGAAGGCAGCAGAATGATGGATCCTGTTTTTTGATCCAACAAGACAATCTATGCCATTTAATTGGAGAGTTAAGTCCATTGATTTTGAGAGTCAGGATTGAGAAATATTTATTAGTTCCTGTCATTTTTACAAGCTTTCATTAGGGCCAGTGTCATGATAGTTTCTGTGGTACTTAGATGTTATGAGTTTTAGTGCCATGTCTTTGTATTACATTTGTGTTGGTTTTCCATGTGTAGAACATCTTTGAGAATTTTCTGTAGTGTTGATTTTGTTGCTACATAATGTTGAAGCTTTTACTTGGAATGGAATGTTTTTATTGTTCCCTCGTTATGAATGAGAGCTTAGCTGGGTACAGTATTCTTGGCTGGTAGTTATTTGACTTCAGGGCATGGTATATATCATTCCAATCTCTTCTTGCTTGCATGGTCTCTGCTGAGAAATCTGGGGTTATTCTGATTGGTTTGCGTTCATAGGTGATTGTTCTCTTCTCCCTGACTGCTTTTAGGATCCTATCTTTGGCCTCTATTGATCCAATTCAGATTATAATGTGTCAGTGGGATATCCTTTTCTAGTCAGGTGTGTTTGGGTTTCTAAAAGCTTCTTGTATCTCGATGGGCCTGCTCTTCTGGATATTTGGGAAGTTCTCTGAGATGATTCCCTGAAGTATATTTCCAATATCATTGACCTCTTTCTCTAGACCCTCCTCAATATCAATTTACCTTAAATTAGGCTTCCTTATTGTATCTTGGACCTCCTGTAGCGTTTTCTCATATTTCCTAGATTTGAATTGACTCATTTTCTGTTCTTTTTCTATAACAACTAAATATTCTTCAACCCCGGAAATTCTCTCTTCTGCATTGTCTAACCTGCTATCAGAGCTATCTACTTTATTTTTCATCTCCCTTGCTTCTAATTGCTCATTTTTGATGCCTTGCATCTCTTGTTTTAGATCATGTATGGATTTCTTTAGCTCCTTGATTTCCATTTGAGTGGTTAGCTCAGCAGCTTTATTCTCTTTGGACATTTGTTGGAGTTCAGTCACCTTTTTGTTTGTGGATTCTATGAATTTGTCCATTTTTCTTTGAAAAACCTTTATTACGGCCTCCTTTATGGATGCCCCTTTTTTACATATCACCTTGTTTATGGTTTCCTCTTGTTTAGTTGTGGCTTTCTCCCTTATCTCTTTTTTTATGTTTTCACACTTTTCATTAATGATGTTTATCAATTGCATTTGTATAGCACTTGGAAGGCTCTCCTCTAGATTTGCCACTCACTGCTCCATTGCCTCTTTATGTTGGGTGGGAGATGCTATTCCTTGATTTGACGTTTTTCTTTAGTTTCTTGTTCTGCCCATTTGAGGATGGGAGCAAGATTAATACTAAACAAGATTATAATTTTTCAGATATAACCAACCTAGACCTTTTTAGTTGGCAGACAATAGATATTAGCTCTTTTACATTGGTAATAACATTCTCCCTTTCTTTTGGTACACTTACATACAAATCTAATACAATCATAGATGACCAATTTATGACCCAAACAATAAGCCCCTCAATCTAATCTCTATTGTATTTAAGTCCCTCTGGACCTATAGTATAATTGAACACCTAGATAGAGAGCATTGCTCAACAACCATTAAATGTAGATCTATGCATTATAAGAGTTGAAGGATGAACAGAGTACCAGAGATAGAAAAATAATATGACAAGGGAGGTAGGAAAAGAATAATAGAGGAGTGTAAAAATATTATAGTAATGAAGAAAGGGTATCGTGTAAGGATAACTGACCTAAAGTGATAGACAGGTAGAGTACTGGTGTAGAATTTTCGATGAACTTAGATAAAACTTATCAAAATGAGAAGAGTAATAAGGAGAATATATAAAGAAAAGAGAGAGGTTGATATAGGTGATTTCAATCATACCAATTTAAGAAATAAAAGACAATAAGAGAAAAAGAAACAAAACAGCAACAAAATAAAAGAAATCAGAACACACACACACACAAAACGAAAACAAAAACAAAAAGAGAAAAAAAGAAAAAAGGTGGGGGGAGATTCCTCACTGTTCTGAGTTCTTACCCAAGAGATACTAGGGTTGAGAATCTGGAGTTTAAAAAGCAGGTGACTGTATCAATATGGATATTGTTTTTATTCAAACTGTACCCAGAGCGGTCACTGTGTTTCTAGGAATGACCACAGTGACAGCAGGAATGGGGGAAAAGAGAGGAGAAAAAAAAGAAAAAAAAAGAAATGAATCATAACATTAGAAAAAAAGGTGTAGGTTAAATGGTAAAGAGAAAAATAAGAACATTTAAAAATGCAAATGAAATGGGGTAAAAAAATAAAAAAAGGGTATTCTTCAGTTTTTTTTGTTTTTGTTTTTTTGGTGGGGGAATGGTTAGGAAACTTGTGTCTCCACTAAATTCGGGATCTAAACACTTCACAAAGTCTTTTTCTCTTGTGATTTGGCTTTGTGGTTTTTCGGATGAGATTGTTTGTTTGGTAAAACAAAGCTGAGAGATCCGCGGGCAGCTTTGTTTACCAGGTCTGCCGCTGGCGCAGGGGGATGGACTTCAGCAGTGCTGGGACTGGATTTCTGGCTAAGGGGTCGCTGGGAAATCCTTTGCCAATTAGGTGGTGCTGTCAGCAACACCTCTCAGGTTCCAATTGCTTTGGCCTGGGTCAGCAGTCAGGATGGCACTGCTCTCAGCTGGTGGGGGAGGGGATTCCTCCCAATGTCGTTCCGGGAGCAGTAGTGGAAACTTCTCGGAGCTACTCACAAATTGCTGGATTCTCCTGTTCCGTGAAGCTGGCAGCTCTGTGCACGGCCTGGTGTCGGCTCTGGGCTCTGGCAGGCTCTGTAGGGCTCTGTCTGCAGCCGGCGGGTCTGCGCTACTGTGGAGTGCTTTCTCTGCTCTGATTCAGAAGAGCCTTTGTCTCCCGGCCGCTCTGCGGCCGAGCTCCATGCTCTCTTTTCACACTGGTATTCTTCCTTTTTTTCCTTTTTTTCCTCTCTGCCTGAGTTCTCTGTGGTCCTAAATCTTACTTAGGATCAATTTCTGTTAGTGGACTGTCTCCTGCACTGCCAGGACATGAATCTTGGCAGGAGCTCAGTATGTCTCACCCTGAACCTCCGCCATGTTCCACCGATCTTGTTGGTATTTTATCAGTGCTTCTTTGAAGTCTGCAATGTGGCCTATGTGGAAGTTTAGGGAAATTCTATGAGTAATCTCAGGCTATCCTATTCATAAGTCATAGAAAGATGCTGGTAGGACTACTTGTTATTAGAAGGAGAGAAGACATCTCTGTGCCAGCTCTTCAGTATATTTAAGTTTTCAAGTAGCCCTACCCAGCATTAATCTGGCTCTGATAAATATATTTTGTCCTTCTTAAATGTAATACAATTTTTATCATACAAAAGATAGCTTCTATCCTGGGTTATTAACATACCTCCATCGTGACACATACCTAGTAAGTTACGTGGATTTCCTTACATCTAATCTCAACCTTCTGAAAACCAGCCCCTTTTTCTTCTGACTTTGACCCAAAGATAACCTATTGATTCTGAGATAATCAGCACTGACTACCTAAAGAAGCAAACACTAGAAGAACAATAACCTGAAAATAATCCCTTTACAAATGTTCCAAACCTATTTGTGGGGAAGGAATGTTTTCCCTTTAACATTTCTTTTTTTATGCCTACTAGATCCTTTGTACATATTTTCTGAACTCAATGGATATAAGGATGAATTCAGAAGGGAATCCCAGGTATGGCACTATACAACACTTAGAGGAATAAGACACGGGCCTTTTATCTTGTTTCTTATAATATTGTCATTGTCATTGGTAAATCTACATTCTGAGTTTGTCTTCACATTCTAAACAACACTGGAATAATAAACCAGAGGTAAAAAATTTATTGAGAGTAGGAACAGAATTACATTTCAATAAAGACATAGATTTTAAGTACTCAGGAGGTTATTTTATAAGGAAGAATAAAAATAAATTTATAAAAATACCACTTGGCAGTGGCCTTTTTGTCTAGAATATTACTTTCTCAATATAACCCCCATTGAGGCAAAAGCAATATTAACAAATGATAAAGTTTTGCTGTAATTCTTAGTATTTTAATAAACATAGTAATAACATGCCAAGTAAATTAAACTCCTTAATCTTTTCCCCCTATTTTCCTCTAACACTGAACTGCTATAGTTGGAAAATTATCATTCCACAAACAAACTCACTAATCATCCAAGATTGATTAAAAAGAAAAGTTTTCTTGATTCCTGTGACCTCTAAGCTGAAGTCTTTGAATGGGAGATTAAAGCTTAATTATTTTGGTGTAAAAAGTTCAGTGCTATCAATCTGGCCTCTTCACCAATTTGAAAGTGTAAATTGCTTGGGTAATATAGGTACATTCTCTCTCCTTTCCTTTTGAAAAGAATTTATATTTTCAATTTCTAGATGAAAAATAATACCTTGGCTAAATACTAATCATATTTTTTTTCTGACAGACATGGTATAAACCAAGAGATTACCCAGAATACTAAAACCACTGTATGCATAAATCAATACTGCCTTTATTCATTTACTAATCTGCCTTTCAGATTTAAAAACACAAAAGTTTTTGGGAACAAAGACCACCTTGTGAAAGTTTTACTTCTTAAACTATTTTAAGTTAACTGTTTTCTGTATTAAAGATAGGCAGACAACTACCAAACTAACATTGCATTCATAAACTGTTTTGTGGAATGGCAAATTCTTTATACAACTACTTAAAGATAATAAAAATATTCAAAAATTATCGTACTCACAACTTTTCCCCACCTTTCTCATAAGTAGAGTTCCACATAGAAATCATAATGCATATTGCATGTATGGATTTCCCAAAGTAACCTGTAAGTTCACATATGTTAGTTTACAAAATATTAACAAGAAAGTAGATGTAGAACTTTTTAGAAAAGCTATTTTCAGGCTATTGATTTGTATGTGATACCACCACGTATGATTTTTCTATGACTCATTTATATTGTCTCAAGATGAACACCTAAGCCCTGTTGTGCATACCTGTCCATTTCTTTTCCTCCTATAACCAAATCATCTCTCAGGGATTCCCTGAGTCTCTTCCTAGAATCCAGGCAGAAGAGAAAAAGATATCAGGACAAACATCTCAAATTCTAGTTTTGGCTCTTCCCATTTTTTTTATCAATTCCATTTGTAGTAAAATTATAAAGAAGCATAATTAGTCTGATGAAATAAACTTTTCTATGACATTATGTAATAATGCTCCAGAAGTTTTATCAGATACAGAATTTATGAAAAATGTCAACACAGTTTTTGCCATGCCACTTAATACCCTTACTTCTAGAACTTTACTCAGACACAATATGAATCATTTACTATATAATGTTTTGTTTGGGTTTTCTTTGTCTTTTTTGCCTTGTGTTAATACTGGGACCTTGAACTCTAGACCTCCTTTTCTTCCTTGACATTTTCACTCAGGGCTGGCTGGCATTGAACCCCCTGCTCTTTTGATAGATAAATGGAGGTGAGAGTCTCATGCATTTTGTTCCCAAGAAAAATCTGATTTCTGACCAAGATCCTTAGGTTTCAGCCATCTTAGTAGCCAAGATTACAGATGAGACAGCACCTAGCAACGTTTCATGTTCTTTCAAATAATATCCATAGCACCCACCATTGGGTCATTACCAAACTGATTTCTTATATTAGAGTTTTGGTTTCTAGCTGTCCTTTTCACTGTTAATAATAAACTTCTTAACTATATCAACATGACTACAATGAAAAGATGTCTTCTGTTAAAAATTAGGTCTTTCTATATAAATGATTAAAACCCCTTCTTTTCTAAAAGCAGTAGTTTCTAATTATATTTAAATTTTTAACCTCAAATTGCCAGACCCTTATATCAACTTCTGTAATCATCATCCATGCATTAAGTAGGTCAAGCAGTCCAATTGTTTTGATTGAATTACGTCAATCCCTCTCTTTTCCAGCACAGGATGTCTATAAAGGCATCTATCTCTCTATCAAAAACAAGTTAATAACCAGCATGTTTTAATTTATCTCTTTTAAAAGCATTTTAAAAGTAGCGATTATATTTATTTAGTTAGGTAGTTGTGGGGCTTGTACTCAGGGCCTGGGCACTGTCATTGAGCTCTTCAGCTCAAAGCTACCGCCTTACCCTTTGAGTCACAGCACACTTCCTGTTTTCTAGTGGTTAACTGGAGATGAGTCTTAAGATCTCTAGTGCCCAGGCTGGCTTTGAACCTTGATCCTTAGATCTCATCCTCCTGAGTGTCTTGGTTTATAGGCGTGAGCCTCCATGACCGGCTATTTTCAGCTTGTTAAAGTTGATTTCATTATCAGGTTGATGTACCAAGGGGTTACAATTACATACAAAAGGTCTTGAGTACATTTCTCCTCCAACATTGTGTCCCCCTCCTGTCTTTCTCTCACTTTCCTTCCCTCATCCCCCTACAATTTGTAAAGTTTATTTACAACTTGTCCCTTTGTCCCTTGTCTTACCATTTTTGTTACTCCCCTTCCCTTCCCTAATTCAAATAAACATAGATACAACACACCAGTTGCCAAAATGAGATAGAGTAACAACATGGCATAAACCATAGAAGGAAAACACTGAAAGAAACAAGAAAGAACTTCACATAGTACATTAAAAATGGCAACCACAAAGAAAAGCTTCTTGATTCCTTATCCTGCAGTTCACTTTGCTAAGCAACATCCTATATGGTCATAGGTACATAGTTAACAAACTTAAGGCTCCATGGTTTCCCTCATTAGTCATAATTTCCTCTTCTATAAGAAAATAAACATCTTGGTCCCACCATTAACCTCTGTGTGTATATACAGTGATCTCTCACCCATACCTCGCCTACATTCTATATATCCACAAAGTGCCAGTGTTAAGTAGTCAACCTTAGTTATATCATGGTTAGCTTATTGCTATATCACCAGTATTCTTGCTTCGCAGTGAGCTCTGGAATATCCATGAGAGGTGAGGAATCACTATTTACATATATCTGCATATATATGCATATAATCTTAATATACGTGTATATATTTTTAATATATACATTTATATGCATATATGTATATATTCTTGATAGATAGATAGATAGATAGATAGATAGATAGATAGATAGATAGATAGATAGATGATAGATAATTTAGGCCAGTGAAGTCACAATAACTGAACTACAATATAATGAGGGATTACTGTACTATGATGTGAAGATACAAAGAGAAACTAACTCTCTCTGGTGACCTGAATGGCACTTAATTTTCTAGTTCTTTTTTTTTTTGAAGGTGGGGTCAGATCATTAGGCTTGAACTCTGGGCTTGGATGCTATCATTGAGCTCTTTAGCTCAAGGTTAGCCCTCTACTGCTTGAGCTACTGTGCCAATTCCAGGCACTTACATTTCAATGCCTCATATTATCTAACCCAATCTCCTCAGTATGCAGATGTAAGATAGTTATTATTACTTTCATATAACAGGAAAAGGGCAGAGGTATATATAATATCAGAGTAATTTCTCCAAAGGCAATAAGCCATGAAGTAGCACAGAAAACATTCACACCCAGGTTGCATGGACTTCCAGATCTGTATTTTCTCACTGCATTACATTGCCTCTCAAGAATAAACAAAGATGATTTGTATAAAAATGATTATATCCTGCAAGTACCTTAACTCCAAAAGCATTTGGTTTCTTTTCTCTGTGAAAACAAAAATAAGCCCACAGGCAAGATATTCAAATATTCCTAGAGGCCTAACTGCATGTTCAAAGGAAACATACAGTCTGTGGATACATATTTCAAAGGTGTCAGTCAAAAGGCTGACCAGACTCAGTTACAGAGCAGAGATAGGCCTCTAACATCTGATAACTCCCTCAAAAATGAGTAATAGCTGGGCACAATAGCTCAGGTCTGTAATCCTAGCTACTCAGAGGCTGAGATCTGAAGATCAAGGTTCAAAGCCAGCCCAGAAAAGAGGAAATGGGGCTTGGCTCAAGGGTAGGGTATTAGCCTTGAGCTGAAGAGCTCAGGGACACCACCCAGGCCAAGTTCAAGCCCCATGAACCACAAAGAAGAAAGAAGAAGAAGGAAGAAGAGAAGGAGAAGGAGAAGGAGGAGGAGGAGGAAGAGGAAGAGGAGGAGGAGGAGGAGGAGGAAGAGTCATTGCGTCAAATAATGTAGGTAACCAAACTAACACTTTGGATCCATGTAGAATAAAGCTCCTTCCCATTAACACATTGACTTGTTTAAAATAGTGGTAGATTGTGCTAATCAAAACATGTCTTTAGCATATTCTTCATCTTTTTTCTATAATATAGACAAAACCTGTACGTCTGCTACTTCCCTGTCAAGAATGCTATTTGGAGCCAAGAAATAAACAAAATCAATATAATAGTGTCTTTATTAAGAATATTGCTTTAGGGGCCAGGAGTTTGGCCTAGTGGTAGAGTGCTTGCCTAGCATGCACGAAGACCCGGGTTCGATTCCTCAGTACTCCACATACATAACAAAAAGCCAGAAGTGGTGCTGAGGCTCAAGTGGTAGAGCTCTAGCCTTGAGAAAGTCCAAGGACAGTGATCAAACCCTGGGCTCAAGCCCAGGACTGGCAAAAAAAAAGAATATTGCTTTAAATTAGTGTCCCAATCTGGTGAATTTAGATGAACAATGACAATATACAATGTTCTAATTATCTTCATATTTATTTATTCATTTTGATGTCATAAGACTCCTTTTATGTTGGCAAGGAAAATACTACTATATTTTTAAGGTGTTCTTTGTTTTTGTTTTTTGCTTTGCTTTTTTATTCCTTTGAGACAAAGCATTGAGTTTAAGATAAATATACACAGCCATGGATTATGCTTTCAGCTGCTGTGAAAGAACAAAGAATCTGCAGCTAAGGTTTTTCAAATGACATTGACCATGTTGAGGCTAGATCAAGAACAAACTTATTAACACCAGCAAAGCCAATGAAGCATCAAAAGTTCTGTGTTTCTAATCACTTTATGTGAAACATCTCCTGGTGTGTCCAGAAGAATCATTGCCAATAAACATCAGTGTTAAAATTCAGCTGCTTTGCAAGATACCACCATTTGCCAAAGATATAGTTCATACAATCAATGTGCTCATTTCCTCTGAATTTACTGTTCAAATAGGACAATTACTATGTTCTTCTTCATGCATATCTTTCTCATAATGTTTAATGATAAAGTCTTGTATCATCCTGTATTATGAGGAACAACAGCCAACATTTTAGGTAGTTGCTTTGTAGCATCCCCTCTCTTGATAAGAGTGAAAAATGAATATGTATTTTAATTTGGAAGTTATAACCCCACATTATTATCTCTCTACTTATTTCCCCAAGTCTTAATGTCTTTATGTCTTGTTATGGTATCTGGTTCCATCTCACAGCCTTACTAACTGCAGTTTATTCAGCAAACAGGTGATCGTAATCTGAAAAGTTTAAGAATCTCACTAAATACATTGTACCTAACGATGAGTGACCTGAGCGTGGCATGTGTCCTTACACTGCAGGTGTTTAGATAACTACATCTAGCAAATGCACTAATACTGGCCTGAGGGCAAGCAGACTGGATGATCAGCCCATCTAAGCAGAAAGTTCATGAAAGGTCTCCTTGACCAGTAATTTTTAGTTAAACTTTTAAATGTAAGGATTACATGCATAAATAAGATAGATATTCAATGAAAGAAGTAAAAGTAAAGTTTAGGGGAAAAGGATGAGATGTCATGAATCTAATTAGCAATGTGAAAACTATGCATATCATTTTTCCTGTTTTGAGTATTCTACCTCATTATTTTTGTAATGTTATCTTTACGTAATTGTAAAAAAGATTTGCTATAAATAGAACTCAAATTGATCAATGTGTCACCCCTTTAAACATATGCACGTTACTCACTTTTTTCTTTACCTAAAAATATGTTTAGGAGATTGGAAGTAAAATGTGGACTTTTAGAAGTTCATATTGGTAGAAGGGGAAAGAAACAATTGGAGATACCAAGATGACATTGATATTAAGGGAAGACAAGTACCGATAAACAGCTCCACCATGAAAAAGAAGAAGCATTCAATTATATGCAGAAAAGTGAATACATCTTCAAAGTGTTTTGCTAAGCAATATATATATACATAAATTTATATATATTTAAATATCTATACATATTTACAAACATACAAAAAGGAGTGATGGAGCAGATGAATGCTTATGTGGGAAGAAAGGAGCACAGTGTCAAGGGGTCAGAACAGTAGCTAGGGATTGTAATGCTCTGTGAAATGATATAAATCATCTATATGATGGTTTAAAATGTGAACATATATGTCTAAATCAATTGAATTGTATACTAAACATAGGTACATTTTGCTACTGGCTTGGGTAGCATAGCAAAAATAATGTTGACTGTTGAAGGGAAAATATATGATATCAACAAAATTATAATATATAATTAAAAATGGTGTAAAGAAAAGTAAGACTTCATTCTTGGCAATATTTGATTCACTATGGCTCATTGGCACATGTTGAAACTTTTTAAATAAAAGTCCACAAACACAACAGATCAAAGAAAGTTTGGACAAATGGGACTGGATTAAACTGCAGAGCTTCTGTATGGCCAAGGATATAGCTAGAAAGTTAAATAGAACTGTCCATCTTGGGGGTGAAGACAGAAGGTAAAAACTGGGAAAGAGTGAGGGAAGAGGAGACATGCTTCAAAAAGAATTGTACTCATTATCTGATTTATGTAAGTAACTATTCTGTGTGTCACTTCTATAGTAACAATAAAATGAAAAAAGGTTATTAATGAGATTTTAGAACATCCACACCTACTGTAACATGATATGAAAATATCTAGGATTTGGTGATGAATTTAGAGATATTGCTTATATTACTAGTCTTTCTTGAATACACACATAATAAAAAGTTTTGTGAAATTGATTCAATGAATGTAAAAAAGAAAATCCACAGAGTGGAAGAAGATCTTTACTAGCTGTACAACAGACTAGGGTCTCATATCTAAAATATACCCACAGATCAAAATATTCAATCTCTCAAAAACTAATCTTCAAAGAAACAACCATTCCATTAAAAAATGGGCTAAAGACATAGAGACATCTCTGAAGAGGAAATAAGAATGGTCTACAGACACATGAAGAAATGCTCAAAATCTCTGGCCATAAAAGAAATGCAAATCAAAACAACCCTGAGATTCCACCTAACTCCATTTAGAATAGCCATGATCAAGAAATCTAATTACAACAGATGCTGGTGGGGATGTGGCCAGGAGGAATTACTACTACACTCTTGGTGGGAGTGTATACTTTTTCAGTCTTTCTGGAAAACAGTATGGTGATTCCTTGAAGGTCTAAACATAGAGCTCCCCTATGACCCAACGATTCCACTCCTTAGCATTTACCCAAATGTCCAGAAACAAGGATAGCCTAAAGCCACTAGCACAACGATGTTCATTGCTGCGTTATTTACCATAGCTGAGATATGGAACCAGTCCAGATGTCCCTCAGTAGATGAATGGATCAAGAAAATGTGGTACTTATATACAGTGGAATTCTAGGCCGACATTAGAAAGAATGACCTCGCCCCATTTGTAAGGAAATGGAAAGTTTTAAGTGGAGTAAGTCAGACCCAAAGGAGCTTAGGCTCACCTCATTTGTAATAATTAGTACACATCTAGGACTCTCCTAGCAAAGGATCACAATAGCTCAAAAGCTATGTACATATGGTCATACAGGATAAGACTAAAGGAAATGAACTCTAGGTTATGGAAACAAAAGGGTTATCTTTGTGATTGTTGTTCTTAATATACTATGTGAAGGTATTTTCTCTTTTTTCCCACTTATCTTGTGTTACTGTATCTGATTTTGTCACCTGGTATATTGTATGTCAGTTTGTTTATTTGAAATAGGGAAGGGATGAGGTAAAACAAGATGAATGGGAGGGGTGGAGGGAGGGAAAGGGGAACAAAATCATGAGAAGAAGTATCAAGGTTGGAGAAGTTATGTACCCATTACCTGATGAATGTAACTGTAACCCCTCTATACATTATTCTGACAATAAAACACAATTTTTAAAACAAGAAATAAAATGCCGATTGATTGTGGTGTATTTGAAACAAGATCTGTCCATATGGTCCACAATGCCCATGAACTTGCTATTGCTATGGAAACCAGGCTGATTTCAAACATGAAATCTTCCTTACTTAGTATCCTCATATGGAATTACAGGCAGAGACCGCAATGCCTATTGTAATGTATAATCTTTTAGAATATGTTGAATATGAACTTTCCTTAAATTTCTATTTTAAAATTTAGGCTGGAGATTACACATATACAATGATGTCAAGATCTCATAGTTTTGAGGCTGACACACCACATGGCTAAGTCCTAATTCCAGCCTTGATTTTCACTGATGGTTGTAAAACAGGGTCTCACTTCACTCTTTTTTCACCATTGCTGGGATCAAAGGCAGGCACATGGCACTGTATCCAGATGTACTAGCCAATCTAGCTATACACACACACACACACACACACACACACACACATATGTTTATATATATGGACTAGCATATTACTGTAGTATTCATAATGACAGGCTTCCACGTAATTTGAGATGAAAATCACACACAGCTGTGCCCAGCTATGGGTTGAGAACGAGTCTCACAAACAGTTGCCTGAAATTTCCTTATACTATGTTCTTACTAATTTCAGTTTAAGGAGTAGATATGATTACAGGCATGAGCCATTAATGCATGTCTTCTAGGCTTTGTTTTTTTTTTTGCTTACTTTTGTTTGATTATTGGATGCAATTGATGATTCTTGCTGCCTGGATAAAAAAATTACCTGGATTCAACATTTTTAAATTTTAAATTTAATATAAACTGTGTCTGTGCACTTACTGTGTTTTAAGAATATATGATATCTTAGTAGCTATTTCAATTCAGATTATTCAATGTTTCACCTGTATAACCGAGTGCTGCCTTTAATATTGTACGTCTGCATTGGTGAGTGACACTGATTCTTCACAAACAGACATTGTAGCCTACCCTGTTGTGGTCCTTCATTTCACATCTTAGATTTTCTCAGCCGTAGACTAACACATATACATCAGCTAGATGCTTAAATTATGGCCTTTTGGTAAGCTCAAAGCAGATTCTATGGCAATGTGGTATTTAGTACTACTTTCACATGCCTAATAGAAAACCAAAGGTTTGATTTTTATTTAAAAAGTGGGCTTATGTTTATATTTAGATAGAAATTATCATCCTGTGACTGTCAACTTTACTAGTTTTTCTTATAAAGAGTAAACATTGGCAGAGCACATACATACAGTTTGGTTATTTGTCAAAATGCAAAATCAGCAAAGTTTGAAAAAAGTAGAGAGCAAATTTCCAATACAGCTGACACATAGGCAATCACCGCAGAAGGAAAATCAAAGCACCTAGTTCACTGCTGCTGGATTACAGCACAAAATGGGTGGGATGTGTTTGACTTTAATTTTAACCTGGAGAGATGTTTTTCCCATCTTAACTATGATTTTTATTAAAATAAAACCATGATATCATGCACAGAAAAGAAAATACAAAGGAATTTTTAAAAATTATTTGATTTAACATAGGGAATGACGAAGAATGCAATGGAAAATTCCAGGGATAGACAAGGAGAGCCAAGAAACATGAGTTTTGTGAAAAACAAAGAGGAAACAAAAAAATTATTTTAAGTGAAAGATGAAATTCAATGGAATCAATTGGGTAAACTTCAATCACCATGGAGATTAATAACAAAGATGTAAATAAATAACTAGATAGTTTTATGATTCAGAGCAGGCTTTGGATTCAAGATGAATGTTTTAGAAGAGAGATGCATTACAATTTCAGCTTTTCAATAAAGAGATAAAAATCCACACCCACGGAGGAAGATAGTATAGTTACAGACTTGACACCGGTACAGAAATCAAATCCTCCATGAGTCTGTTCTTGGTCTATCCTCAAAATATTTCTCAATTTCCCTTGCTTGATTATCTAGTGCATTTCCCCATGAAAGGAGAGCATGATTACACTTTTCTTGCTGGGAAAATGAGAAGCCCTTCATGACTTGGATGGATGGCCAGTAACCTGCCCAGTACTTGTAAAAGTGATACGGGCCTTCCCATGACTTACATGTAAATGAAGAAAAAGAAAAGGAAACCAGTATTCCACTTCGGATAATTTTCTATCCAATAGTTTTAATTGTTTCCTTCATAAAAAATAATTTGCTGTTATAATTTTGAATTACCTTAAAGTGTAAATTTGACTCTGGAGAAACAGATGTGTGTAGCATAACTCTCTGAACAATTCAACATTATGTGGTATTGTTTACATGATTCCTTGGCAAGATTCTAACAAGGAAATGAGCAAAAGGTGCAATTGTGTAATAAATGAACTCCTAAATATCACACTATCATCGTAATAGAATCAGAACCGTAAAACAAATAATTTCAATTATGACATGATTTTGCTTAAAGAAATATAAACAATAAACTTTTCAGTTCATTTTACCATATTCTTATTATCTTGATTGCAAAACTAGTAAGGGTGAAACCATAGACAAATCTCCAACACTTATTTAGTTTCTGAAAACGCATACAAACTAATAATAAATTTACATAATTATATGTAAATCACTATTAAATCTACATGATAAATTCAGTCTCATTAGATATTTAATTAGTGTAGACTAAATATGCACAGAAAAACAAAATCCATCATTAATATTTAATTGATGTCTTTATAAAGCCAATATATATTCATGATTTCAGAAATACTGCAGAGGTTCATCTGTCACAATGGATAGGACATTGGATGTTTTAACTCAAAAATAAAGTCTAATAATTTGAAAATCTTTGCTAATCTTTTAAAAGTATATATTACAAAATATATTGGGGTGTGGTGAAGCATACCTATAGTGCCAGCTACTGTGGTAGGAGGTTCACCTAAACAAAGTAATTCAAGACTAGTCTGAACAATATAAACAGTCTTCTCTCAAAAACAAAATCCATGCTAGGTGTAGGTAACTCACGCCTGTAATCTTAGCTACTCAGGAGGCTGAGATCTGCTGATTGTGGTTCAAGCCAGCCTGGGCAAGAAAGTCCATGTGACTCTATCTCAAATTAACCACCAGAAAACCAGAAGTGGTGCTGTGGCTGAAGTGGTAGAACACTCCCCTTGAGCTGAAGAGCTCAGGGACAGAGCCCACCAAGAGTTCAAGCCCCATGACTGATAAAAAATAAATAAAGTAAAATAAATAAAGAAAAATAAAAACAAAATCCAAAGACATGTAGAAAGGGAGTACATGCTCATATATACACACATGCAAATCTAAGTAAGCATTATTATCATGGTAGAATGCAAAAACTGCTTCCTGTAGTATGTAGTTTCTTGTTGGAAATTGTTATACCTCCTGGAATGCATTATCTGCCCCAAATTGCTTTTGCATTTCAAGGCCTTTTGTGCCTGTATATGAATTTTTTGGACTGTTTATATCAATGAAGAGGGATATGGGGCTTTTGGTGGATATAGCACTGAATTTGTCAATAGCTTTCAACAGTATTGTCACTTTCATGATATTAATTCTGTCAATTCAAGAACATGGGAGGTCTTCACATTTTTGTCATATTCAATTTTCTTCCAGATTTTTGTCATTTTCAATTTTAGAGATCCTTTGCATTCTTGCTTCGTTTGGTCCGTAGGCATTTGGGGAGCAAGTATTCCAAATGAACTTGCTTTCCTCATTTCAGTATCAATCTCACAATTGGCTTACAGGAAAACTATTGATGTTTGTGGATTGATTTTATTCCTAACCACTCTGCCAAAATTTTTATTCAGCTCTTAGAATTAAAAAAGGAGCCTACAGGGTTCTTTACAGGATCATGTCATCTGCAAATAGGGATAGTTTCATTTCTTCCTTCCATATTTTGATCCCCTTTCTGTCTTTCTTTGGCCTTTTGCTCTAGCTTAGGAATTCCATCACGACTCTGAAAAGGAGTGGAGAAAGTGACATCCTTGCTTTGATCATGATTGTTGAGGAAATGGTTTTCATTTTCTATGTTACTTATAATGCTGGTTGTAAGTTTGGCAAAGAGCCTTCATTGTGTTGAGGAATGTTCGGTAAACAGAGAGGTTTTTTTTTTTAAATCGGTTCTGATTTGATGTTTTTTAAATTTAATTCTCTCAACTGCTCAACATTTTTGTTACATATAGAAAATAAGGCTGAGTTCCATTCCACTGCCTCACACAGTATTCCTAGATAATTGAGAGGTTAAGATCTAGAGGATCTTTGAAGTTAGAATAGAACAAAACTTCTATAGATTCAGTCTCCAAAATAACTCATACATAGGATACAGAACCAAACGAACTAAGAAGCCCAGTATGTTAGAGGCATTCTTCAGTTCAAATAAATAATTAAACTAAAGGTGTAGTATCCACATGTATAAAAATATTAAATGCTACTTATTTCCTGGATGTGAAAAGTTTACTTTTTCCCTGTTTTATTTTAGAAAGTATTCCCCTTCTTCTAAAGGTAAACAACACTGTTAACTGTCCTTTCTGGTTCCCTGTGGTTAACAATTTCTCACCATTGATTGCTATAAAATTAATAGACCAAAATGCTAAAAATGGAAATGTCTAAATTACTTTTGGAACTCATAACTAGTAAAAATATAAAATGTTTATTTTACATTAGCAATTTAAAAAATCACACTGGATCATATACAGGGTTACAGAGCCTATTTTTCCCTATTAACAACATCAAGTCCAAACAAGTAAAAAAAATCTCATGTACAAATATTCCTGTACATTTTATACAAGACTTTGGTTAATAATTTTCTTCACTACTTAATTACTGCAGAAATATTGAACAAACAGGTAAACAGAATGCAGTAAAATACTCTCAAATAATTTTTAACTCAATTTTTAATATAAAGATTGTAAGATATATATTTCCTTCATTTTGAACATTAGATGCCCCATTGACTTTAAAATTTTTAAAGCCTGTCAATAACTTGCATTGGTCAAATTTAGGCACCCATCATATTATGGAAGAAGTTCTGTTGTTATTTCTATGGAAGATGGTTGAAAAAGGCTTACATTTATACTTAATGCCCAACTGACATACATAGCAAAAATAAATCTTCTGAAAAAAATCTCCCTCCCAATGCTAAAGCAATCTCCCAGTCACTATACTAATTAACTTTGTTCCAAGATGTTCTGGTAAAATAATGCAACATCCAATACAAAGAATGGAAAATGTATCCCAAACATGCTTTATCCCATCCAGCATGGGGGGCAGAGCCAAGTTGGACAAAGGACAGGCACTTACTCCATGGTCCTTAGTAATGCTGGTGAAAACATGTTTTCTCCTCCAGGGCTTTGAAACTCCTGAATCAACAACAAGTTGAATCACACCATGCTGAAAATCTTTACCTTATGAAAAGGATCTTTTCAAAACAAGATAGGCCATTCTCGGAAATACTTTGTGAAAAACTCCTTTGGGTGTGTGTTGGGATGGAGTGGGATATTGTGAGTTCTCATTTGTCCCTGGATTACTCAATATTTCATGAGAAAATGAAAAAAAAAAGTCCAATGATGTGTTTTGCTTTTAGAAAAAAGTACTTATCCTAGGGCCCTGAAAAAGTTAAGAACCAAGTTTCAAATGCACTAATAAAAAACTCATATTCTACAAAAAAACCCCAATGATATCTTTTGTCCAATCAATCACCAAAAAAAAAGTCATAAAAGGAGCTGTGATTCAAGAGTTAGAGCACTAGCCTTGACAAAAACAGCTCAGGGACAGTGCCTGAATTCAAGCCCTCGGATTTGCACACAAATAAGTCATTTGGCATTCATTATTAAAGTAAAGAAGACTTGAACTATAACTCCTAGTTCTTTTACCTGAATTGACATGCAAAGCAGAACTTTATTAGAATAAACATCAGAGATTTCAGTTAATATTACTAATAAATCAAAAATATCAGGAGTCAGGTACCAGTGTCTCATGACTGTAATCCTAGCTAGTTGGGAAACTGAGATCTGAGGATCACAGTTCAAAGCCACCTGGAGCACTAAAGTCTGTGGTGCTGTGGCTCAAGGGGTAGGGCTGTAGCTTTGATCTGAAAAGCTTAGGAACAGTAACCAAGACCAGAGTTTAAGCCTCATGGTTGACAAAACAACAACAACAGGTAGCTACAGGGGACAAGCATACCATGAGCTCTTAAATATCTAAAATGTGATGGAACCTATTCAGAAACTGAGTAAAGGCTCCAGGATTTTGGCCTAATGGTAGAGCGCTTGCCTAGCATGCACGAAGACTCAGGTTCAATTCCTCAGTACCATATACATATAAGAAGCCGAAAATAGTATTGTGGCTCAAGCAATAGAGCTCCAGCCTTGAGAAAGCCCAAGGATAGTGGTCAGGCCCTGAGTTCAGGCCACAGGACTGGGAAAAAAAATAACAACTGAGTAAACACAGGAAAAAATAACAACTGAGTAAACACAGATAAGCACAGGTTTCAAAAATATTTTTTGAAAATCTTAGCAGTATCTGAGCACATTGTATCAGATTCTTTCATCATAGCTCTTAGAAACAAAATCATACAGAAAATGATCAATGAAATCTACTTACAAAACTCATAAAATTGTACCTAAGTGTTTCCAAAATATATTTAACTATATTTTTATATTCTGGATTATAGAATTATTTTAGCAATAAAATATTGTCAGGATTGCAGAGCAGATTAACATTAATATATTAATATGGAATTTCATGGGAGAATAAGAATTTATCCCTTGGGCACTAAGTGGCTCATACTTGTAATCCTTTTCACTCAGGAGACTGAAATCTGCGACAGTTTGAAGTCAACTGAAACAGAAAAGTCTGCAATATCTCCAACCAATCAGAAAAAAAAGCTGAAAATAGAGATGTGGTTCAAGTGGTAGAACACTAGCTTTGAGGGCAACATCCAAGAGATATTGGATAACACTGAATTATAGGAGGGGGAGGGAGGGAGAGAGAGAGAGAGAGAGAGAGAGAGAGAGAGAGAGAGAGAGAGAGAGAGAGAGAGAGAGAGAGAGAGAGAGAGAGAGAGAGAGAGAGAGAGAGAGAGAGAGAGAGGAGAGAGAGAGGGAGGGAGGGAGGGAGGGAGGGAGAGGGAGAGGGAGGGAGGGAGAGGGAGAGGGAGAGGGAGAGAATTATAGTGAAAAAGCCACTAAAAGTTGAAACTTTAAAGTTATCAGGAGCATTAAACTTTTCTGATAAGTAAGGATAGAGTTAGATAATAAGATGAGACAAAGAAGACCCCTGGTACTGTGCAAATAGAAAAATGAAAGTTAAGTCTGTCATAGGCAAGTTCAAAGAAACAATTATAATAGAAAAATATTCAAATGAGGGGTAATGATGTATACATCACTGTAACCCCTGGGTTATTACTGAGACCAATCATAGCTTATTTTATCACTGTTGTCATTTTCTTTTGTTTACAATCTCTTCTTTCCTTGCTCTAAAGCTATCAGTTCTATTATAGCACAACCTAAGATATTGATAGTGAGTCAGTATGACATGATATGCTCTAGAGAATTGTGCAATAATCATGGGACATATAAATGGGATGATAATTTTTCCATTAAGTAAGGTGAAGGTAGAAAATAAACAAATCTCAAAATCTATAGAAATAATAAGAGAATAATTGCATATTCTGCCTGTTTCTCTAAACGTGATATGGGAAGACAAGAGGTAAAAGTTTTAACAGTAGCCAAATTCTCTAAGAATGAATGTCAGGAAGCCCTTATTGATAGTGGGTAATTGACTTTTTGTCCAAGAAGTGTTAGTAGCAGGAAATTAAATGGTTTTCACCAAAGTGAGGAGTTATATAACTATAAAATATTAATTATATAATGTTACTAAGAAAAACTGGGTCATGAATCAACTTTCAGATTAAAGTGGAGAAAATTAATCCATACCACATAATAGAAAGTAACTCATGGTAATTATTCAGAATACAATAATTGATTAGAACCATGTGTCCAAGAAAAAATTACCAGCTATATAAACCATTTAAATTTAAATTAATTCAAGTAGAATAAAATAAATCCCACTGTTCAACTGTTGAAGGTCTTAAATCATATTTGAATGTGACTAGTTACTTTTGTATTTGTTAGTATAAATCCTAGGATATTTTGATCATAATTCACAATTCCATTGGAAAGTACTAATAAAATGACCAGAAGTATTGTCAGTAAAGTTCCTTGTTTCTTAGTGAGAAATACATGTTGTATTATCATTTTAATACAGGGGAACTTGGAACTGAAACAAAGTTCCACAGGAAATGAAGTCTAGTGAGAAACAAGTTTTGTGAGTGCTATAAAGTTCTCAAAAATACTTCCTACCATGACCCACATTATAGATATAAAGAATAGTATACATTAACATAATTGAAGTAACTAAAAATTTCTGCAGCGCTAATATCTTTGTTCATTTTTTTGAAATGTTCACATGAAGATGTAACTGTTTTGTTAGTCCTCTAAGACCTGTTCTGAGTTATAAAGGCATTTTTCATAGATGTAATTTATTTACCCAATTTGTAAATCCAATCTTGTGTTAAAGTGGCATTTAATAGAAAAATGCAGTCAGAAAAATATGAGTTTTGGAAGCAGCATTTTATTTAATTAACTTTTCAAAACAATTCTTCACTGCTTACAAGTTCAGCAACAGTTGACAATTCAATATTCAGTAACTTTTCCAAGGTTAACTATTCATGGAATGATATAGAAGAGATTATAGAAAAACTTGTTTCTTCCCAAATCCTAGGCCTTTCTCCATTTTTTTACACTTAGAATTTTATATTACTTCAAAATAGGGTAAAGCCACCATAGTTACCAACAACAAAACCCAAAACACCACAAAAATACACTTTAATTTGAAGTGGAATGCTAGTAGTTTATACATGAAATTCTAGCTATTTAGAAGACTGCGATCTGAAGATTACAATTCAAAGCAGCTAGGGGAGATAAATCCAAGTGACTACTACCTTTCTTTAACCAGAAAAAATCCAGAAGTGAAGATATGGCTCAAGTGGTAGAGCACCAGTGAAGCAAATTATCAAATAAGCCAAGCAAGTGTTAAGACCCTGAGTTCAAATTCCATTTTTTCAATTGACAGATAAGATTTGCTTTATTTTGTAATATATGCTATAATAATATTGCTATGACATCAAATAACATGCAAAACACATAAATAAGCATTTCCAAGGGAAAAGTAGAAGATAAAAAAATAGTAAGTTGATTAGAACTTTCAAAAATACTGATCCTTTGACTGGTTACAGGAGACAAATATGACCTATTTTAATGACCTACTCTTCTTGCTTCTCTAGTATTATTAAGATGATTAGTGGCTTTTGAGGACGCTGCTTTCACATATAGTAATGCTATTTTATTGAGGTAGGCTGCCAAGAAAATTCCAGAATAACAATCTAAATATATTCTCCTCCTGCCTTTCTAAGATATATTTGTCACCTTAGTAAGTGGTCATTATCTAGGTGAATAGCAAGAAATTATTGAATTATCAGTAAATTCTAAATTGCCTTCCTAAGGCCATTTTCCCAATCTTTAGTGCTGCTTGTATGCTTGAGTGGGTAATTGGCAATTAATTAGTAATTAACTTCATCAATTCTAATTAGTGAATTTTCAATATTTCAGCTACAGCAAATATATCACAAAACCACTTCTAAATTATAACCAAAAATTCTACATACACTAGATCAAAATTTACATTTTGTCCTTTACTACTCACATTAACTTCAGTTCTATTCTTATGGTGATTTTTACAAGACAAGTGGAGTTTAACTATAGATAACTGGAAGGAGACTGCTTTCTTGAACAGTGGAGCATGGAAGACAAGCATGTTATCACTGTCAATAGGAAAAATGAAAGGAGGAAGTTTGAGTAGACCAGATGCTTTGTGTAATGAAACAGAGGTAGACAAGAGGAAAACTGATTACAGTACATCTTCAATCTAAGTGAAAAATATATTATAGTTTTTTTCATTTTGAGGCTGAGTCTCACTGGGTTGGTCATGCAGGTCTGGAACATATAATCCTTTTGTCTTACCCTCCCAGACTATAATTGACCCCACCCCTCAGTACATCAGAATTTCTCATTCTTTCATTCTTCTTACATGCTTACTCGTCTCAGTAACCTGAGCAGTCATTATCTGTTGGGGACCGACTGTGGGGTCAGTGACCGACTGTGGGGTTAGTGACTGTGTCTGTGGGGTCAGTGACCTTGGACCCACACAATTGTGTACACAAGGAAGTAGTTCTTATCATGATAACTTTAAGCAATGTCAATCACTTCTTATCAAGATGACTTTAAGCAATGTCAATCACTTCATATTTATACTATTTGTGACTTGATTACTATTTTGTATGAATGTAGCCTCTGGCAGTTCCCTAGTTTTAAGAAGAGTATTTAAGGTCGGAACTTGAAATAAACTGGGCTGCAGTCTTTACCTGGGCTGCAGACCTCCTGGACCCCATCTGTTTGTCTCTCTTCTATTTTTTCCTAGTCCCTGCCCCCTATTTCAGGAATCCCAATTTGCTGCCGGCTGGCTCCAGCAATTATCCTACCCTTACACCCCACTACAATATATTCTCCCTTAGACACTCATCTTCTACAGGGTCATGTCACTATATTCAACATGTGGGTGAAATAATGTAGTTGCTTACCTTCTGTGCCTGAAAAAAAATGCAGTAGCATTGCTGGACAAATACTGAATTATCTGAACAGAAATAAGGAATGCAATCTCATTTATTTTATTTTTTTCTTTTATGTATATATATTATTGTAATTAATGGAAGGGTTACATCATATTCACCAGATAGAAAATGCATTACTTCACAAACATTGATACCCTTTCTCATGTCTTGGTCCCCATTTTCCCTCCCACCAACCCCACCACTCATCTTGTTATCCCCCCTTCCCTATCCGCTTTCAAATAACCAAATAAGCATATATACATTATCAGATAACAATATAAAATACTGTAACAATTTGAGATAACCAAGAGACAGCAAAGAGATGGGAGATAACATAGTACATTAAGGACAACAATCATTCATCATATGGCTTTTGTTTCTATATCCTGGAGCTCCTTTCATTTAGCGTCATACTATATGGCCTTATGTGTCTAGATTTTTCTCTATTGTAAATCTCTGCTAGGAGAGCCCAAGGTTTCTACTGCTTATGACAAATGAGGGAAACCATTAAGCCTATGTTCCTTGGAGTCTGGCTTACTTCACTTACTATGATTTTTTTTCCTAAGTCTTTCCATTTCCTAACAAATGGGACGATGTCATTCTTTCTGACAGCAGCATAGAATTCCATTGTGTATAAATACCACATCTTGTTGATCCACTCATCAACTAAGGGCCATCTAGGTTGGTTAAATATCTTTGCTGTGGTAAATAGTGCTGCAATGAACATCATTGTGCTAGTGGATTTAGTATGTCCTTGTTTCTGGACAATTGGGTAAATGCCAAGTTGTGGAACTGCTGGGTCATTGAGGAGCCGCCATACTGCTTTCCTTAGGGCTTGAAGGAGTTTGCACTCCCATCAACAGTAGCAATCTCATTTATCTAAGAATAAATTTGTCCCCCAAACTGGAAGACCTTTACAATGAAACTAAAATATAAATATGAACTACATTATATATATGAAATATAATATGATTAATACTCATACAAGAAAATGTTACCCTGTGTTCATGGGTTTCCTTTCACTAAAATATCTCCCTCACTACTCAAGGTGATCTGCCGTTACAGTCCAATAACTTAAGAATACTAAGACATTCTTCACAAGTCAATTGCTCAATATTTCAAATGACCTAAGCCACGAGGAACAAAGAGAAACAAGGTACATCACAACACAATACACTAAAAAGATGTACTAATGAAAACAGCATGTACCGACATAAATACTGCCATGTGAAAACTGGGAGTAAACCCATCTATCAAAAGCCAACAACTTTTCAAAGATTCCAAGAACACTTATTGGAGAATTCACAGATTTCACAATAAATGGTGTTGGAAAAAATTGGGTATACAGGTGCAGAAACATGCCACTAGAGTGTTATGTATCACTATATATGTGTCTGCTCAAAATGGGCTGAAGGCTTAAGTGTAAGAAGTCACTAGAAGAAACTTCTGGGGAAACCCATTAGGGCACTGGAAGGGATAACGTGATGCTGGATAAGACACAGAAGGCCAGAAATATAGTAGACAAATGAGATTATATCAAGCAATCAATTCAATGCAAGGCAGATTCCTAAAGAATGAGGGGACCTATCTACAAACTTATGTCTGGCAAAGGATAAATATCCAGAATATGTATAGAAACAAAGCCAGGTGTCAGTAATACTAGCTACTCAGGAGCCTGAGATCTGAGAATCAATGTTCAAAGCCAGCCTGGGCATGAAAGTCCATGAGACTCTTATCTCCAATTAAGCCAACAGATAACTGAAGTGATAGTGTGGTTCAAGTGGTAGAGCACCAACTTTGAGCTGAAAACCTCAGGACAGTGCCCAGTCTTAGAACTCAAGTTTTATGACCAACAAAAACAAAAACAAAACAAAGCACAATGGCAATAATCATCCCCATAACAATGACTATAATCTAAATGACAAAACATAACAATAGCTGGTGAGGGAGTGGGGAAGCAATCCTAGCATATGTATGAAGAGGACATATATTACTCTTGGGGGAATGGTATGGAGGTTTATCAAACACTTTAAAATACATCACACACATATGTATATATACATAATATATAATCATATATATGGAAAGGAGCATGTGCACGGTGAGCAGTGTATATTTTTCCCTGAGTACTTACCTAGTTGTCCCTTGGTGACTACTACAACAAACTACGAAATGAATCAGAACAGAACTGGTGTTCAAAAGCACAAGAAAAATGAAACCAATAGAGTCTTCACAAGAATAGGAAAATGTTTAATATTAACAATGTGCATTAAAAATTGTAATTCTGAATAAGGTATAGGAATGATTCCCATGGGAAAAAAATAATCCAGTAGGAAAAGTGTTTCTTGCTGGGCGCCAAAGACTCACAGGAGCAGGAGCATCTCAGTCATCAAGAAGTAGATATCTGAGGGTCACTCTCCATATGTCCAAAGCCAGAACAAGCCCAAAAATCTGAGACTCATATTTCCAGTTACACACACACACACACACACACACACACACACACACACACAATTCTACTAAAGATGGAAGATAAATTAATGTTGTATGTATAAAGCAAGTACTTAAAATCAATATAATGGATAAAACACATTTGGGAGAAAAAAAGTTTACTACGTCCTAGGAAATCCATTATATATAGTATCCATGAGCAATCGTACATGAAAATCCAAACACAGAAATATTACACAGTGGTCATTCAGTTTTGGTTTGAAATCCAAAATATCAGCTAAGCTTGTTATGTTCAGAAATTATGTTTAAACATATGAAAGACATATTTGACACAAATTCATGAGCCATAGGTAATTTTTAAAGTGAGAAAGGACGGTATATTTCTCAAAGAAAGGAACATAAAACCAAATAATTTTTTACTACTCAGTGACCATGGTGGCCAGAGAGAGCTAGTACAATATTTCTCTCAAGTACTGAGAGAAAATAATTATGAACTCATAAATCTATATCTAGTGGAAGTATCATTTGGTCACTTGGGGAAGAGAAGGGCAGAACACTTGCAGATGAAGGAAAATTAATTTGTAAGACAGTCTAGAGCATTAGGAAGTGAGGGAAAAAATAATGGAAAGAGAAAATAAGATTCACTACCGTCCTCTCAGCTTATTGGCTTGAGTTCTTTGCTTGAAGCAAAAATTATAACCCTTTCAGATGGTTCTGTCTTCATAATTGTATTACAAATGGACACAAGTGTAGAACTGTACAGAAAGCAAAATTTCTATATTTTACCAGTAACAATAGAAACATTCATACTTTATGTAATATTGTATTGATCATTTTACAGGTATGTGTGTGTATTCTCTATGCCATATGTAAATCTGAACGAAATCTTAAAATGGCTACTCTAACATTAAAGGTAAATTTCCAACATGTAATTTTTTCCTACCTCCCTCCTTTCCTTTCTGCCTTCCTTCTTTCCTTTCTTTTTCCAATTTGGTGATGTATTTTTTAAATAATAATTTATTTCAATGTATAAAGGGGTTACAGTTATATTCGCCAGATAGAAGGTGTATTACTTCTCACACATTGATATCCCTTTTATGGTTTGGTCCCCCTTTCCCTGCGCCAGCCCCTCCCCTCATTTTTCCTTTCCTATTTCAAATGAACAAGTAAACATCTGTATAATATACCAGGTAACAAATTGGGATACTGTAACAATATGAGATTAATACATGAGAAGAGAGAAAAACATAATACATAAAGAATAACAGTCACTTATATTTAAGCTCTTGTTTCCATGTCTTGGAGCTCCATTAATTTGGCCTCATCCTATAAGGGCTTATGTATCTAGGGTTTGAGCTATTGCAATCCTCTGCCAAGAGAGTTCTAGATGTGTACTAGTTATTACACATGAGAGAAACCATTGAGCCTATGTTCCTTTGGGTCTGGCTTACTTCACTTAACATGATTTTTTCCAAGTCTTTCCATTTCCTTGCAAATGGTGCAATGTCATTTTTTTCACAGCATCAAAGAATTCCATTGTGAATAAATACCACATCTTGTTGACACTCATCAACTGAGGGGCATCTGGCTTGGTTCCATATCATTGCTATGGTATATAGTGCTGCAGTGAACATCGTTGTGCTAGTGGGTTTAGTATGTCCTTGTTTCTGGAGGATTGGGTAAATGCCAAGTAGTGGAATTGCTGGGTCAGGGGGGAGTTCTATGTTTAGTCTTTTGAGGAACTGCTGTACTGCTTTCCATAGTGGTTGAACAAGATACACTCCCACCAACAGTGTAGTGGTGATCCCTCCTGGCCACATCCACACCAGCATCTTTTGTTGTTGGATTTCTTGACCATGGCTATTCTAACTGAGGTGGAATCTTAGAGTTGTTTTGATTTGCATTTCTTTTATGACCGAGATGTCGAGCATTTCTTCATATGTCTATAGGCCATTCTTATTTCTTCTTTTTCTTCTTCAGAGAAGTCTCTCTTTAAATCTTTGGCCCATCTTTTAATGAGATGGTTGTTTCTTTGGAGATTTGTTTTGGAGAGATTCAATCTTTTTAGCAGTAGATATATTTTAGATATGAGGGCCTTTGTCTGTTGCATGATTAGTGAAGCTCTTCTCCCACGTATAGCAAAAACAATTATTAGCAGGAATAATAGCACAGAAGGAATTTCAATACCAAACTTTAGACTCTATTACAGAGCTGTAGTAACTAAAACAGCTTGGTACTGACACAAGAACAGCCTTGAGGATCAAAGGAACAGAACTGAAGACCCAAAAATCAACCTACAGATCTATGGCCACCAAAGGAGCCAAAAAATAAGAGTTGAAAACAATGGTGCTGCCTGAATTGGTTAAGCACCTTCACAAAGCTAAAGTTTGTTCCTTCGATGTCACCCTATACCAGAATTAATTCAAACTGGATCAAAGACCTCGAGATAAAAGCAAAAACCTTAAAAACTTTACAAGAAGGAATAGGAGAAAAACTAGGTCTCTTTGGTACAGGTCAAAACTTTCTTAATAAAGACCCAGAAACACAACAAATTAAAGATAGCTTGAACAAATGGGACTGCATTAAGCTGCAGAGCTTCTGTATGGTAAAGGACACACCTTCATTCCTCTTTTTGAAAGATACGCTTTTGGGTAGATGTTAATTTTTGTGATTATTTGATCAATAAAATTATCTCATAATTCAATTACCTGGTTCAAAACCTTTTATAATTTTCAAAATCAAAACTAAATTGCAACAAACACAGATATTAAACAGTACTTTACAACCTGTGAAAGTATTTTCAAGAAAGCAAATTAATTTGAAGACATCCTACATTGTGATAGGTTTAAAAAGTCAGCACTGAAAATTTTAGTGGTAAAGAACTGAAGGAAGTAATATTTACTGGATATATTCCATATTTTTAAATGTAATTGATTTAGAAGTAAAATCAATCACATCCACAAAACTAGCAGCAAACAGTATTGCTGAGCAAGATTCTTTTGTAATCCTTGCTTATTAAACAGTCACGGAATAGCTGAACTCAGCACATAAAATATTTGCATGTAAATCATATTTCTGAAAAATTTAACAATAGTTTATCATTAGGATATTAAGAATTAACCTCTTTAAAATTTACATTGTTAATTTGCATATCCAGACCTTTAAAACTGGTAATTAAATGTTAAACTTGGTATACCCTGTACATGCATAATTAATTCCACACCCTGATTTACTGAGGTCGAACATAGATCATTTCTGTTTTATTGAACTAAAGACATATTTTCAGTTTGAAAAGTATTCCTAATGGTTCTTTGCTCTATATAGTTGTATATTAGCAAATAGATAATTTATATTTCTACATAAATTGTTCCTTACAGCTCTTTTCCTTTGAAAAGATTGAGGCAGTAACTTAGTGTATAATAACTAAAAGAAAATTGTACTAAAAATAAGCACATTATTTTCTCCTTGCCCTTCCATTAAAAATTAAACTATTAAACATTAAAATAATTAAATGTTACATAATTAAAACATTAAAAATATCCCATGATTTTTATTAACTCTGTATTTTACTGCTGTTCGATTAAATCCAGAAACTAAAGTAAAACTAATGAAATATTATTTGTGAACATTGTAGATCTTTACAGTTGTACAGAAGTTTATAATGGCAAAGAAATATAATTAACAAGTAGACAAACACATGAAAATATATTAAATATAATTATTTAAATTTTATTAATCTGAAACATAACTGGTCAAATATTAATTGAAATTAATGAGTGTTTTGAGATACTAATCAGAACCTCAGAGGCTCCACAGGTTGTGATATAAATGAGTTTAGCTATTCTAAATCCATTTGGCAGGAATAGCAAGAGACTTGAAAAAGTTTTCCCCTGTGTTCAAGGGATCTCAGCACTGAGATATTAACAAAGGATAAAATTAGCAATAGAGGATATTTAGCTAACAATAAATACATGTGCCTCTATAAAGAATTATATGAAGCTGTCCAATATTGTCAATATTGTGTTTTGTATTAATTATAGAAAGAAAAATGCTACAATATTTGAAATTGACAAAAATGGAAAGGGAAATGTTATAAATTATGTAATCAAATATGGTAAAATTTTATAGAAAACCAAGGATATATGTATTATATACATATACATATTGAATATATTAAATATGAATATGTATATTCATATTGAATATATGTGCATATACAATCATTTCAATACATACATGTATATCTATAAAACATGTGTACACACATACAATCTAAGAAAGTTTCAAGGGATAGACAACAAAGATTGGAAAACAGAATGACATACCTGAAAGGGTTAGACAGAGAAGCAACTATTTCCCACTCAAATTATGGATACAGTTTTGAACTACATGTGGCAAGATGTACATTTTATTTAGCTCATACATTCATTCATAATGAGTTCCATTTTCATTGAGAGAATATTAGGTTTAATTTCCAACTTAATGTGGGACATTAACCCATTCTCTTCTTGTTCTGGAATTCCTGGGTGTGCCTTAAAAATGTCATCTATATAAAAATCAGCAGCATATAACCATTAAATAATGACATTGCAATCATGTGGCTTGATTGAAAAATAACACAGAAGAGCAGTACTGGAGATTGCTGGCTTGTTAAACCTGAAGCAAACACATTTATTTTCTACTTCTGTACTTATTGATTCTGTAGTGATAAGTGTAATGCAGAAGTACTGCTTATGTGCACCTCATCAAAAAATTCTTGTTGTTGCTATTTTGTTTTTTTTTTAAATAGGAACATTATGTTTTCTGCTCTATTTTCCAATTTCCTGGCTGTATGGAAAAAAACAAAAGTGAGGTCCTAAAGAAAGAACTGCCACCTGAACCACCTGGTTTATAACCTGGAACAATGAAAAAACGTAACAAATAGTTTCCATGAAAACAAAGACAATTCTATCATATCATTATTTGTCCTGTTGACAATTATGTTTCTATATCAGAATGATATCTACTGTTTCAGTATATTTACTTCATTTCTAAATTACTGCTGCTCTCTGATGAAATATATAAACCATAAGTAGCATTTGTCTGTTGTCTCATTTCTGGCAGTCTGAGATTTGAACTCAGGACCTCATGCTTGCTAGACAGGCATGCTTTTTGTTGAGCAAGCCTCCAATACCAGAAAATGTTTTTAACCAAAGCAAATACGAACATGAACTCTGTACTGTAATTTTTATTTGTTTATAAAAATTATTCATATGCATTCTGAATCATAGCAACAAAATACTTCCTGGAACAAATATATTCAGTGGTACAAAAATTATTTTCATAAGACATGAACTTGTCTCTACAACACAACAGCAAAGTGACAATAGTAATCATCTTTTTTCTGCCTAATCTGGCTAGAGTCACAAACCAATGTGAGAATATTTCTGAACTTTTCTTTTTTCACTTTAGTATGGAGAAAAATTTAATGCAAACAAGACAACACTGTCATTTCTAGCTTTGGCTTTGTCTAATTTTATCTTCAACTTACTGTGTTAAATTTATAACATTTCAGAGATAATGTGTTCATGTGTGTATGTGGGTGTGCATATGTGTATGTGAGGTTCTGAACTAAGACACTCTCTCTCTTGCTTGGCTTGGCTTTTACTATTACAGCTGGCACTCCATCTTTGATCCATGCCTCTACTTTGAGCTTGTATCTTTTTCTTGTGCTTGTGCTAGAGTTTGGATTCAGAGCCTGATTGTTTCTTTAAGCCTTTTTTCTTCTCCTCAAGACTAGCACTCTACCACTTGGAGCTGCAGCTCCACTTATGGCTTTTTGGTGGTTAACTGGAGACAAAGTCATACAGACTTCCTTCTCTTGAGTTGGCTTCAAACTCTGATCCTCACATCACAGCCTACTGAGTAGTTAGTATTATAGGAAAGCCAATGATGCTTGGCTTCCTTGGGTCTTCTGATGGCTAATCAGAGATAAGAATCCTGTGCACTTGTCTTCCTGGGCTAACTTTGCATTAATACCCTCAGATTTTTAGCTCCTGATTATTTAGGAATATAGGTAGAAGTCATCAGCACCCAGCCAGTAGAGAAATATTGATTTTTATTAATTAGTCTCCAAATCAATACAATTTTGACTACCTTAGATTAACATATTTCATAGATTTTTATGATTGCAGTTGGACTTTGTGTACTTTATCAGTGGTATTACTCAGTATAGATTAGCTGGAACCAAATATGTATTAGACAGGCACAATTTTTTTAAAGTGGTATTTTGTTCCTGTATTCTAGGAAATTTTCCAGTTCATAGGATCTGAAGAATGTCTACTTTCCCAAAGCATTTCAGCCTCAAGATTAAGGGCAACATCTTTACCTTTCATTATGTAACTATCATGTATGTTATAGCAATCACAGTTAAAACCATAAGAAAGGAGTGGAGGAAAAAATCAATTTAGGGACAGCCAGGCAGGAGGCCATATTTCATAGAATAGTCAGATCCATATATTTACTGAAAGGATAGCTAGAGACTAGGATGAAGATGAAGTTTCTTGAGGAACTACCAGTAACAATTATCCATGTTTTTCCCTTATGGCTTTATTATTATATTATTCAGAATGGGCTCTCTGGAGGGAATTTTCTCCACTTCACTTTATGGCTGTTTGGCACTTGCCTTGGAAAATTTCTTCTTTATGATCTTCAGTAGTCTCTTCTGGGTAGAATTGAGAGTGTCTTTCTAGTTGCATGATCATTTTGTTGCTAATGAAATTTTTCTAATGCATAGGTTGAGTTACAGATACATAATTCCTCTCTCCTCTCCAACCTTTTCTGTACCATCTCTCACACACCCAAACAATACTTTTTTCCCTTACTCTTACCTTTGTTTTTAACTGAGTGGCTATTTTAAATTGTTTGATTTTACTAAGTTTCCAGAAAACTTTCAAGAGATATGGTGACATTCCCATATTCCTTGAATTCTTGAATCATGAAAAATTTTATGTCCTTCTTGTTCTTGGAGTAATATAATCTCATTAAAAGTGTGTGTTTCTGATTCCACATTCCATCACTACTGATTCTGTTAATGTGACTGAAAGTTCTCCTATATATAGGTTTTAAGCAGGTGCAGTTAGCTTAGCTTCATTTATTTGCTTCTTCCTTTATGAGTACCTTGCTCTCTCTGTGTCTGTCACTCTGTCTCTGTCTCTGTCTCTGTCTCTCTCTCTGTCTCTGTCTCTCTCTGTCTGTCTCTGTCTCTGTCTCTCTCTGTCTCTCTCTCTCTGTCTCTCTCTGTCTCTCTCTCTCTGTCTCTCTCTCTCTCTGTCTCTGTCTCTCTCTCTGTCTCTCTCTCTGTCTCTCTCTCTGTCTCTCTCTCTGTCTCTCTCTCTGTCTCTCTCTCTGTCTCTCTCTCTCTCTCTCTCTCTCTCTCTCTCTCTCTCTCTCTCTCTCTCTCTCTCTCTCTCTCTCTCTCTCTCTCTCTCTCTCTCTCTCTCTCCCCTCTTTCTCAAGACATAGGAAACAACAGCCATAGATGAGAAAACAAACCCTGTCAGCTAAATTTTAAATTAACTGAAACCCTTTGGTCATAGTATCTTAATAGGCCTCTGGTTTTTCAGAGCTGTTTTCAGTCTTATCTCCTGTTTCTCAGGATTTGGAACAGTTGGGTTTCCCAGTCTTATGATGTTTTAATCCTTGGCTGTCTTTATTCCTTTCAATCTCTGTTTTAAAAATGTTCTAATTCTTGCTTGAGCTCAGCTTTCTTATTATTCATGGCTTAGAAGAGTAAATATCAGTCACACATTTATCAGCATTCTGCCTTTTTCTTTTCATCTCTTCCCATAGAGCCCCGGGTCTAAGAGACACTTGTTCTTCCTTATAGTAAATAACAGATGAGAATTTTCTAAATATTTTGCCCCTGTTTAGTCTAAATTCCTATCTCTCTCACTTGATGTATCTAGAGTCTGTTCATCTACCACATGGTCTTTTAAGATCAAAAATTTGTATTTAGAAAAGATTCCATTTTTATTTTTTTGCGAGACCTGGGCTTGAATTCAGGGCCTGAGCACTGTTCTTAGTTCTTTTTCTCAAGGCTAGAATTCTATATGAAAATAAAACCAATTAAATGAACATATATGTGCATGTTTGTGTGTCTATATGTGTGTGTGAATATATTAATATACACATATACACATACATATATGTGTATGGGCATATACATACAGACATATAGATAAATGTTTTGTGTTGCTTCTTTCAGCCATAAAGCTTGAACTCTGGGCCTGGACACTGTCCTTGAACTTTTTTGCTTAAGACTTTTATTTTATTTGCTTTTTGCTTTCCACTTTGAATCACAGTACCACTTCTGGTTTTCTAGTGATTAATTAGAGCTAAGTCTCACAGGCTTTCCTACGTGGGCTGCCTTTGAACCTTGATACTCAGATTTCTGCCTCCTAAATAGCTAGAATTATAGGCATGAGCCACCATGAGGCTGTGATTATGTATTTTAAACACTGATTAATTACCAGAATATATTTAAGTCATGTAAAACAATATAAATTAATGTCTATTAATTTGCATACTTTACAGATAAGATAGATACTACACTTTTTATAGTCTTATTACTTACAATCCAACAATTACAAAATAAAAATTTAAACTGTACTTAGATTCTGAATTCTCACATGTATGAATGTATGACACAGTAAGAGATCCCACTGCATTTTTCTCTCATAGCAAATATCTTATAGCATTTCATCTGTGCTCATGTGCATCCAGGAATTTTCCATATTTATCTTAAGTGCTATACAGCAAGCAGAAATGGATGCAGCTTTTCTTATGGCCCAGGAAAATGGAGGACTCAAAGTTGTGTCTACATAGCAGTAAGAAGTCAGTCAGATTATTTATTTTTGGCCACATATGTAATCAGCTGATGAATGCTTAATTATTTTCCTATGCCATGTCTCACCATGTTCAATACTTTTTTTTACAAAAAGGCAATTTATCTTAGGAAAAGATATCCTCTGGTATGAATAAGACTAACATACCTGCAATACATGCTGCTTGTTAAACTTGTATTATCCTACTTCTCTTTTGTTAAGAGTTGGTCACCAACAACTGGGCATGGTGGCTCACGCCTGTAATCCTAGCTACTCAGGAGGCTGAGATCTGTGGATCAAGGTTTAAAATCATCCTGGGAACAAAAGGACAAGACTCTTTCTCCAATTACCCTGAAGAAGAAGGGAAGTGGTGCTTGACTCAGGGGTAGGGTGAAGAGTTCAGGGATGGAGCCCAGGCCAAGTTCAAGCCCCAAGCCCCCCTGACCCCCAAAAAAAGAATTGGTCATCCCCAAAACATGGCATGGGTCACACAAAACATAATTATTCACACTTAATGTATACTTCTGTTTTCAGGTAACAGGTCTATTTCACTAAAAGTAATTAAAATTAATCAATTGAATTAATATAGCAATTCCACTCTATATTTGTCATTTCCCTGAATACTTGAAGTGCTCATGACACAGTGTAAACTTGTCCTAAATTAAATGAATAAGGGACTTATTAATGAGGGAAATGTGTTTACCAAAAGAATCTGGGTGAATACCCATTGGCTTCCCATTTATTTAAATTCCAAGTGATGAGAATAGTAGTTATGAATGAACATTGTCTCCTTATTCTACGTTTAGGGAAACATTGATGGAGTAATTAAATAGATGACACAACTAGTTTAATTTTTCTTTCCTCAAGGGCCAGGGGTGTACTACAAAGCTAGAAAATTATTTTGTTCCCTAAGGTGAAGTTAAAAAAGAAAATTAAACAATTTCATGATTATTGCTCCCTTAACATGTCAGTTGAGAGGACGGGAATAGATAGGTGATTGTGGAATAATAGATAGGTGATTGTGAATGCCTTAGTTCTCCTACTTACTATCTTAACAAATGGCCTAGCAGACACTCATGCATGACTGGTTACTAACTACCCCTCAAATCCTATTATCTAATGGGTGTGTAAACCATATATATTTCAGATATTAATTCATACACAGACCTTTATTGTTATAAGAAAAAGGGCTATTTAATATTTAAGAACATATATATTTTATATGTTATATAAAATGAATGTTACATAAACTTTCTTATATATTTATATCATATATATTTTACATTCCTGTCATCTTTAAGTGGTCACAAATAACAATTAATATCTGCTAATGAAAGAAATTATTACCTGAGAAGAATAAAGCAGTTTAGTATGCAGTTTAGCAGAAAAGCCCTCCTCGTATATATTATGAGGGTGAAAAAGGGTTAATGGTAATTTACTTCTGAACTTCATATCCAATCTAATGACAAGCCAAACTCTTACCTCAGAAAATTCAGCATATTCCCTCAAGTCATTTGTATGGTATCATTAATAATTATTAAATGTTTCTGAATCAAGAAGGGTGTATATCTATTTTTGTGAAAATGTATCCTTGACCCTTCCTCCCAGATAAAATATCTTCCAGGTTATTCTAAGCTCTCCCCAGTCACCTTTTTCAAGGTCAAGGAAAAGATATAATAACAAGAAAATAGAAGGAACAGCAGCTAATGGCAGGAGCAGCTCATAAACAGCTGTAATGGCAATTCCACCCAGACAGCAAAGGAATGCAACGTTTTCACGGAGCACTACCTGACAGATTCAATAATCAAGGGAAAGCCTTAATTGATGACACTTCATTAGCATAATGAGTCGAAGCTGGGAAAAGAGAGTCCCTTATTAATTAATCAAGCAAAGCACGAACTGTTTCAACTCTCCTACATTCTGCCATTTTCCATTAATCAAGAAAATATGTACTAAACTCATTTGAAATCTCGGCATGCGGATTATCATTCCAAGGAAGAGTAATGGCAAAAAGTCTTGCCCAGCTGCACACATCTGCTCTGGATTCACATATGCCTCCAATTCAGATTTACAAGGCTAACACCAATCACAGAGGACATAGAGATAGCAGATCTCTGAGAAATGTAAATCACCATCTCATTAAGAAAGCAAACAAAACCCCATCAAACTCACTAGGATAAAAAGAAAAAGAAGAAATTAACCTCATTTGCTATTCTTTTTCCTGCTCTTCAAACTTTTGTTTCGGGGGAAATCTCAAACAGTTTTGTGGAAAATATTTATGATAATCTGTTTAGTAATTTATCCCTTCTTCCATAGTCACTGTTTCAGGTTCCATATATTTCATTGAGCCCCAGGAAGAATTAATCTGAGGGTGGTCTCTGGAATAGATAGATAGAAAGACAGACAGAGAGACAGACAGACAGGCAGGCAGGCAGGCAGACAGACAGACAGACAGACAGACAGACAGATAGATAGAATATATGAATATATAAATGCCATGCTTCTTGGGTACCCAACTAAACCACAGGCACAGGTGTTAAGAATCAATGCTAATGAGGTTAACAAGCCAAGATCAGAACTGTGGAATCCCTATAGCAGAATAGACAAGAAGGGAGACAAAACCCAGGCCTCTATTGTTGTAAGGTCACCTCACTGTAATGCTTCCTCTAATCTTCAGGTGAAAGGTGGCTAACCACAATCTAATGGGCAAAGGGAATTAGAATGGAATTTGGATTCTTTTAATCTGTATTTGCCAGTTAACACTATTTATGCATCTTGCTACAGCCTCTTGTAAGAGCTTTAGGGTTTTTTTTCTCTACAATAAGGAATTTGTATTCGAGGAAACCTTTCATTAATTCTGGCTCTTCTAGTCTATGATCAGATGAGATCAGGAAAAATTATTAATTCTGAGCAAGCAATGGTCTGCTATAGTCATTTAATTAATTTAATTTAGGAATGATTGTTTTTAGAGAACAAAGTACTATTACACTTGCCTAAGCAACTGTGAGGCCCTAAGTTCAAACACCAGTACCACAAAAATGATAGTCTAATCAAAATTTTTAAGTAATTCAAATTTATTTCAGTGACTCCATCAACTGTATGATAATTGCACACACACACACACACACACACACACACACACACACACACACACAAATGGTGCACTACCAAACTCCACCCCTTCCTTCTGTTTATTAGTGGTACTGTTTCCTATATTATTATGACCACTGTGCACTCTTCAGATACAGGTAGGCCATTTTGTGAAGTGACCAGTTCTTAAAGTTTTCTAATACTTAAGCTATACAGCCATACCTAACTACAACATAAACCCAGATATTTAAAGCCAAGATTAGTCAGAAGTATTTTAATATGCTGTAATTCCAGGTATTCAAAAGGCAGAAGCAAGATTGAAGTTTGAGAGCAGACCCAGCAAAACTATGTGGAGATTTTACTTGAGGGGAAAAAAATCCCAAATCCAAAAGCTTCGCAATGTCATGCAAAGGGGATCCGGGAGTTTGGCCTAGTGGTAGAGTGCTTGCCTGGCATGCACAAAGACCCGAATTCGAGTTTTTGGTACCTCATACATAGGAACAAAAGCCCAAAGTGGTGCTGTGGCTCAAGTGTTAGAGCTCTAGCCTTGAGAAAACCCAAGGACAGTACTCAGGCCCTGAGCTCAAGTCCAGGACTTGTAAAAAAAAAAATGTCATGCAAACAGTAGAGCTAGTGCAAAGAAGCCTTGAGATTAATTCCCAGTATTGAAAAACAAAGCAAATAAAAAGTTTAGCTATCCTGTCTTATCTGCATATTTCTTGTATCCATCCAAGAAGGATTTGAAGAATTACTCAAATTTTATGATTCCAGCATAAGTCAAAGAAATAAAGCAATAAAAATCTCTAATCAAATAAAACAAAATTCTCTTCATTCTCTTCACTGCCTGTTTATCACCAGTAGTTTAAAGTGCTTGATGATGAAAACATAGATGTGTTTGACAGAAAAGTGACTCATCCAAACACTCAAATGATGCACTATGCCTCATGACACAAATACATTCACATCTGGAGCACTTTTGGTATTCTAGAACTCAAATGTAATGATCTAGGGATCACCAGCAAAGAACTATTACTATTCAAAGGTTTTTCATGTCAGCAAAATCCATCCCAAGTAATGAATATTAACGCTGAGTTCTGAATAGAGATAGGCAGGAAAATAACGTTTATCAAATCGAAAGAGCTGTCTTCTGACAAGAAATATTATTTTTGCTAGTCCTGGGCTTGAGCTCAGGGCCTGAGCACTATCCTTGGACTTTCTCAAGGCTAGAGCTCTACCGCTTGAGCCTCAGCACCACTTCTGGCTTTTTTCTATGTATGTGGTACTGAGGAATCTAACCCTGGTCTTCATGTATGCTAGGCAAGCATTCTACCACTAGGCCAAACTCCCAGCCCTGACAAGAAATATTTTATACTAATAAAGTATATTTTTAGCAGAACCCGTTGGTTATAACATAGGATGGTAACTAGAGGCTACATGTTCTCAGCAGCTGTTGTTTTCCAATAACATTTTTATTGATTTTTTTAAGCGCTGAATGATTTCTTACTGCCTGAAAGTTGGTGTAATATATACAATCAAAATCATTAAATGAATAACAGAAAAGCTTGTCTTGGATACAGTGGACAAAACAAATATCAGAAACACATATGATCCAGTTGTATTTGAATTCCCAATTATTGACTTTTCAGAAAGACTTCCAGATCTCATTGCTATTTGATTTTTTGTAACATTCTATTCTGTTTATGAATAGCAACAATAAAGAAACTTCAAAACTGATTTACAAGTGGAAAAGCATTTTATATATTGAATATAAAAGTTAACATATTCAAATGCAAACAAAAAAGAAATGGCAGAAAGACATTTTTAAGCATATTTCTTTATATTTTACCTGTGAGCTTGCAATCTATCTATCTATCCATCCATCTATCATACTTATTTTAATAAACACATCTGAGTTGTTAAATAACCAATACCTTCTATTCTGAAAATGATAAATTTATAGGAAAAGTTAAGAATTGAGATAAATTTTAAATGTTTGAAATCATGCCTTAATATGCTGAGTGTAAAGTAAATCTGAAAGAGTTGTTTCATGTGAAATAGATCAAAGTAACAAAGCCATTTAAGATTAATTTTGCAGGTATTTAAATCTTTCAAATGTCTAAGAACAATACATTTATTTTAAAATATGGGCTGAGTTTTTATTGAATAATAACTTTAATGGATTATTTAGTAATTTGTCTTTGAAATTATTTTACTCCTCTGAAAAATGCTAATTATACTTACCAAGTGTGAACTCAGCTTTTGCTTTTTAGGAGCAAAATTTTGGAGGTCATTGACTTTTGAAGTTCCTGAAGGCACTGTTTCATGTGCTGGTAGACATTGCCACAAACAAGTAAATGAATGAATAAATAAACAAATGCTAAAAAAAATATGCATCACAGCCGGGAGTTTGGCCTAATGGTAGCATGCTTGCCTAGCATGCATGAAGACCCAGGTTCTATTCCTCGGTAACACATACATAGAAAAAAGCTGGAAATGGTGCTGAGGCTCAAGTGGAAGAGCTCTAGCCTTGAGAAAGTCCAAGGACAGTGCTCAGCCCTGAGCTCAAGCCCAGGACTGGCAAAAAATAATAATAATAATAATATGCATCACACCTAACCACAGAAGAAAAATTATAAGCAATTTCAAGAAGATTATTTAGGACAACTTTATAATATAGAAGTTATAGTGTATTTAATTTTATATTTGTTGTTCATAAATGTTTAAAAACAGCTGAGATCATAGAAAAATGAATGAAAATAAAGGCAAGAAGGAAAGGTAGAAAAGTCTCTTTCCTTAGTAAAACTTCCTCTATTTTCAACACAAATATATTTTAGTAAAATGATGTGGTGTATAAGGCTGAGAGCAAAAAGGAGACCCCTTAAGAACATGGGAGCCTTTTATTGATCCAATAACATACATCTATGGAGAGTCAATAGATGAGACATGAGATTTATGATTACAAGCTCTCTTCTAATGTTTCTGAGGATGTCTTCGCTCATTATACTAAGCAATATATTTTGAACAGAAAATCTGATGGGTGTAGAGAAGGACTATTCTTTCCACTTACTAGATCACAATTTCATGCTATTTCCTCTTTGGTTGCTTTGCTGAGATGGAAAAATGTGTTCAGTGGTCTGTGACTGGAAATGTATAAGGAAGAGTCCTGCTCTTTTAACACAATTACTAAGAAAAATCAAAAGATAAGATGTATAGCATTTGTAACATTCCATCGGTTGAATTAAAAATGTAAGTTGTTATTTTTACAAATTTTAAAAGAAATGTAAAATTTAAATTTAAACCATTTATTAAATACTTTTTATTTTATCTTATCTTTTTTCTTTTTCTTTTTCCTTTTTTCCCATTCTGGGCCTTGAACTCAGGGCCCGGGCACTGTCCCTGAGCTTCTTTTGATCAAGGCTAGTGCTCTAACTCTTGAGCCACAGCCCCACTTCTGGGGCACTTTTTCTGTACAAGTGGTACTGAGGAATCAAACCAAGGGCTTCTTGCATCCTAGGCAAACACTTTACCTCTAAGCCACACTCCCAGCCCCTAAATACTGTTTAAAGGAAGTTATTTAACATATTATTGGGGCAAAATGCTATAGTTATGATTAAACTCTATTTTATGTTTGAAAATTCTTAATTTCTCTCTCTTTTTGTCTTTTCTTTATTGGAATCAGACTCAGTATATTGTGCTTACTAGACAAATACCTTGCCACTGAGCTACATCACAACTTGTAATTTCCCTTTTTTAAGGTGTTGGATAATTATATTTCAAGAAACCTCTCAGGGACTCATACTTTAAAAATCATTTATTGTTTGAAATGTCGATGTTAAAATAGCAACCAAAACTGAAGCCTGCTCACAGTGAATCAGTTGGTTATTGATTCTACCCTGAGTAGTTCAAAGAACAATTAAATAACATTTAAATTTTAGGAAAATTAGGAACACCAATATGATTATAAAAATTGTATGTATAAATGATTCCTAATACCCAGATTAGATAGAAGTGAAAAGATAGGGGATTCACAAAAAAAAGTAAAGAAAAAGAAGATCTAGCAAACTACAAACCTGATTAGCTATTACGTGATTATCTCAAGCCTACTCCTCTAAATACATTGGTAATCCCTTGCTATCTTATAATTTTACAGAGAGAAATCTTCATAATTTCATCTTCATATTGTAATGCATACTTCACTAAAAAGATGTAGGAAATCATATATTCAATGCAATTGGATGTCTTTGTTACTATTCAATCAGTCCTGACGCTGTTGGGAAGCAAATTCATAATGTTTCAGTACATCAAAGTTAAAGTTTCAGTTATTTTGTGGTGGAGTACAAAGGTCATCTACATCAAGGTTCATTACCATTTTTTATAAGTTTGATATTCCAAAAAATGATAGACAATTTGAAGCCATGACTGTCTGAAAAACTTGAGAGTCACTTAGTCATGGAGACTAGTTGAATAGGAATGGATACTAATTTGTCAGGTTTTCATTAATCCAGGAATTAATTATGATACAAATTAGCTACATAGTTCTATTGAAAACAATTTTGCAAATCAGGTGTAAACACCTGATACACCTGAATAATCTGTAGTTAGGGAAAAATGATCTCAAAGATTTTAACATGAAAATCCTATTAAGTTGTAGTAGTTCTAACCTAATCACTAATATTCTATTGTCATCATATTATATGTTTGTATATGTATACAATTCATGCCATATTTCAAGGTTGCTGAATTACTGGGTATTGATATTAGCAGGAAACAACCAATTTAAATTCTGTTCATATGATTCAAATAAGAATAGAAATATTAGTTACTGTGCATCAATCCAGAAGAGAATCTAGTAGATTAGATTAAGTTTATTGTACCCATTTAGTCAGCCACCAGTGGTATGTTTGCAATCCTAGCTACTCAGGAAGCGGAGTTTTAAGGATAAGGTTTTGAAGCCTGTTCTGGGCAATAAAGTCCATGAGACTCTTATCTCTAGTTAATCACTAGAAAACCAAAAGTGGTGCTGTGGCTCAAAGTAGTAGTCGAGCAAAAGAGCTCGGGTATATTAGCTAGGCCCTGAGATCTAGCCCCAGGACAAACCAAAAAAAAAGTATAATAATTTGAATTTTTTAAACAAAATTTATACACTGGTAAATCAATATTTTCAAAAACAAAATAAAAAAGCTCTAAGAAACTAAAATATCTGATATGAGATATTATGATAATCCAATGAAGTGGAGAAAATATCATCTGACTATACACTTGGAAAAATTAGTAATCACTGTAACATGTAATATTTAATCACAACTGTATGTGTTCATTTAAGAATAGTGTAAAGTCTATCTATAGGCTCTTCACAGTTACTGTGGGAAAACACTGAGATTCAATTAATATATTGAATATGTGAATTGTTTGATGCACAGAATCTAGTTCTAACAAAGATATAAAGATCTCATACCAGATGTAGAAGTGGGAGAGTACCTTTCCAAAAATAACATTGCTGAAAAAACTATAATGATTAAGAGTGCAAACAGAGACTTCTCTAGAGCTTACCTGGGAAAAGTAGAATTGTACCTTTTCTGAATTTATTATTAAAGTTGTCAGACTAATGCTCCTCTTCTAAATTCCTCAGGTCCAGTCAATGGAATTTCTCTACTTGTCTGAAAATATGCAGCAATTTTCACTGTATCTTTCTCTGTTACTTTCCAAATAAAATCAATTAACAACCTCTATTGATGTTTCTCCATCAACTCTTTCATTCATATGCTCCCTGTAATTGCATATATATCTTAGTGTAGGCTGTTATTCATTCTTGGAGAAGCAGGAGAGAGACAAGAGATTTCAGAGGTCATGTCTTAAGAAAGTCAAATCCAGGGTACATCTGAAAATTTTAATTGCAAGAGGGATACTCCATCTAAAATAACAAAGGGAAAAAATCAGACAATGTGGAGAGTAACAGATTCGAGTGAATTAACAAGGTGAAAGGATATGTGTCTGAGTATATCTGATTCCTCAATTAAGTACTAAATTTGCTCATAACTGGGAGACAATATGGAGAAATAGGTCACTCAGCAAGACATTGGTGGTCAACTGAAGACAAAAAACTATAAACTTTATGAAGTATTTGAAAATATGTATTTTTATCCAAGATAAGTAACACATGCCAAAAAAGGTCTGCTTCGGCTCCCAAGTGTTTGTACAGGATATTGAATCAACTGGCAGAAGGAATACCTGAAAATGGTGACATTAACAGCTCCTGGTGACAGATCTTGTGTAGCTCTCTTATCCTTCCTAACAAAGACCACCAGAATTTCCACAAGAGAATTGTGTGACAATTTGTACATGAACTTCCCTTATATCTGTAGCAAATTTCTTCAATAATTCAACTTCTAGTTCCGAAGGGCACATTCACTACCAAATATAACTCTACCAGAGGACATAATGACTTGGCTGGATATGTGTGCTCTCTCTTCTCTAGGTTCTTTAAAGTGCAAATGTCTAGTTTGCACTTATTACAAGTATAATAATGTTCAACATGTAGTCATAATTTTGAGTATATACTCTCCTTTGGGTCCTAGGTAGACAAGTTAGTATCAAGAACCTCTTATCACTAATGTAAAAATGGCAATGATGAGCATGGATTACAAGGGGGAAATAAAGAAACTATATTTCCACAAACAACATGAAAGCAAAAGCAAAAGGAACCTTGTGAGAAGTAGAAGACATTTAAATCTCATTCTCATGAGATTACATATATGATCTAGATTAGTCTAAGAGGAAGTATAGTTTGGGTCTTGTAATTTTGATATATTACTCCTTGACTTCTTTCCATACCTGTGGTCTGTATTGAGAGCTCTCAGTTACTGACTTTATTGTCTAGAAATAGCCAACAAGACTGCAGATATCCTTAAGGTCGTAATTATGCAGGAAGGGTGATGGTTACCTAGTAAGTAGATATTTGAGGAGCTAGGAAACATCCTAAAATTAACAGAACAACCCCCCAAAAATGTGACCATAGACATTAGATAATTCAAGAGTAAGTGGAAATTTACTATTTCAGTATACTCAAGATTATTATTGTCATTGATTTATTTTGTGATATTGAGTTTTGAACTCAGAACCTTACATTTCCTAGGCAGGAGCTCTATGCCCAGATCTACTCAAGGTTATTGCTACTTGGTTTATGTTGCATTTTACACATCTTTGTGTAAATCACTGAGGGAAAATGTTTTTATTGTCTGGATAATGTATAGAGTGGTTACAGTCACATTTGTCAGGTAGTGGGGGCATTACTTCTCCCACATTAATACCCCTTCTCATGTTTTTGTCCCCATTTCCTTTCCCCACCTCCTTCCAATCATCTTGTTTCCCCCCTTCCCTTTCCTATTTCAAATAAACAAATAAATTCATATACAATATACCAGAGACAATTAATTTGAACCTTTCCTTTTCTTATCTAATACATGTATGTCATATTATTTTGGTTTTTCTCTGTTATATATCCCCCCACACTTTTGTACCCTACTTTCTACTCCTAGCATAGTCTTTCTTCAAATGTTTTTAATCTAATTTCACACTTTCCCCAATTACCACCTAGAACAACTTTTGATCTGGACATGCGGTTACACTGTGGATTTGTTTTTAATCTCTAAAAATACTGTAAAATAATTGCAAATGTGTACGGCATTGTCCAGCTGGGAGATTTCACAGAATATTGTTAAGATAACACGTTCAAGCTTAATGAAGGACTATTTTAAATTAATGAACATATCTTCCCTCTATACACACATACCTCTCATTTCAGAATGTGAGGTCATTTGCCTGTACATTTAATGCACCAGAGACAAATGACGTCCTGTTAATTTTCCCACCAGACCTGGAGACGAGCCAAAGGCTACAATCCTGCAGCCTCTTTCCTCAAAATACAAAGGGCAGCCTGTTTAATTATGTTGTGGTAGAAGTTCACAATATTTAGCTGCTTCCAAATCATCTGCATAATAGCAATTGCGTGAAATCAGTTATAGTCATGGAAATACATTCACACAGGAGGTATTTTTCTATCCACAAAGTCATGAATCTCCAGTCATACACATGCTTTAGATTCTGCACATATCTTCATAATCCTCTTTGTGAAAGCCTCTGCAACATCTCTGAATGGAAATAAAAATAAGGAGAGAGCATGGAACATTTTATTCCTCTTAATACATAAAAAAAAATTGCATGCACAAAGCACTGAAAATATAGATTTAGAATTCCTGCTAAGTACAAAGCCATTTCCAACCACACTAATTCTAAAGGGAAATAACAATGGAATAATAAATTAGTTTTAGCATGTGGAGTAGGTTTAGAAAACAAGCTTTTTTTCCAAAATATTCCATTGAATGTATCTCTTCTTGATAAGCTATCTTCATTTTTATCATCCAATGTTGTATTATTTATTGCTCTCTAAAAATGTATTAGTTCTCATTATATATTTTCTGCATGTTTTATTATGAATGATAAAATTTGTTTATGTTATAGAGTAAAAGCTCACATTTTATATGATGAACTCATTTTGGGGTAGAGTCATAGTTCTTGCCCCTTTAAAAACATTAAATTTGATTGCTTATTTAATTTATGTCTCTGCTCTTCTCTCTATTTGCATTATTATCTTTTGATCAAAGGCCTGCATCATTTAGCACATGTGCATGTAGGAAAAATCATCAAGAAGGATTCTGTTTGTAGTTAAGTGCCTCAGATTTCCAAATTCCAAGTGATGTGTCCAATTTCACACAATGGGAGGCAGATATCACTATCTTAGAACATTTTAAATCACTCTATTACTACTCTTACTCTTAGAATTCCCTATAATACCGTCAAGCTGTGTGTTTACTGAATGGAATAACAGACTTAAAAAAACAGTAGGCTTAATACACAGAACCATGTTACAAATAGTGACAATTATTGTTAAAAGAAACAAAGGGATAGTAACATAATTAGTAATGACCTCTTATAAAGAATGGTTGAGTTTAAGCCTTGGGTCCAGTGACACCAATTATCCATTACATGATAATTTCACAGAAATGTTCATTATAGAATCATCAATGATACAAACTAGATAAGAAAGCTGACACCTAAAATTAAAAAAAAAACTTCTGATAGGGCTTTAAGCAAAAAGTTTGTGGGTATTTTTAGTGTTCACTTCTCCGTGACTATATATCTATATTTAGCATGGAACTATCTATATTTAACATGAAACTAGCATGGAACAGTCAATTTTTGGGACTACTCTATACATTCACCAACAGATTGATGGGTAATATATATAGTATACATATAATACACACACACACACACACACACACATATATATATATATATATATATATATATATATATATACCACTACAACTATGTCCATTGCAAAATTATTTACCATAGCTAAGACATGGAACCCACACAGATGAATGGGTAAAGAAGGTGTGATATACATACACAATGGAATTCTATGCTGCCATCAGAAAGAATGGCATCTTCACCTTCGTAAGGAAATAGAAAGACTTGGAAAAAATCATATTAAGTAATGCAGACCCTAAGAAATATAGGCTCCATGGTTTCCCTCATTTGTAACAATGAGCTATGACTAGGATAGTCCTAGCAGAGACTCAAAATAGCTTAATAGCTATGTTCACATGACCATATAAAAGGATGTTAATTGAAATGGGCTTTGTGCATACTAAGCAAGCACTCTACCACTAGACTCCAGTCCCTGCCCCAGTAGTCACTGTATTTGATTCTGCTAACCTGGGTCTTGTATATATATTGATCTGGGGAAGGAAAGGAGAATAACAAAATGTCGAAACAAGACAAAGGGTGAGCCAATTCAATGGTCATATTCACAAAACACAGAATTTAACTTACAACTGGAGTCGGGTGGGGAGTAGTGGGGAGTGGGGCTGGAGGGATAATTGGAAAGGAACAAAGGAATAGGTTACCATGTTTGACAAAAAATATATTCATTACCTTACTTTTCTAGCTGTTACTCCTCTGTAACATCACCTTTACCACAGAATAAAATTATATAAAAATAAAACAATAAAAATCATTACAAAAATTTTTAAATAAAAATATATAATCCAAAAACGTGTTCAAAGCTCATTAATTTGTACAATTAATATATAATACTAAAATGAAAATAATCTCTTATTATGTGTTATTTGCAGTTTGAAAAGGAACCAAGGATTCAGATAATTATAATAATTCCCTTAAATAGTTTAGCTAACCATGATTTATTGGATGTGGCATTATTCTCTCTAGACACAAATTATTGCTTAAACTAATGAATCTATTTAGAATGCATGGGGTTTAGTTTTCTACATTGGCAAGTGGTGTTTTGAGTAGTAAATAACATGGAAAAATAGGAACTATTGCTCACAATTCTTAGTTTATTTTTCTTTCACAACAAGATGTATGTGTTTTAATTAAATCCCATTCTATATATCTGAAAGCATCTAGGTACTCGTTTAACTTTTGAAGAAACCACAGTATTGCCAAGAAAGAGAAATAAAGTCTTACAAGTAAAGGCAACAGAAGGTCACCTAACTGATCTCAGGATCAGAGCTTCACAGCATAATAAATGGAGGGAACAGAGAGAGGTTGTACTATGAATTAAAAAAAAAAAACATAGACCTTCAAGGAATTCAACAAGCTTTACCGTGAATTTGCAGACTACTTTTGTTTTCTTTATTCCTAGCTTTTAAAGCAGTCTTTACAATGAATTGCTTCTGTTTGATATGTGCATGTGATTTCAGTAATGAGTTTTACATACAATTTTTCAAGATGATTTTCCATGTAGATCACTAGCTTCTCACAGACATACTTCAAGTTTAATGTTTTCTAAATTTTCTGTAGGGGAGCAGTTGTGACTTAATGACTCTACATATGGAAATGTAACTATTCTTATAGATGAGGTGGCTCAAGGAGGGAAAAAAAGTACAGTAAGTTCGTCATAACATCAATGTTTACATGAAGTCTTCAATTATGCCAAAAATAAAAACAATCAAATCAGAGACAGCAGTAAACATCACTTACAACTTCTCTATTTCTTATTATTCATGTTGTGTAAATCGTTCGTGAAATGTGCCAGATCAAATGTAGAAAGCTTGTGCTATAACTAATAAAAATGACTTTCCTAAAATTCCTTAAATTCCTAACTCACCATCACCTTTATAACACCAAGAAAGACCCAAATCCCGATCCTTTGACTTCTCCATTCTTTGCTCTTTATTCTTATATTTTACAAATTAGTATAAATTCTGATTTTAAAAACTCTAGGGCATGAACTCTGGTACTTGTAATGACCCTGAGCTTTTATGATCAGAGTAGTACTCTACCAATTAAGTCATATTTTTGGTGCTTATTTGGATATAAGAGTTTTACAGACTTGCCTGGAAGGGATGGCTTTAAGCCTCAATCCTCAGAATTCTGCCTCATGCCTACCTAAGATTACAGGTATGGGCCACCAGAAGTCAAAAAACTTAGTCAAAAATTTTTGAAGTCTGGTGTGTTGGCTCACGCCTGTAATCCTTAGCTACTCAGGAGGCTGAGAGCTGAGAAACGCAGTTCAAAATCAGCCTGAGCATGAAAGTAGGTGAGACTCTTATCTCCAATTCACCACCAGAAAATCGAAAGTGGTGATGTGGCTCTTGGGATAGAGCAGTAGCCTTGAGCTGAAGAACTCAGGGACAGGGCACAGGACCAGAGTTCAAGCCCCACGACAGACAAAAACAAAAAAATGAGCACTGGTCATTTTGTCTACCTGGTGTGTTTTTAAAGTGTTATCTGATTCATATGTACTTGCCTTTCATATTGTAAGGTAGATATCATCTTCTACCTTCTTAATTGGAATTAGGTGCCAGTTTAACTTGTTAACCTATTTATTCATTTTATCTTTCATCAAGTGCTTTTTTGCATTGCATTTATTCCATGTATTTTCACTTCCAATAAATTGACAAGAAGGAAATAGTATTCCTACAACTTCTAGTATATTTTTTTTGATTGTTAGTCTTGGCTTTCTTAGTGTTTTGAATAGACAAAAGTATCTGGGTAAACTATTTCTTTAGGATTGTAAGTTTGGTTTATGAATGCTGAATTATTTCCATGTGTCTTCACATCAAGTTTTTTATTCATTTAATTCATGTATTAGGGGAAATTGATTTTTTCTTGCTCGATTTCTTAACTCAGCAGTGCAGTTTTGACAATGCTGAAGCCTGGTGTTTTTGTTTATTTGTTTTTGTGCACTCTGAATAGATTTCTTTGGCTTTTTTCATATTGTTTTATATTGTAATCTGAATTTCAATGAGAATTTTGAATTGTCACAGATATATGTGTTTGTGTCTGTGAGGTGAGCATCTAAATATATTTATATATGTAATTCTTCGGAGAATATAATGCCAAAATTAGTTTCTAGACTTCTTCATGTCCATTATTATAGATACATTTATTTTTATAAAATATCTAAAGTTAATATAGGATAATCCCATAATTCAGAGAAATTATTTATACATTTGACATCATGAGATGAGAAACAAAGCCATCAAATATCAATTTAACAATCCAAAGCAGGCTGAAATTGTCTTTCTTTAACAATAACTTCTTGTTTTCTTGCATCTAGAATAGCTTTAAAAACTTGCATTATGAAATGTATCTTCTTTTAATAAAAACAATATTTAGCAATAATTGTCTCTGTCTTATACAATGACTGAATCAAAAAGGAGTTATGATCTTCCACAGATCAAATTAGTGGTGACACACACATTTTTCATGAATCTTCATCATGATTTCTTTTCTACACAACTTGGATTAGAATTGACAATCAGCATTTACTATATTAATACTTCAAATAATAATTTTACAATTATTGCCTGCCATTTCAAAGAAGACTTTGCCTAAGAGGATGTCTTCCTACTGACATTGGTGGATTTTATCTTAAGAAAAACAATGTAGCCCAACGGTAGAGTGAAGTGAAAACGAAATCAAGAAAAACTACAGAGTAAGTATATAAGAGATGTTTATCACAGAAGTAGGTGCAGGTATAGACATACATTTTCAATTTCTCCAGGTACCATTGGAGAATCCAGTGACACTGTTCAAAGAAAACTGCCTTGCTTGTGTATATCAATACATTACCACAGTTCAGACTCATTGAATTAAATGCCTAAAATCCTTTCCATATCAAGGATTCTGCTTTCATATCTTTAAATGGTGTTGAGACAATGCTACAGAATTCCATTTGATCATTCTTATTCATTTTCTCTTCTACAAAACTAGAAGGCATCAGTCTACAGGGCTAATACATAGTTATTGTATTATGTATCATACACTACTGCAGGTGGCAAAGAGCAATCCCTGATACACTCTGATTAAATGCTTAATAGCAAATAACTTGAGTTTATATAACAATAATTATTAAGATTGCTAGACATATTTCCCAATATCTACTTATACATTCTAATTTTAATTAAACATTTTAATTTTGGCATCTACAGACACAAAAATAATATATTTCATCTACCCACGGAAACTCTCCAACAGAAGATGACAAGATTTTACTTCATTAGCTAATCTCCTTCCTTCCTCCCATTTACATGATGATTTTCAGAGCTTTCTTCTTATTTTCAGACTTTCTCATCCAGAAATATTGCAGACAGCTATAATGTTTCTTTATATGCAGATTCTCAGAGTGAACCCAACAGGCAGATGGTGTGCCTAAGGCAAACTTTTGTACGGCTTGTTCCATGTTTTCTATGTGCCAGTTTTAACCAATAAGCTGTCTGGCAGGCAAAAATTATTCTAGACCTGTGTACCAAAGGAATACGGACAGAACTATCAGACCCTAGGATTTACAGCTTTGGATCTAGATCTTTCAGTTAAGTTAGGAAACTTGCTCCAGGCTTTCTGAACTTCTCTAGGTTTCTTCTCATGGACGAAAAGGTGCATGTTGCTATTTTTCTGTTCCAAATAAATAAATCAGGAAGATGACAAAACACTGATACACAAGAAAGCTAAACCCTTACAATGATAAAGTGTTGAGTTATAAGAAAGATTCCTCTTGATTTTAACTCCATCTCCACAGTATTGTGCAATTTTTTTTTCTAGTCGTGGGGCTTGAACTCAGGGCCTGAGCACTGTCCTTGGGATTTTCTCAAGGCTAGCACTCTGCAACTTGAGTCACAGCACCACTTCCAGTTTTTTCTATGCATGTGGTACTGAGGAATGGAACTCAAGTCGGCATGCACGCTGGGAAAGCACTCTTACCAGTAAGCCAAGCTCCTGGCTCTATGCAATTGTTTTAAAAATGCTTACATCTTAGTTTTTAGCTTTTCTATATTGGCCTATTTCTTTCTTTTTCTTTCTTTTTTTTGCTAGTCCTGGGACTTGAACTCGGGGCCTGAGCACTGTCCTTGTGCTTTCTCAAAGCTAGACATCAACGAATTGAGCCACAGCACCATGTTTGCCTTTTTCTATTTATGTGATATGAAGGAATCCGACCTGGGTCTTCATGTATACTAGGCAAGCACTCTACCACTAGGCCAAACTCCCAGCCTACATTGGCCCATTTCTAACAAGAATTAATATACAAATTTCACTCATGGATAATCAAACATTAACTTTTACCATACTTTCTTATATATTTTTATTAATAAAATGAGTATGATACTGGTCTTTCTTCTCCCAAACATCATATATTCCCCCTTTCTTTTACATATCTCAGTATATATCTCAGCTAGCTAGCACAGATCATAACAGAGATGCTCAGTAAGGATTAGCATTTACAAACCAGTGGGGCTAAAGTCGCACTAAGCAAGAAACAAGTGAGAAAAAAAATTCTCAACATCTAGTAGTTCCCAGAGGTGAATTGATAGTTGGCTGAGAAATATAATGCCCACAGTATGAGGCTTCTCACACTGATAGAGCAGGAAGTACTTTTAACCACAGGATTCAGAGGGATACATAAGTCCTCGAGGTCTGCTTAACACATAAAGGAAAATGGTCACTGTATTGTAATGATGTTTATTCATTATTCTGTCATCAGCTATTAGAAAACTTAACCCTGACCCATCATACCTTAATGCATGCTTTTAACTATGTTCAGTGGAGTTTTAAAGCAGATATGCATTCATTGCAACCCAATAATTGAGTTCAGGGACAAAAAGTTGTAATACATAGCTGGTTATACCACATTGTCAATTCAACACAATTTTTGTTAAATTATATTAAATTCACATTAAATTACGATTTAGTCAAAATTAGAAAATAATAATTTAGGGCAATGTATTTTCTGGTAAGTATAAAGGTTCAGACAATGGTAGAAAATGATTACACTGAGAAAGATAATCATCCTAAATCTGTTACCATGACAAAGCAGACATTTTTCAATTGAGCAATTATGTTTACAACAAAAGAATTAAATATTAACCCATAGTGTGAATATACGTGACCTGTTTATTGGTGCACTTTCCCGCATCATTTTATACTTCTATACCCTTTCCTTGCACTACCCAGTCATAATATTACATATACTCGTACACACAAATACACAGTCCTTATTGTCTCAAATGTTGATGGTAGATGGTGATACAATATTGATGATAAAATTTTAAAGAACAGGAAATTCATTTTTACAAAACAGGCTCTATGGTGGTGATAAATGCCTGGAATCCAGGTACTAAGGAAGTAGCAATAAAAATATCACATCTAAAATTAGCAAAATATTATTTCAACAAACTGGTAGGTAGGTATGGTGACATATTCTTCTGTTGGATCACAGATAAATGGGAAATACAGTTAGTGGGATCACAATCTGAAGTCAACCCAAGACTGAGAGGATAGTATAAAACTAACTGAAAATGAAATGTAAAGCAAAAGGGCTGGAGGTGTGACTTAAGTGGTATTATTACTACCTTGTTTAATAGGCCCTGAGTTCAGTACCATCAAATAATAATAATATTAATGGCATAAAAATAGCAGACTAAAATAAATGGACCATTATGGAGTTTACCTTGCATTCTAACTCAAAAAGAATTATAAATGAAACATTGTGGTTCAGACTGGCTCGAGTAGAAACTCAAGAAAATATCTTAAAAAGAAATACCTGTTAAGAAAAAGACTGGTGGCATGACCCTACAAGTATAATATGTCTTACAATCTTGTGTATGTGTTGTGGGGTGTGTGTGTGTGTGTGTGTGTGTGTGTGTGTGTGTGTGTGTGCCAGTCAGTTCTGAGGCTTGAATTTAGGGCCTTGTCACTATTGCTCACATATATATATAATTTTTGCCCAAGACTATCAATTTACCACTTAAAGCACAGTTCCATACCAGCTGTTTTGATGGTTAAGCGAAGATAAGAATCTCTCAACTTTCCTGCTGAGAATAGCTTCAAACCTTACCCTCAGATCTCAGCCTCCTTGAGTAGCTAGGATTTTAAGTGTGAACTGTCTATACCCAGCTAAACCTTAAAATCTTAAATCCCCTAGTTACAACCACGCTACCTCAAAAGAAAGAGGAAAGAAAAATAAGAGAAAACAAGCATTATCTAAATTTTTATTATCACTAGAACACATGAATTGTACTGTAGATATTCACAAGCATGTTAGCTCTGTGGAAATCATTCTGTCCTAATACATTTTGGTACTTAGGACATGATGCAGCACAGGTAATGTGGAAGTACTCCAACTGGATACTTCATCTATGTACTCCACCTAAGATTTAGCCAAAAGCTAGAATCATCTGTTAGGCCTGGACATGAGTGACTCCTCATTGACTCCAGATCTGGTACATGGCATTGTTACTCACTATGATAAAAAAGAAAAAAAAAAAAAAACAAAAACAACATGCCCCTGACAAACACATGTCTCTGGCTAAGAAACAAACAAATACCTGAGCAAAATAAATATTATGTGGAGATCCTAAATGTTGTAGGTTCTTATGAAGCAATAGAGAACTGGAAAATATATTGTTACTATCCTATTGATATTTTGTTGCTTTTGTTACCATTCACTTAGTATAATTCCTGTCCTCTTATCTACACTTCATGTTCCTTTTCATTAATCAAGATTCAGATAGAAAGTCTACAGCATTTGAAAAACCAAGTTTCTTCTCCCACTGGTCACTATCACATATTTATATTTATATTTTTAAAACATTTTTCTTAAAAAGTACCCAGTTCTTTATGTATCCTTATTGCTTACAAATCACTTGCACAAAAGAAAAGAAGAAAGACAAATAGATGGTACAATTATGAATAAAGTTCATTATATAAATGTGTAGAAATATCCCAATGAAATCACTTTGTACAATTAATTTATGCCAATAAAATAAGCATACTGTTTTCTATAAGGTATGTTCTGTGGGGCTTTTTCTTTCATAGTTAATTATGGGCAAATGCTAGGTGTTCAACTACTATATGCAAATACTTGAAAGAGATTAAGGAATTAAGTGATTATCATTGATTTTGAATAAATTTATAATTAATTGGTTTACATATTTAAAGTATTTTTTAAACTGTATATACTTTTAATATTTAGGGAATCATAATTAAGCTTTCTTTAGTGGATTCTGGGATAATGCAATAATTAAATGAGTCCTTACTACTTGAGGATAAAAATCATAAACTGATGCTATTTTAGTTACTTTTTGAATCATATGTATTGATTAGTATATCTATGAATAAACTATTTTGCACAAAGATGAAAGAATTAATCTGTCTTTTAAATAAACTTTTCAGATGGAAGCAGAATACAATGCTAATAATTACTTACTACTGCTGTTTAACTCTACTTTATATAACCATGGACAAAAACAGACCTGAAGTTAAAATAAGTCTACAAAAATAGGTATGGCATCAAACTTAAGTACAAACACTTAAAAAATCATATAGCAAAGATTGCTTTAATTTTAAAATAAACTATGGATTCCCTTTTCACATGAGAGTCCACCTATGGTACAAATACTAATAAAATCATACAAAATTATGACTTGTTTCCAGTTTAGAAAATGAATAACCATTTCACACAACATAAATAAATAATATTGAAACAGCTCATAAACACACTAATGAATCTGATGGCAATGGTTCACTCATAACCGTAGTTGTTTAGAAGGGTGAGATTTGGGGACTCACTCAAAGTTCAAAGCTAGACTGTGCAGAAAAATCCATGACTCTATCTAACTAGCACAAAATAAGACTGGAGAACCTCTAGCTAAGCAATCAAGCTATGTGATCAAGTCAAAAACAGTTAAAATATACCATTTGGATCAAACTGAAGAAACCAAGAGGAAACTATTTGGCCCAGGAAATCATGCATCCTGGTACAACATGTGTGAAGAATTTAGTAGGTATCTATATATATCTTGAATGTTCACTAAATCTCAAATAAAAACATCTTGCAGGATTTATAGTTTGTGATTCAGACATTTCCTTATTTGGCTCTACATCTTACTACAGACTTTAGAGTCTGAAAAAATAAAACATTGGATGAAAAAAATCATATTACTTTCTGTAGATACTTTAGATCTGTGTTCCTTACATTAAAATTCCTGACGGGAACTTAAATATAAGGCTGTGGCTTTGCTGAATCAGTCTCCCAGTTTAGTATTTAGAAAAAAAACATTTGAGCTAATAGCATTCTGACACTTATTGTAGAGTAATAGCTCTGATTCTATACTGGTTTTAATCTCAATGGAGAGAAGGGGCAAAGTTTAAAATTACAAGTTCAGCTGGGTGCTAGTGACTCAAGCCTATAATCCTAGCTATTCAGGAGGCTTAGAACTGAGGATCATGGTTCAAAGCTCTCAGAGGAAGGCAGTCCGTGAGACTTTACCCACAATTAACCACTAGAAAACTGAAAGTGGAGCTGTGTCTCAAAGTGGGAGAGTGCTTGCCTGAGCACAAAAGTTTGAGGACAGTGACCAGGCCTTGAGTTCAAGCCCAGCAAATGAAAAAAAAAAAAAAAGTTCAGACATATCTGGAATCTTATCCTTCTGGAACCATCCTTCAGCTGGACTTCCATTACCATCATAGTTTGCTAATATTGCTTCTGCTTTTCATTCACCTGGGATAATGGAACATTAGGTTGCTAATTCCATATGCAGGTTGAGGATCAGGCCTAGATAAGGAAAAGGGAAGCTTCTGTAATGAAGAAATATCCACAGACTCTTGGAGACTCTTTAACCATTGCCAGAGCCTCAAGTTAAAAAGTAAAGATTAGAACTTGAAGAATCATCCTCTCCTGATATAGGCTGTATAATAGGGGAAGAGTTTGAGTATAAATCCTTGACTGAGAACAAAGTTTAAATAGGATCCCTAGGGAAAGACTGCTGGAAAAGGAGGGTCTGAATGAGACTGGACATAAAACAACAGCTCCAAGTAGGGTGGGAAGTCCCGTGAATCCTTACATTTGCCTTTGCCTAAAGGGGTTTAAGCTAAGAGCTCAAGATCTGGCCCTGGCAGATGCCACTCACGGGGATAGAAATATCAGGAGGAACTTGGGCATTCACACAAAACTAGAGTAATGAAACTGACAATTTCAGGAATTGCAAAGACGTGACCTTCTTTGTTTCAGAATCAGAAGAAGTTTCAGGGAAGTGGGTTATGTCAACTCTGGCTGTTAACTATCAACTCTGCTACTTAGGAAGCCTAAAAAGAAGGCTTTCCATCCAGGATGGCTAGGGCAGAAATGGGACTCTCTCTATAAATGCGATTAAGCCAAAAGATACCAGTGTGTGACTCAAATGTTAAGAACTATTTGTCTAGCTCGTATGAGGCCAGAGATCAAACCCTATTACTGCCAAAATAATCCTCAACTTAATCCACAAATGTTTCAAAATGACAGTGTCACCTCACTTCCTACCGGAAGTTTTCTACCTAAACCGCTCTTGCAGCCCTTGCATCCTGAATAAGCTCCATGGGAAGTAAGGTGAAAGATCAATGAGAGAGAGAGAGAGAGAGAGAGAGAGAGAGAGAGAGAGAGAGAGAGAGAGAGAGAGAGAGAGAGAGAGAGAGAGAGAGAGAGAGAGAGAGAGAGAGGGAGGGAGGGAGGGAGGGAGGGAGGGAGGGAGGGAGGGAGAGGGAGGGAGGGAGGGAGGGAGAGGGAGGGAGGGAGGGAGGGAGAGAATTCAAACTGCCTGGGGTTATTTGGCTTAGGGTCAAGTATTGTTATATCAACTTGGTTGTAGCAGAGCATTAATTTCCTGTTAGATCTTTGATGCATTGACCCTTTGATGCTTTTATCTTACAAATAACTATAGTTGGCAGAAGCAAGAAATCCCGCTGCTTGATGGAGAGCTGTCAAGCTGCCTTTGCTTTTAGTTACCAGGATCACTGCCCCACAGCACCCCAGAAAAATGAAACCCAGGGCAACCCGGATGGAAGCGAAAACCCAAGATGGCTGCAAGCAACTGTTAACAATGTGGTCTCTGAACCTTGCTGAACTGTAGGTTATTTCTGGATGCTCTTAAAGTTATATAGCGGAGAATGTGCCAGAGCCAAAACCTCCAGCCTTGCTTCATTTGCAGAAGTTATAGAGCTATCAATAAATAAACTCATTCCTCCAATATGGGGTAGCTGCCCTTATGATAGTTAAGGGCTTTTGTTTTAATGGTGTTCACATGGGCAGCTGCCTAATTTCAGGGAAGATTCTACTTCAAGTCACTACTGCTTCAGAGACTTACGGAGAAGTCATGTCAAGCTCTATAGTTTCAGATGACATCTCTAGGACCTAGTTCAGCAGTTCCAGATAGCCTGGCCAAACTTGCAGTTATCTTCAATCAAGTCTGGTAGTTCCTTCCACACCTGTAATAGCAGAGACTAGTCAGTGTCAGCTGCTTGCATGGACAGATTAGTGCCAATAAGCAAAATGTCTGTGGTCAGCATGCAAGAGTCTGTGTACACTCCTCTGGTTATCTAAGCGTCTGTCTTATCACCCTTCCCAGCTTAATTCAAGAGATTGCCCTTCTGTGCTCTATCTCCCAGATTCTGTAGCCTAATTCAAAATAAAGTCTTATAAATGGTTTTTTATCACATCTGTGTGGTTCTTAATCCTGGTAGAGTAGCATGAGTGGATGATAGAAAGGAAAAGCAATTCCAAAGATGATTAGTTGTGAGAATCCCATAGAGCTATGGAAGCAAATGCAGATTTCCAGAGAGCCTCCAGGAGAGGAGAAATGGGAAAAAGCCTGCAAAGTACTCTTGAAGTACGGAGAAACTAAGGGACTACTAGTAGCTGAGAGATTGTGAAAGAAGCTGTGGAGGATTAAGAGGCTGCAAAAGGTATAGATAGGGAGATTCCAAGAAGCGTGTGCCCCAGCTGAGGGTCCTGTGTGGAGCAGCCGCCCATGGAGGTTGAGACAGCTGTGACCAGAGGAACACAAAGCCTAGAATGAAGTGTCACTCTATGTGCTGAAAGCTGCTAACCCTCAGAGCTCAAATTTACCTGACCATCTTTACCTATTTGTGATTTCCTTCTGAATAAAGCAAGAGAACACATCATAAATTGGTAGCCAATTGGTGCTGGAGTGGTGGGTTCAGAAGGTATACTGTGAAGAAAAGGATCCATATGTGTTTCCGTCTTCATTCTTCCATGTCCATGATATTTTACTTTTTCCCTATTAAGGAAGCTCTCTCCTCTTGCCTCATCTTGAAAGGAGTTGTCTATACAAACTCTTCCTTCTACAGTGTTTGGTCAAAGAATAAAGTTCCTGTTCCTCTTTACTAAACCTGAGTTTATTTTTCTGGCTTATAGACATCAGACCTAAGGAAAACAGGTAACAAGGAGGACATTTATCCAACGGGGCAAAGTTTAGCTCTATGTTTCATTAAGGGAAAAAAGCATTTTAATTTCCATTGTTGTTTATAGATCCCTGAGAGTGAGATAATGTTACAGACATAAATATGGACAAGTGGATATGACTAATTACCAATGTCCTGCTTAATGGAGACATTTTGACGATATCATCTCTTACACTGTGAATGTGAACAAATGATAATGTTCTCACCATATCTACTTGAAATATAATATGAAACACTAGCCAGCACAATTGTGCATATAACAAGTGAAGAATGATATAGAAATAAAACTCAGAAAATGTATGAATGGAAAATAAAAATAGCCAACAGCTGGGCACAATGACTCATGCCTGTAATCCTTGCTATTCAGGAAGCTGAGATCTGAGGATCAAGGTTCAAAGCCAGCGCAGACACAAAAGGACCTGAGACTCTTATCTCCAATTAACCTCTAGAAAACTGGCAGTGGGGCTTGGCTTAAGGGTTAGAGCACTAGTCTTGAGCAAAAGTAATCAGGGACAGTGCCTCATCCCCAAATGCAAGCCTCACAATCAACATAGAGAAAGAAAATAAGGAAGAAATAAAAAGAAAGCCTGTTTGCAATATTATAAGATAACCAGTTGTATATGCCAAAAAGCATTTCAATTACTACATATCAGCAGTAAATAAGTAGAAAGTGAAAATTTAATGCTTTTTTATTGTCAGGGTAATATATAGATGGGTTACAGTTACATTTACCAGATAGAAACTTTAAAACAATATACTGAAATATATTAAATACCAAGGAATATATTAAGTAAATGATTAACTTCAAAGCCAAAATATGTAATATGCTATTGAAAGAAACTAAGGAATACCCTAAATAAATGGAGAGACTTTCTATGTTTATACATTGGAATATTTAATAATGTTAATATTTCTGTAAATAATACACTACAGCAAAAAGGTATACACATAAAATTTCATTGGTTATTATTGTAAAATTAAATCTATGTAAGACTATGACCTTAATTGAACAAATACAATTATGAAAGTGGAGCTCCAACAATTTTCAGGTTGCCTGTCTGGAGGAAAAGTTTAGAATTCAGAACAGACACCAAAACCAAGCCCAGAATTCTCAATTAGGTTAAGATAGTGAAGATCAAGGAGATTGCAGATTAAGCATGTGGATGAGATATAATAGTATTACATAAAGTAGATGTACATACCGTGTGTATGCCAGTACTGATGGAACAATGAACCTCATCTCCCATTTTTTCAGTTGCCTCTTTCAGTCATGACTGGCTCTGTTCCACTTGACCCATGCATATTATTTCAGCTTTTTGCTGTTTAACTGCAGGTAAGAGTCTCTCAGATTTATCAGCCTGGGTTGGCCTTGAACCACAATTGTGAGATCTCAGCCACCTGAGTAGCTAGAATTAGGCTCTGAGCCTTGGGCATCTGTCTACAAGAATCACTATTACCAAGGAAAACATACTTGTAAAGAGACCATGTCAATAAAACCTAGAGAAATCCCAGTATGTATGAACACAATAAAAAGACTTCAAATGCATAAATTAAAATGGATTAAAAGAAAATAAGAAATAAGAAATTGTATTAGAGTGAAAGATTTTGATGCTTCTCATCTTAATAAAAAATAAGACATATAGAGCCCAAAACGTATAATCAGTTAAATTTATTGCCATGTTAGACCACATTAAAAAATTACAGAATAGATATTATTTTCAAGCACACATATTACCAAGATACATAAAATTTTAAATACTAAACCTATTATAAATATTGAAATGATAAAAAAAAAATCCTTGCTCTACTACAATTGGGAAGGGGTGGGAGGCAGAAAAGAGAGAGGAAAAACTTGCAAATTTTTCAATGTTCAAGAAGTAATGTACCTGCTACCTTACAAATGTAACTGTAACCCCTCTATATATCACCCTGATAATAAAGTATTTTTTAAAAAACAAGGAAAAGCAATTTTTTTGAAAAAAAGATTCTTTACTTGCAAAAATGGAATAATTTGCAAAAAATAACAAAAATACTAAAATTAAAAATTATTTGAAAATTTGACTGCATACTTTAAAGTAATATGAGTTTCACAGGACAAATTATAAGTGCTTTTTAAAAAAAATTTTTTAAACCAAATGAAAGATTTTAGGTGAAAGTAAAACATTTTTTTAAAAAGTTGAAGCATTAAATACTAACATTAAAAATTAAGGAAAATGGGGCTGGGAGTTTGGCCTAGTGGTAGAGTGCTTGCCTAGCATGCAGGAAGACCTGGATTCGACTCCTTGGTACCACATACTTAGAAAAAGGGAAAAGTGGTGCTGAGGCTCAAGTGGTAGAGTTCTAGCCTTGAGAAAAATCTAGGGCAGTCCTCAGGCCCTGAGCTTAAGGCCAGGACTGGCAAAAAAATAAGGAAAACATTAAAAATAAGGTTTTAAGGAAAACATTAGTAAGGCTTCCAAATCACTAAATTATAAAACTAAGAATAAATTGAAGTCTGGTCATATTCCAAATAGTAGAGCTTCTGTGTATCAAACAAATTGACATTAGTTCAAACTCCAGTACTCCAAAAATAACAGTTACAACAATAAAAAAAATCCCACATACATAAGAGAATGAGGAATTAATGAAATATAATGCAAAATAGAAACTTGTAGTATTAATAAAATTAAATTTGAATCAATTAAATTATTTCTCAGTATCTCCCAAATTGGGTCAAAACACTGTTACAAACCCTGCAGATCTTTAGAAGAACGAATATGAAATAGCAGAAGCAACTTTAAGTTGCACAAGCTATTTGAAAGATGTCACTTGCCAGAACTGACTCAAAAAACTGTAGCTCTCTCTGTACTTTTTAAATCTAATTTTGTAATTAAAATGTTTCTGGAAAGATAACTCCAGATATCACAGCTTCTAGCTAAAATTTGAAAATGAATTCACACCATAGCTATGTGTTTATGTGAAACAGAAGAGAAGAAAAAAACACTCGCTTCTCTTATGAGTTCTACGTTACCCTGACAACAAACACAAATACTAAATAACAAAACCACAAAACAAGATCCCTTAGGAATTTTGATATGCGGGTGTGCGGGAGGGGAAAAAAAAGGTGAAAAAGTGAAGCAGTGGAGCTCACTGAACAGAGATGAAAGTAAAATATACAACTCAAGGGTGCAGATGGGAGGGAGAGACTGGAAGAGAAAGAAGGAACAGAAGATACTCTCAAAAGGGAAGGTACACATTACTTGAGTTATGTAATTATAATCCTGTATATTACCTCTAATAACAATAGAGTATATCCTTTTTTAACATCCTTTGCTCTTACTCTAGCAAATCAGAGAGAAATCTCATCACTGTAAAGACTAGAACTCAAACGAGTCCCATGAAAATAATTTATATTGGAGATAGGGAAATACTCATGCTTGCCACACATCAGCACACATTTCAAATTAAAATAACAATCCAATGCCAGAATCTTTTAAAGAGAGGGTTCCATTAATATAAAAAGTCATTATTTAGGCCCAGTCTCTCAGTCAAATCATGTTTCAAAACCATTTTGAGTGGGGAAAAAAAAGTTATTTTGATCTGGCACCAATGGCTCCCACCTTTAATCTACTTTAAGGTACTTAAAACTCTACCTTTAAGCTATTCAAGGAACTGAGATCTGTGGATCATAGTTGGACCAGGCTAGAAAATCTGAGAATATTATCTCTGACTAACCACCAAAAAGCTAGAAGTAGACCTGTGGCTCAAATAGTAAAGTGTTAGCCTTGAGCAGAAAAGCTTAAGGATAGTACTCAGACACTGAGTTCAAGCCCCCCACCACCCAAAAATGTAAAACTGTTTTGGATATGTTGATTTTTGTGTTATTAAGTATATTCTCTTAGCAGAAGATTCCAATAGCTCAAAATCATATTAAGTGAAGTAAGCCAGACCCAAAGGAACATAGGCTCAATGGTTTCCCTCATTTGTAATAATTTGTACAAGTCTAGGACTCTCCTAGCACAGGATTACAATAGCTCAAAACTTAGGTACATAAGGTCATATAGGATGAGACTAAATGAAAGAAATTCTAGGATATGGAAAAAAGAGCTTTATTTTGTGTGATTGTTTTTGTTAATGTACTATGTTATTTCTCTTCTCTTTTTTTGCCCTTATGGTTAATATCATGTTGTTACTGAATCTGACTTTGTTACTTTGTATATTGTACATATGTTTATTTGTTTATTTGAAATAAGGAAGGGGAAACAAGATAATTGCGAGGCGTGAGAGAGGGAAATGGGGACAAAAAACATGAGAAGGGTTATCAATGTGTGAGAAGTAATGCACCTACTATCTGGCAAATGTAACTGTAACCCCTCTACACATTACCCCAACGATAACAAAATTTTAAAGTGTATTTAGCATATTAGTTTCTCAATGGTGATCAAAAAAGACTGCTGACATTTTCATTAATTAAAATTACACTAAATTTATCAATCAATTTGACAAATAGACATTCTAACACATTACATATTGCTTCATTCAAGATTTTTCAATAGCTCCTAACAGATTTCTTTCTTTCTTTATTATTTTTCTTTCTTTCTTTCTCTCTTTCTTTCTTTTCTTTTCTTTTTTTTTTTTTTGTGGGTCCTGGGCCTTGAACTCAGCCTCGGCACTGTCCCTGAGCTCTTCAGCTCAAGGCTACCCACCTTACCTTTAAGCCAATCCCCACTTCCTATTTTCTAGAGGTTAATTGGACATAAGAGTCTTGGGTCCTTTTGTGCCTGGGCTGGCTTTGAACCTTGATCTTCAGCCTCCTGAGTAGCTAGGATTACAGGCGTGAACCACCAGGCTGGTTTTCACAGTTTTCTTAAGATACGGTGCCGGGAGTTTGGCCTACTGGTAGAGTTCTTGCCTAGCATGCACGAAGACCTGGGTACCACATACATTGAAAAAAGCCAGAAATGGTGCTGAGGTTCAAGTGGCAGAGCTGTAGCCTTGAGAAAGTCCAAGGACAGTGCTCAGGCCCAGGATTGGCAAAAAAAAAAAAAGAGAGAGAAAGATATCAGTAGACAACTCCTGAATTTCCCACTTTTGAAAGCCATTGTATATTGTCATTGATGAAATTTCAATTTTTATTTGTTTCTAGAAATAAAAGTATAGTCTATCTCTTACTGACTTTGTGTTCTACACTTTTGTAAACACACCTAATATTCTTGTAATATTCCTATATATAAAATTATTCTTCCTCATATAGTTTTCTTTCATATGTACATATACAAAAACATACATATGTACTCTTTATGAAAACAGCAGAGAAAATTTGCAATAAAATGACAGAATAAATGACAAACTTTCTGAATTGAAATATGAAGAACATTGTACAGGCTCGAGAAAACATGAATAATATGTCATTAGACTAGTGATTTTAAATTATTATAGCCCAAGAGAGACATATATTTTATATTAAGATATAATGCACACCCATATACATACACACGCATAATGAGACAGACATTTTCATACAATAGATTAATTTAAAATATATTACCCTATTTTTCCTTTTATACTGAGTTATATGCTGTCACACTTCACAGTATTACCAGACCCAATGAAACATAGGCTTCATGGTTTGCTTCATTTGTAATAATTAATATATATCTAGATTTCTCCTAACAGAGGATCACAAGAGCTGAAAAGCTATGTACATATGACCTTATAGGATGAGGATAAGCAAAATGAACTCCAGGATATGAAAACAAGAGGTTTATCTTTGTGATTGTTGTTCTTAATATACTGTGTAAAGTTATTTTTCTCTTGTCTCCTCCCTTGTGGTTTATCTCATCTGACTTTGGTACATGGTATAGTGTATACACATTGATCTGTTTATTTGAAATAGCTAAGGGAGGGGGAAAAACAACATAATGGGAAGGTGTTGGGGGGAGAGGAAGAGAAAGAAGGAGAAAAACATGTGAAGGGGTAACAGTGTTCAAGAAATAATGTACCCACTACCTGATGAATGTAACTGTAACCCCTCTATATACATCCAGACAATAAAATACAATAAAAATTATTAAAACCTCAGCTATTGGATCACAATAGTAAAATATAGGTGTTTGTAATTATTTCAAAAAATGTCCAGATAACAAAAATGAATCATCACAAAGGCGATGGAATGTACTTACAGTTACTCAAGAAATAGTTGCATTAGTTTCAGTGTCATTGTTAGTTTCCTAGAATAGCATGATATGGCACCATGAAGTAGGTAGATTGCCACAATAGAAATGTATTCTTGCCATTGTGGAGGCTAGATGTCTACAATCAGGTGTCACCAGCACCAAGTCCCTTGGAAAGCTCTAGGAAAAATAAGGTTTTGTTTGTACCAATTTATGGTGGCTCATTTATCCCTTGGCTTCGAGACCAAGAGTTGCCAGCCATCTTCACATTAGCTTCTTCTGCATTCCTGTGTTTCTTCTCCAAAAAATTCCAGTTAATGTCAGAGGTGACCCTTTGATTCTGAATAATTCAGCATTATTTTATTTTATTTTATTTATTTTGCCACTCTTGGGGCTTGAACTCAGGGCTTGAGCACTGTCCTTGGGCTTTCCTCAAGACTAGAGCTCTACATCTTGAGCCACAACACCACTTCTGGCTTTTTTCAGTGTATATGGGACTGGGGAATCAAACCCAGAGCATAGTACATGCTAGTCAAGCACTCTACCACTAAGCCAAACTCGCGGTTCAGCATTATTTTATATGGAGATTTTAATAGTTAAATTTGCAAGTTCTAATTGTGAATAATTTTCTATGTGATGTTATAGATGAATGTGAAAATGAGAAAAGTCCTATTTAAAGTACACCATTTAATTGAAACTGCTCTGGGTCTTATTAAGAAGAAAAATCTTTCCTTTTTTATTTTATTGTCAGGATAATTCATAGAGTGGTTACAGCTACATTCAGTCAGGTAGTAGGTGCATTACTTCCCACAGATTGATACCCCTTCTCACAGATTGATACCCCTTCTCATGTTTTCCCTCCCTCGACCCCCTCCTAATCATCTTATTTTCCCCTCTTCCTTTTCCTATTTCAAATAATCAAATAAACATATATGCAATATACCAGGTAACAATGTCAGACACTGTAACAATATGAGATTAACCAAAGGGCAACAAAAGAGAAGAGAAATAATATAGAACATTAAGAACAACCATCACACAAAATAAAGCTCTTGTTTCCATATCCTAGAGATCCTTTCATTTAGTCTCACCCTATATGACCTTATGTACCTACATTTTGAGCTATTGTAATCCTTTGCTAAGAGAGTCCTAGTTGTGTACTAATTATTACAAATGGGGGAAATCACTGAGCTTATGTTCCTTTGGGTCTGGCTTAGAAAATCTTTCTACTTTTAACAAGCAACCAACAAAACAGAGAAACAATTTTTGTTAACAAACATAACAAGAATGATCAAATTTAAAATTGTAAAATTTGTTACATCTGCAAGATGAAATTGAGTATCTCCTCATTTCTAATTTACTGAAAGGCGTAAGAAAATAACTTGTCTGGTGAGCAAGAATCAAGACAATGCCATTTATTTTCTGGCTAAAGAACATTTATTCTTCATTGTACTGGAGGCTGGTGTGTACGAGTAAGACTTTGTCAGGTTCAGTGTCTGGGGAAAGCATACATCCTGATTTACAGAACCAGCTTTCTTACAATTGAATTCTTACAGCAGAGAGAGAGAGAGAGGGGTGGGGAGTGGGGGAGGGATCTTAAGTATTTTAAAAATAAGGGTACTCCTTAATCATGAGAGATCTTCACTTATTGCATGATTTCCTCCAGATTCTTCACCCCTCATTATCATCATAGTGGAGGATAAAATTTCAACAAGCTACAGAAACCAGCCACCTCCCTGCATTACACAGAAAGCAGATCATGCTGTCACTGTTAGTCTAAGAGGAAGGACAATAAAGACTCCAAGTCTATAAAGCAGAACTTTTCTTTCTGCCCGCTCAAACAAACTGATTGGAGAAACTAGTCCATAACATTGGAAAATAACAAGAAAAATGTGAAGTAATCAAGAATTTTTCAGGGCAATTCAACTTTTACGTATGCAGTATAATAGAATGAGCAAAGTACATGCACTTAACATTTGCTTTCATTGTTCTCTCGTAATAGAGTTGCATCAAGTTCTTATAGAGGTTGAATTTTGGACCATATAACCATCTTTTACCCTTAAAAGGCTTGAATTGTCCAAGGAAAGCACATAAATGATCCATTTCATAAATCATTCAATATATTCACAAAACTGGGAAAATCAGATTTACCTTTTGAAAATCAAAAGTGGGGAATTCTTATTAGAATTAGTAAGTTCATTCATTCTGAATTAGAATATCCAGAAAGTAGGATATGTATTTTTGATATGTATGGACTAGAGACCTAAAGTTTTCAGATTAAAATTTTAAAGTGTAAGAAAAATGCCAGTCATATAAATTCTATCAATATTAGAGTATTTGTCTTTGGAATACTATGAAAACATCACTAAGTACCGAGTTAAAATATATACATACACTTAAGAAAGTAAATTTAGGAAATGCCTAAACATAGAGCTCCACTACTTGACTGTCCAATCATCCAGAAACAAGGACATACTAAAGCCACTAGCACAAAAACGTTCATTGCAGCACTATTTACCATAGCAAAGATATGGAACCAACCCAGATGCCACTCAGTTGATGAGTGGATCAACAAGATGTGATATTTGTACACAATGGAATTCTATGTTGCTATCAGAAAGAACGACGTCGCCCCATTTGTAAGGAAATGGAAAGACTTAGAAAAAATCATATTAAGTGAAGTAAGCCAGACTCAAGGAACGTAGACTCAATGGTTTCCCTCATTTGTCATAATCAGTAGAAACCTTGGGCTCTCCTAGCAGAGATTTACAATAGACCAAAACCTAGATACAGAAGGCCATATAGAATGACTCTGAATGAAAGGACCTCCAGGATATAGAAACAAAAGCCATATAATGAATGATTGTTGTCCTTAATGTACTATGTTATCTCTTATCTCTTTTGCTGTCCCTTGGTTGTCTAATATTGTTACAGTATTTCACCTTGTTATCTGATATATTGGATATATTTGTATTTGGTTATTTGAAATTGGATAGGGAAGGGGACAAAACAAGATGCGGGGCGGGGGTGGGGAAGGAATGGGGACCAAGACATGGGAAAGTGTATTAAGGTATGTGAAGTAATGCACCTTCTATCTGGAGAATATAATGTAACCCTTCTATTAAATAAAATACAAAATATATGGGAAAAATAAAATAAATAAATAAAGTTTAAAAATGCCGATAGAAAGAAAAAGAAATAGGAAATGCAAGTCCCAATTCAGGAACTCACAGTCCAGACTTTTCCAAAAGTTAAATCATGTTCCTTCCTCCGTTAACTATCCACTTTGACATCAAATTTTTATCTTTGATTCACAGATTTTTTTCTATAAGGAAGAATAATGTGTTTTCCAAACTTGAATGTCATCTTTATTTGTTGAAATTGATTGCATATAGACTTTTTTTTAAAAAAGAATTATTGCAATTTTTTTGAGTTTTCTTTTTTGGTCATGACAATTGAACCCAGGAAGTTACAGTGTTTTGCCATTGAGCTCCATGACACCCTGATCATATTTTTTTCATACATTTTTATTGTAATTAATAGAAGGGTACATGATATTTGCCAGATAGAAAGTGCATTAATTCACATACATTGGTACCCTTTCACATGTCTTGGTCCCCATTTCCCTCCCCCCACCCCCACCCCTCATCTAGTTTTCCCCCCTTCCCTATCCAATTTCAAATAACCAAATACAAATATATCTGATATATCAAGTAACAAAGTGAGATATTGTAACAATATGAGATAACCAAGGGACAGCAAAAGAGGTGAATATTTTTTTGTGAAAGTTGGAGATTGTTAAGCCTATTGCACAAGGATGAAGTATAACTTCATGCAACCTTCAGATTTTCTGACTTTGATAATGATGTTTCTCAATGGTTTACTGGCTGTTCAGATCTGGTTATGTTACTGTACATAAAATATTTGAGGCATGAATTCGAACAGATTCTCAAGCATCTAAATGAGAACTCAGTTAACCATGGTATGTACTTCTGTTTCTACCTGTAATTCTCTCTTCATCATTACCATCTTAAATAGTTAAGGCAAAGCTTAAAAAAACAAAAACATGTAGAAAAGACTTTCATCCTGGACAAATAATTAAATAGATGCAACTTTTCCAAAGTCAATGCTTATTGATGCTTGCTCCCTGGCAAAAGAACCTCTTGCACAAATGCTAAGAGGTTTGTTGGCTCTACTATCCACTATAATTCACCCTGTTATGGAGGAAAACAGCTGTTTTGTGATCATGCTCTGGACATTTGCCATATTGGCACGCTGAGTTAAAAATCCCAACTTGCCTCTCAGCCCTGCAACTCAGTCTCTAGTCTATTGGAAAATGGATCTTTGGATTTTTTTTCTCTTTTAGTTCAATGACTTTGGTTCTCTTCTTTAATAATATACCAATAGTCAAATTTGTACTCATATTTAGAAACAAATATATCCCTTGGAATTTCACATTTCCCAGTCAAGATATTCTAAAATAACCACAGCCATTATCAGTGAATCCCATAGACTACAATTAGTGATGGCATATAACTCCACAGCCTATGAAAACTAGTTAATATCAAATCATGTATAGAGCTTGGTGTATGGTAAAAGAAGTTGGTTTGTATGCAATTTGAAGTGGATGAAAAGCCCTTCATATTAATTGTCATATAGTTATATTTTGCTCAAATACAGTCCCACAATAGACACATCATTTAGATGTGCAAATGTAAACTATCATGAAATGAAACTACATTTATATTTTTCAATAATTAGAGATTTTAACATTAAGTACATAAGGCACTGGAGAGTTTTGTATAATTTCTCCAGGAATAATATAAGCAGATATCCTAACAATCCCCAGGAAACAGTACATTGTGTTCAGATAATATACCATATTCTCTTAACAATGGTAGATGCATTTGAGAAAAGCAAGATGGTAAGAAAGGACTCCAGAAAGACTAAACAATTGCTTCCTTTTGTAGAGATTCATTCATTTCCAGATTCCTTTGGACATAGTTGTTGTATTGTCATGAGGTTTCACTAATTTAACCATCACAGAACTAAAACAACCGATGAATAGCTCACTAAGGATCATTAAACTTCATGGAAGGCAATTAGTAGCTTATCAAAGAAGCAAAACCGTTAGTTCCATCTCCAAATTTCCTCACTGGGCATGCCTATTTACAAATCTGGTCTAGATAAGAAGAATGTGCATCTGCATATGTACTTCAACCATTCACAAAAAGGAGTAGACATTCTATATGGAGTGTAAAATTTCCACTTTTTTAATTTTTTCCTAAAAAATATGTATATAGTGATAATATTAAGTCTAGAGGCAAATGGGGTAGAATGATTGTGAGAGGAAGGGAGGGTGATTACCATTATGATGTATAATGCATGTATGTGAATATGCAACCGATAACTGGAGGGGTTGGGTGTGGTTGGAAGAGAAGAGGGGAAAATACAGAAAGGATGATATTGGTCAAGATATGTGAAGATCATATACTGAACTGAACTGAAATATTTGTACACATCGAAAGATGGTAAGAAGAAAATAGTGATAAAATTATGATGTCATTTATTGTGCATAATGTTTAGGTTTTAAAATATGCCTCTAAATCTATTACTATTTTCAGAATTGGATTAGAAAAACTTTCGTGCAAATTATGAATCATCATTTTTTGTCTTTTTGAAGAAGCTGAGGTAAAGTGACAATGCCCACTGTTTGTGACAAAAGAGCAGCAATGGGGTCTTCATCCATTATATTGGAATTATTTAGGGAGAGATTTGGGCAAAATAGAAATAACCTGGTATCAGAATGGGTGCCAGGAACTTGAGGGGAAATAATTATCTCATTGTATGTGTATGCAGAAAGTAATTCCAGCCATGTCTTTAATCCCATCTCTAGCATTTGGAGCATTATCAAGAAAGAGATTAAATCTGAAAAAATGTCATTCAATGGCTGAATATAAATTGGGCACAGGATGACACCCAGTTTAAATTTTAAACAAACTTCAGCAAAAAATTTGCTTATAATTATATTCTGCTTTCCCTTTAGGTTAGATACATATAAGTGTGATGCAAGGATAAAGGTAAAATTATTTTATGACAAATATTTATACCACAAGTTATACTTTTGAATAAAAAATACCACATGACTAAATATTTTATTATGAGAGAAAAATAATCCCCCTCACAGATAAAGCTATCTGGGATCAATAGAAAAGCCCATTCATTATATTATATGATATCACATGTTTTGCAAAAAATGTGGACATTTTTATATTTAACCTATAATATTTACTTCTAACACAAAATAGGGGAAGGGAAATATGACAGAACTTGTTGTTCTTCTATTCCCAACATGAGCCAATGCTTGAAAAAAGATAAGTGTTTGCTTTATATAATACTATTCACAACCAAATTATCCCAAAGTGTTTTACAAAGTAATTAGTTAGAGACTAGTGTGAGTATGCCTGCAAACATAGGAGCCATTAAGACACTCAGCAATAGCTCACATACTGCTTTGAACATGAGAACCTGTTTTATTGAGAGTAGAGATGCTGGTTCAATTATAGAGTAATTTAATAGAATAATTGGAATCCCTTTGGGTCTGGTAAAACAGATCATCAAAAATGATAAGCTAACTATTTTTTTAATTTCTGAAATCATCATAGTGCAAATTAGAACATGCATTTTCCCATAGGTAATTAACACAAAATTATTTATAAATATTTTAATAACAGAAGAGTCTTGATTCTTTCTCAAAGACCCTTTATAGGATTGGTAAAGATATATTTCACTAATTCCTTTAGTTTTTCTCATTTCACAAATGTTTTATTTTGAATTTTATTTACATGGGATTCAACTACAAATTCTTTTTCCCTTTTCAATATATTTAATCTGTATCCTTCCATTTGACCATAAGTTAATACTATGAAATATTTACCAGTTTCAACACTGGATCTTCTGGTTTTGTATCAAAAGTTTGCTGTGTTTATTCTTGGCCTTTGCTCAAGTAAGTATGGATCATCACGCCTACTTCTTCAATGAGAAGGATCATTTAATTGTTTTCCAAGTACACAAACAGGGGAGTGTTAGGCATAGGTATTTTGTTCCAAGACTCCTACAGAACAAAGTCTGCAGAGCACATTGGCAAGAGCAGATGGCAGACTTCTGACCTTAACTAAGAAATCATCACATCCCCATGAGACAATTGACAAACCACCAAGCTTTTGGCTTCCACTGTTTCTGTAGCCTGCAGTTCTTTCCTCACTAGTGTTCCAAATTCCTTTCATGAAAGGGCTGTCTTTAGGCACCATTTCACACCTAAACAACCACTGGTGGGCAGATACAGTAACCTCACTTTGCTCTTGACCTTCCCACTAATGTGAGTGCCAAAGACCGGGAATGTGAGCTCAGCAGGCCGTAGACCATTTCTTAGCTTCCTGGAGTTTTCATGGCTCAGCCTGGACTGCTCCCACTTAGCTCATCTATCTCCCCAGAGGAAAGGAAATTACCATGTAGTATAGTGAGAACTAAGGAATCAGACAAAGCAGTTCGATTTTAATCTAAACCACAGAATTAATCTTCTGTAGTAAAACTTTTGTTGCATTTCTGCGATTGTGATAATTAATTGTTGAACATGTACTCGAGTCCTAATTTGAATGTTTGCTGAACAGGAGTGACAGGACGGTTGTTGCTTTTAGGAAAATTTCTATTTGTCCAATTGGGCTTTCTATACTCTGGTTTCTCTTCAGATCATATAAATCTTTCGCCTTTTACCAAATTGGGCTTTCTGTTGTCACTTCTCTCACTTGGACATCTTTAGCTTTGAAGATTTTCTTAGTAACAGGTGCAGCTGATTACAGTGAAACCCGATAGGTGTCCTTCATGTAGTGGTCATGTTTCATCTCATGGTTACAACCTACACTTCATTAGCCATCTAACTATGAAGAAAGCCTTTCTCAGTCCTGCAAACAATGTATCACATTTCTAGTTCACCGGAATGAACCGTTATATATCCCGGTTAACTGGAGAATATGAAAGTGATGGGATACACAAGCATCAGGACTCTCTTGTGTACCAGCGGCAGAAAATCAGCTCAAACCAAGTGCATTAAGAAATGACTTCATTCTCTTAAATACAAAACATTCATTGTTCCCATGAATGCTGTCTTGCTCACAGGATCCATATGATGTCACCAAGATGTGAGTTCTCTGTGTTGGCTTCATTCTTTGATGTGTATGCCCTTCCTGGTGCCAAAAATGGATGCAACAACCTTAGCTGTGTTTCCATGGACATTCGATTTCTATAGTCCCAGAAGATATCTGATTACAACTCATTAGTTTGACTGTGTCCGATGTTCCTCCCTGAAACAGTCACCACAGCCAAGAGAATGCAATGCCTAATTCCTCAACCTGGAAAGCAGCCAACAATCGTCAAATCACCAAGGCTTCGTTCATGAAAGGAAGTCAAGTTCTATTTCAAATAGAGAAAGAGGGAATAAATAATAAAGGTGCAAACTATAATTATTGTAACATCATAAACAAAACCTTGTTATTTACTGCTTAGCTAAAGGTTTGCTGGAGTACCAAATACATTCTTGGTAAACATCATATGAGTCTATTATTTGTTAGGAGGCTATTTACCAAAATTATAGATATTGACCTTTTTAGAGTATATACATCTTCAAAAATAGAGAAAGAGAATTTAATGTTATTTCTAAAGGTGATGTACAGAAGGGTTAGAGTAATGTAACTCAGGTTAAGAGTACGATTTATTTTGAACAATACCACCCTTTCCCTCACTCACTCTCTCCCAGTTTCTCTCTCCCATCCCTACCCACAAGTTTCATTGCTCAATTTCTTCTTTTAAAAAAATATTGTAAAGGTAATGTACTGAGGGGTTACGCTTACATAAGTCAGGCAATGAGAATATTTCTTTTTGCAAAGTGTCATCCACTCCCTCATTGTCTCCCAGTTTTTCCCCTCCTGTCTGCTCTTCTCCCAGTCAACTTGCAAGGTTCATTTCCAAAATAGTGTCTAGTGAATATAACTGCTGAGTTGGCTCACACTTTGTCTTACCATGTCTGTGTTTCCTCTTCCCCTCCCTAAAGCAGATAGATTTATATGCAAGCAAAATATTTTTATTGTACTGTTTGTGGTTCTTTTATTCTTTCTTTCCTTCCATTTATTTCTGTCACTATATTTGATTCCTGTATCCTTTGTCATATATATATATAATTCTTAAATATGTGATGTGTGTGTATGGATAGATATGTAACATAAACCATTTAGGGTGTTTTCCCAATTAAGGTCTGGAAGTATCTGTGTGTTTTCAATGTTCTACAATTTACGAACAAATTTTGGGAAGAGTAAGCTAAAATTTCATGAAATCCTGGTATATCAAATTATTTCTTCCAAATTTAACCTTGTATTATTGTATTACTTTGGAATTACTAGGGTTAAAAAGAAATGTGAACCTCTTAATATGAGCTGATTTACTTTTTAAAATATTATAGATTCATTTAGGAGAAGCAATTGTAAAGAGCCAGAAGTAGGTGTATGAAAACTAGTTAGATATCTGCAGCTATTAATAGCAAAGCGAAGGATTAAAGCTGTTAACTAGAGAAGAAATGCCAATAGGAAATTTGGCAAATTAGGAAAATTTTGAATATAAGTTGCAAACACTTTATGACTAAGAATTGATGGTGAGGGGCCAAATACTATGTTATCTGTCTATCAAACATAGAATATATATTCAAAGTCTAGTAGCTCTCCAAAAATATACAAGAAAGAAAATGTGGGGGGTTGAGGGAGAATTGAATAGATGGCTCACAGTATGATGAGAAAACCTTTTGATGCAAGGGACAGTCAACAAATATTATTTTTCTTATAGCACTAACAGTAGGTCCTTTGTTTCTTTATTTAAGGTTAATTATTTATTACTTGGAGCATATGTTTTGAAATTATTTCAAATATTTCAAAAATATTATTTTTGAGAATGTTTTGCTTATATATTAAATACATATACAAAGGAGTTTCACATTAACATACCAATTTGTGTGTACAGCACATCTTATACACTGCCACTCTTCCATAACTTTACCCACCTCCCATTCATTACACCCCCTCCTGTCCTTTCAAGGTTTCTAGATGAATTTTCACAGGTACTCCTGTTATCCTCCATTACTTTCTCCTTTCTTCTGCTTTCCTCTCCTAAAGCCACACCCAGTCAGACGAGAAATATTTTAGCTTTCTGGTATTTATTTTGTTAAATTCTCCAATAATTATTTAGAAATTACACCATAGAAATCCACCCTTACGTATACCATTTGTCATGCAATTTGATGATGCATATGACTGTATACATGTTTGTGCATAGGACTGTGTTTTTGACCTAACTTTCACATACGAGGAAAAGCATGCATTCTTTGTTACTCTGAACCTGACTTAGCTCACTCAACAGAAATAGTAATCCAAGTCAATCTATTTCCTTGCAAATGCAATAATTCTACTCTTAAAGATAAACTAATTTCTTAATCCATTCATCAATTATAGGGAATCTGAACAGTTCTATAGTTGACTATAGTTAGTAGTGTTTCAAGGATTTGGATTCAATTATTTGGATGCCTAAGAAGAGTATTACTGGATCATAAGACAGTCTTTTTGTGTTTGTATGCCAGGCCTGGGGCTTGAACTCAGGGCCTGGGCACTGTCCTTGAGCTTTCCCAAGGCTATCACTCTTCTGTTGAGCCACAGTACCATGACAGTCTCTTCCTGTATATATGGTACCAAGGAAGTGAACCACCGCTTTGTGCATGCTAGACAAGACTGTACTGGGAAGCCACACTCTTGGCCTATTGGATCGTTTTAATTTTAGTATTTTAATGAATCTGTAGATTGACTGCCACAGTGCTTGAACTAATTTCCATTCTCATCAACAATGTCTTTCTTTTTCCCTCACCTTGCCAGCATTTTCAGATGTAGCTACAAAAGGCTCCAAATAGAAAACTATTTTCCTGTAGAATTGTAGTATGAAAACCAGGTTGGTACTAGCTCAGAAACAGACCAGAAAAACCAGAACAGAGGACAGAGTAAAAGAATCAGAAATGAACTCATACATTTGCAGCCATCTGATTTTTGACAAAGGATCTAAAAATAAAGTGTTGTGAAAAGAAAAAGGAAGACAACCTCTCCAATAAACAGTGTTGGGTAACAGGGTATTCATATGCAGAAGACTGAAACTGGATCTCTGTTTTTTTTAAATCTTGTTCTATTATAAATTCAGAGTGGAGGAAAAGCATCAATAGTATACCTGAAATGCTAAAATGACTACGAGAAGAAATAGAGAAATTACTAGCAGTTATTGACAAAGGCAAGAACTTCCTGATGGAATTGAAGGTGTTCAAGAATTGTCAAGTAGGACTGAATTGTCAGAAAAGCTTCGACATGTCTAAGGATATAGTCACTAAACTAAAAAGACTAGAGAATTGGAGTAGATATTTGCTATTTATATATCTGATACAGGTTCAGTAGCCAGAATATCCAAGGATCAACAATCCAATTAATAAATAGACAAGTGAGTTAAGCAAACACTTCACAGAATATCAACAGATGGCCAATGAACGCCTGAAGAAAATGCTCAATAACCCTTGCTATGAAGAAAATACAAATCAAAACACTAATAATTGCATCTCACTACAGTCACAATGACTATTGTTAAGAATATTAATGGCCAAAGCATATATCTTGCATTTTGCCTGGTTACACAAGTCTATCATTTCAAATTATAATACGATTGCTTCATTTGGTGAGACATTAAATCTTAAGAGTTATACACCTAGATTCACCGTGCCCAATGCTTAGTAGTCTATGTTCAATGCAATGTTATAGGAAAAGGAAATGACCCAATGAAGTGTGGTGTATTGGAGTTACTATGAATGTATGATTACATTTTTCTTCTGTGATTTTCCATCGTCTTCCCTAGGACTTTTCACTAAAATACCAAGTGCTTATATTTTAAATAGTAAAAACTTGTTAGAACATTATCATATTTATAAATACAATAATGAATCTGCCTTTTAGAGGAAGTTTCAGTCAGACATAAGGTGGTAACAAAATCATTTATAAATACCTTCTGAAATAAATAGAAAAAAACACCACATGCATTGTTTCTTTTGTGTAATTTTGGTGGTTAGTCAGAAATGTCACTTTAACCATTCAAAATCCCTTTCCTTCATTTCTCCTAGCAGTAAAAGCTATGTCAAGCGATAGACACTACATACCATCTCAAAATAGCTAGCAAGACCAAGAATAGATAGAAACATATTTTCCACATATTTTAATGCACACATTTTGTTTTGAAGATTATTATTTTGGGAGGCTTTCTTCTATTTGCCTCTCAAATCTCCAAAGAACTTATTTTCTAAAAATTCATATGAATATATGAATGCTCTATTAACAATAGACTACAGCTTTGCATTGTCTTTCATTTTACTATTTGCTTTTCAGTTATTTTGTCATGCTTGGAAATATTTACATCTTTAGTTCCAGGATGCTCTTGATCTTCTGTGCAGTTCAATCTTATGCCATTCTTCCATATTTATAAATTTGTTTGATTTCTAGGGCTCTGTTGTCACATTAATTTATTAGAATTTATTAGAAGGCTTTTACTCTTCCAGTGGTGAATGGTAGCTACTCTTCAAATTGTGTGTAGAGAACATATTCTCTTTGACAATATTCCTCTCTCACCATTTCTATTTGGCCTTAATGTTTTTCTTGAGTTGAAGTTATTTCCAATCAAAAATGATTTCAACTCACTCATAAATCTCCTATATATCTTCAGAGGAGATTGCTTTTGAAGCACACCCTCAGGGTTATTTTTTAATCTTTTGATCTTGTAATCACAAGAGCTCAAATAGTTCCCACATTACTCTATAACCTTTAGACAAGCATTGATTTATTTCCTAAGTTTCTTCAAACCTGAAAAACATCTTACCTTCACCCTGGCTCTTTTCATGATATATGTCCTAATGTTAATGAAATATGACAGGCAAATGAGAAAAATGATAGGACACTTTCTATGCTATTATTAAGGGGCTCCTAATATGTTTTTCACAAAATTACTTAAGGTAAAATTGTACTCTATTGCTAGGCTAAATGAATCACAACACTTTGCATTGATATCTACTAATGGCCCAATGTTTCTCATTCTAGGTCTTTATTAGAGCCCTTGAAGAGATATTTAAAATAACATGCAAGATGCATCTTTTCCTTGGTGTGTACTAGTTTAACTTGGTTTGGTGAAGTCTCTAGCATTGATAATAATAATAAACAACCAAGACTGAGAAAAGTTGTTAATAGCCAAAATGTAGATGTATTTGTTGGGTCTTTCTTTTAAAGTGTTTTCTTTTTTTAGGTGCCAATCCAGGGACTTGAACTCAGGACTTGGGCTCTGTCTCTGAATTTTCTTGCTCACAGCTAGCATTTTAGCACTTCTGACTTTCTGCTGGTTAATTATAAATGAGTCTCACAGGCTTTCCTTCTTGGGCTGGCTTTGAACCATGATTCTCAGGTCTCTTGTGTTCAGATTACAGCTGAAAGCCATGGGTACCTATCCATTTTGTTGTTTCCTGAAGAAGACAAGAATCTGAAGGCCTGGGATTTTGGTTTTTATAATTGTCAGTAATTATCTCATGGATTTTGATCAGTTATTTCATCTCTCTAAGCCTCAGCATTTTACCTGAAATATAAAACATTTCAATGAGATTAATTAATCATTTATTAGGCCAATAAATCTTTATAATCTATTAAGTTCCAAGTATGCAGACAATGATGTCAACTATTCATAACCCCAGTCCATGGATTTGAAGAAGTATATTTTATAACTGGTGGTGAATTTTAATCCATAATTAGATTCTTATTTATAGTTTAACAAAACTCGATTCATTGTTATTTAAGCACTTTTATTATTTAGCTTAATCTTACATGTTTTTCATACTTAATTACTTAATCAAGAAATTAAATGATTATATTCCCGTGAAAGATTTTGGAGGATAGAGGGTCAAGGCTGGTTTCTCATAATTTAATCTGTAGATAGTCTTGTTACATGTGGGTAGGATGAAAGTGGACCAAATATGCTTTAGTTTTTAGCTTCAAGAATAAATGATGAAGTAGATACCATGGTTTGGGTTAGAGAAATACAGATATGTAGGTCAATGACATTTAGAGAAAATGAAGGCCTACTGTTTGCCTGTGTAGAGAGTTATTGGGTGTGATCACACCAAGTACTGATAGGTAGGTCACTTTTATCTAATGGTTCATTATTGGAGATGATAACCTCACTGAGACCTGATCCTGCTAGACTTTCTACTGCACAAGGCTTATCCTTGTTCTCTTCTCATGTTTGCATAAGAGGAAGAAAGCAATCCTCACTCTACATTACCCTACATTTCAGGAACTGCATTTGCAGTTACTTCATCTTCTTGATTTTTACTTCCAACAATGACTTGACTTTCTCTTATGTATTAGCGATTCTAAACCAGTCTCTTACCTTTTCTCTTCTTTGCTTTCTTCTATTCTGTTAAGATAAAGTGGAACTCTAAGGCTTGTTGTATAAAGTACCCCAGACTTCCTAACTGATAAATTACAAGCCAGGTTGTAGCTGTGTACAGCTCTTTGGAACCTACTGATTTTGGATAGGATTTTTTTTATGAGCCAGTCACCCTCCTCCACCTCATGTAGCTTTATTATTTAACTTTTTGAATTCAGCTTGGAGTCTGAGTGTCACTTGGAGTAAAAGAAAATTAGCGATTTGGGGTGATCCTGTGTTGTATTCACTCTGCAGGGCAGACTGAATATATTTTTAGTCACAGTGTGTTTATAACCTAATTTTCCCTCATTGCTTTACAGAGGTGACCTTGTTCTAAAACCCTCAGCACCTGATGTTATAAAAGTGAAATTCTTTCCAAACCTGCTCTGTTAATGTGCTCCTGCTCAGAAACAAATGCTGGATCACATTAACATTCCTGCCACAAAATACCTGCTAATTTGCTTGCAGTGAAGATAGAAAGCTTCTCATTACATATCACAAACTTCATTTATGTAGAATGAGTCACCAGGTTGCTGAAAAGCCAATGAGTATCTAATCACCAACACTGCCTAAAGCTCTAACATCAATCCTTCCAGGCCAACTCATCTTTTATCAGTCATTCAGTCTTAAAAACAAAAATCTAGCCTGTTACAAAACTGTGTTGTTCATCTGTGAAACAGCTTTGATTTAGACTTTCATTTATATATTACAGCTTACGAGAACAAGAGACATGCACACAGAAATATGTTATTTTCTCATTAAGGTCAGAATGAAATCCATGCAACAGAAAATGAACTTAGTTTCCAACAAATGATGTCATTATTATGTTCATGAAATTGTATTTTTGATCTTCAGTTCTGCTTGATGTGCATTCTTGCATGTGAAGTTTCTCTTGGAAGTGGTCTACAGAGCCTTGCACATATGCTATATACAATGAAGTGCGTCATTAAAGGAAGCTTGTAATTCCCTTATTTGTTCTAAAGATATATACACAACAGATCTTTTATGCTTATTTTACTTCATTCAGATTCTTTCCACTTCTTATCATTGACAGGGAAATCTACTCATCTCTTAAAACTTGACTAAAGATGAAAACTGAGCTATTTCAAGTCAACCTTAATTCATTTTTCAAGGGAATGAAAACACGACCATGCTTCGGGTAATGATTCAACTTTTTTTTGTACATGTGAACCCAGGGTCTGATGATCTTTATTAAGTTTTTATCCATTGAAGATTGCCATTCTATCACACAAACAAAATCTTTACTTACAGATTTTGAAGATGTGAGTTTCACAAACCTTTCTGCTAAGACTGGCCTCAAACTATGATCATCAGATCTCAGCCTACTGAATAGCGGTGACTACAATTATGAGCCACCAGCCCTTGGAGAAATATTTTAATGAATAATGCTTTACAATAGATATACAAAGCTTCAAAACTTTAGGAAGCTCAGAAAAGTCCTACTTCCACCTTTCCTATGAACTAACTCTTTGGCAGTAACATCATTAGGCAGCTAACTTGAACAAGTAACAATCGTGAGGATTAAAAAGTCTGGAAAGAACCTATGCTTAAAAGTTTGAAGAATTTCTGCTCGATTTGTTTTAATGGCATATTATACAAAATTAAGCGGTTTTGTTTTTATTCTTTCTCAACAAGCTAATGAGGGCTGTCCTTTGCAAGCAGTAAATCCTGAGACAATTGCACTCAATTTGTTGTATGTTAGGCACAAACAAGTCTTCACAGCATTTTGAAGAAAAAATGCAAGGTTAATCTCAGCTCAAGGAGAAGATTTTCTATGGTAAAACCTAGCTTTCTTCACCTACAAAAGAAAGTTCATATCCCTGTCTCATGGTCTGTTGGTTTTACTGAAATTGAGACAAAAATCAGAATAAAATAGATTATTCCAATAAGTAATACTCAATTCACCAACATAAAAGTTTTTTGAATTGTAATTCACATTATTCTCAGGGGAAGCTTGGGCCTGAAATTACTTTCCCTTTCCAAAATTTATATGTGTGAGTATTTGTTTGTGTGTGAGCATACCAAGATTATATGTAAACAATGTGTTTTCTACAAGTAATATTCAACTCATTAACACCAAAGCTCTTGGGATTCTAATTTAGACTGTTGCCAAGAGAAGTTTCTGCCTCAAACTATGTTTTCCATTGTCCAGTATCTGTGTATATATACATAAAAAGATTGTATATAAACAGTTTGTTTAATAGAACAGATTTCTGTATCCAAATTTTTATTGAACTCAGGGCCTGGGCACTTCCTTGATCTTTCTTAAGGCTAGAGCTCTACCACTTCAGCCACAGCACCATTTCTGGCTTTTTTCTATGTACGTGGTACTGAGTAATCAAACCCAGGTCTTCATGCATGCTAGGCAAGCACTCTACCACTAGGCTAAACTCTCAACCCTGTATCCCAATTTTCAAATCATAAAAAGACAATGAAAATCATCTCATCCTCAGTTTTCCCAAACAGACATTGACTGGGGACCATAAGTATCCCTAACTTGGACTTGTTCATTTCTTCAAGAAAATTTTCAATTTTTGTACAATTTTCTTTAATGTTTGTACTAGGAAAAAACATTTCTGCACTCCTCATTTTCATAATTCTTTTACTCACATCTATTTACATGTTCCAATGAATAAAATACATTTTCTGCCAGAAACAGGAAGCAGTTTTAAACAATCTGCAAATGACTTTTCCATTAAAGATTTTACTCTGACTTTCCATCTCAAATGCATTAAGTTCTTTCTAGAAAATTCTTCAACTATGCCAAATTTATCTTAAAATATGTGGTGTGCATCCCTGTCACTACCTTCTTTTGTACTTCCTCTGAGGACACTGAGGAAGACAGGTGGTCAAAGTGAACCACCTTGGAAAGACTTTGGTTCATAAACTAACATTTGTTTCCAAAGATCTGAGTTCTAATTTTAGCTCTGGCAACTGTAAATTTATAAATGTAATTTAAAATTTAATTTAAATTAAATTGTGTTCAGCCATTAATTACTTAAATTAAATTTAAATTTATTCACATAAATTCTTTCTGACAACTTCCTTAGTTGCTGATTTGACTAAAGAAAACTACATAAAAGCTTATTTTCATTCAGAAAGAAGCAAAGTATAATCTGTACCTATATGTTATGATCAATACAAACACAGACCTTCAATTAGATCTATGCATTTAACACTAGATATATTCATGAATGTGTGCAAGTGTAATGAAAGAAAAGTGATGCAAGAAATACCTGTGTCAACTATGGTTTAGGTTGAATGAACATCATAGACATTAGGAAAGAAATCTAAAAACTGTACACATATTACCTATACAAAGAAGTATTAGCTTCATAATCCTAATTGACTGTCTCATGGGTGATGAGAAGAATAATGGCTTTGAAGACAGTCACATTCTAATCCCATGAATTTGTGACAATGTTACCTATTAGGACAAAGGACATTTTCCAGGATTAAGCATTTGACTTGGACAGATGTTTCTAAATTATCTGTATGTATTTAACATAATTACAAAGATTCTGCCCAAGGGTAGAAAAAGGGCAAAGAAGAGATCAGTGATGAGATATAACATAGAGTCAACCAGCCATTCTGTTTCTCAAAGAGTAAAGGTACCACAACCCAAGGAACATAGCTGTGTTCTGTAAACTAGAAAAGAAACAGAATCAGATTTTTCATAGTCCTACTATGCAAGAATGTAGCCCTTAAACCATTTGGGTTTGCATATGGTAAGACAATGTTGAACCTCTTTCCTATAGAATATGTTCAGTTTTAAGTTCCTAAATGTGTGGTTGGTTAGTCACAGTAATGAAAGAAAAGGAATACATCAGGCACACAGATTTATGATGTTAAGTTGAAATAAGCCTTACAAGTTCAGATTCTACAAATAAGAGCCAGACAAGACAGTATCCTATTTGGGGAAAGGACAAATTTTCTATAAATGCCAAGAAGGGACATGAAGCCTTAGCCAGTGGTGAAGGAAGAAAGAAAGTAGACATGTGGCATAATGGATTAATTATTCATTTAAGCAATAGTGTGTATAATAATTAAGCTGTAGTAGTGTATATCATAGGTACATTTTTGAAGAAGCACGATGCAAGTTAATCCCATGTGTTTTCTGAAATGAAGGAAGTGAAGTAAAATAAGGGTAACTGTGTCCCTAGGTACCAATATATCAAAGTCATATTAGTAAAAATGTGAGTACAGCTACATAGTATTAACTATATGCCTATGAGTATACACATTTATTTAACAAAGTGAGAAAGAGAAGATGTGAAAATATAACAATGCTGGTAAGAGTGAGCAGTGACTGAATGCATAGACTGAATGATGATAGCCTCTGTTTCCACTGCAAATTAGAGGGTTATCTTTGGTACATATGCGACTTTCATGAACCAAATCTTTTGAATCAATTTTTCAATGCTTCAAAATTTGGAAACCACCCCAGCAAGCGATAGATCCAATGGACAAATTTAAGCTTAGAAATTTCATGATTACGCTGTCAATAATATAGAAAGTTGTAGCTAGGACACCAATTGCTATAGGCTAACTCTAATGCTGATGGAAAAGAACTGAAGAAAGACAAATATGATAGATTTCAAAGAGAGAAAAATGCTACGATTTGATTAGATAATGGAGAGAGATGGAGAGTCCTGACTTAGCTGCTCAGGAACTATCAGAGAAGGGTACTGGAATACACTGAATAACAACATGGTTTGGAAACTAACACTCATTTTTGTTCACATAATCCACATAGCAGATAGTTATGTGGTTATTCCTTATTTATTAATTAATAGACTGAAAGTAACTGACAGCTTATTTCACCCTGAACCACTAACAAGGGCTGGGATTTGAATGTAGCTATCATGGCTCTGGGACCCCTAACAAAAGCCACTGGGTTACCTAGGATGAAGAAATGGCTCACAGGAAGAAAACAACATTCGTTTTAAGCGTGTAGGACTTGAGACAAATGAAACACAAGAGCCCTGTGGTACGTTTTGCTCTCATTACGGAGACAACTCAGAACATTGCTACTTTATAGAACAAAGTTGATCTTGACAAATCCAGATACCACAAAATTATTGGGGCCAGTGGGACATCTTGACTTTTGATGAATATACAGAGAACAGTAACATCATTTCATTATCACTTAAGTATAGAAATTCATGCAGGAAGTGGAGAGAAAAACTACTTTCTTAGGGACAATAATGCCATGAGAAGAGTATAAAAATAATTTTAGCATTAAATCTGAGATGTACTATTAAAGTCTGTTCATAGTATAATTTTTAAGGAGTCAATAAAAAATAAATCTCTAAAAGCAAATTACTTGATTATACTTCATTTGAGAAGAGCTTCTTTAGCAATTGCATTTGACTTGAAACTGTGGGTACATTCCACATTAAGATTTGGTTACTGAACTAACACTGATAACAAGTAAAATCACAGATATTAGTTTCCAATTCAACTCTGAGATTTATGGCATGTAATTAGAAATCTGCAAATGCATATGAAGTCAAGAAAAACTTCATTACCTACAGATTCTTCACAAAATACTTTCCCACCTGTATATTCCCTGTTAAATTTAGATCAAGATTGACAATATTTTCTCCAGTGTTGCTTAGAACTCAAAAGACCAAACTTCTAAGAATCCCTTGCCCTAGTTTCATTTTTTTAGTTTTTATATTTCTTTAAGAAATCTTTTTTTTTTATTGAAACCTTTAGAACTCTAGTGGAACTTTTTGTCTCTCCCTCATTCCTTTACTGTTTGTCATTGTACTTCAGAGCTTCAACTCTGAAAACTTGGAGATAACCACCACAACAAAAACAAAAGTGTAGCCTCAAATTGAATCTGACCTTCTGGCAGTCAGAATGGAACAAAATTCTCTCCCTTAAATCCCTCCAGGATTTGGTGAATCTCCTAATCCTAAAGAGCTGGCCCTTATTGATTCTTTTTGTGCTGTAAAAGAAATATCATACTGAAAGAATTTTATAAAAGTCTAGAAATTCTCCTCTACTCTTTTTCAAAAAGAATTCTAATGATGAATTTAAAACCAATAATAAGAACTAAAGGAAAAACTAAGCATTTAACTGAAATTATAAAGGAATTTCTAAATTTCCTTTGAATTTGAAGTTGAGAGTATAGATAGCTTTGTGCAGTCTTTAGGTGTAGAATTTATCATAAATAGACTTAGAGATTGCAGCATATAGGATATATGTGTGTATATATATGTGTGTATATATATACATGTCCTAATTGGTCTTGAAAATAAATTTATGTGTGTGTGTATATGTGTGTGTGTGTGTCTCTGTCTGTCTGTCTGTTGTGTATATATTTACAATGTGTGTATGTGTATACCCACATATATATGTATCTATATATATTTCTTATGTGATCTTCCAGCATTATATTTGTCTCATATGTAAAGTGATTTGGTAAGTTGCATTCCTGGTGTCTTGGGCTCTGTGAATAAAATATTATAAGGAGCTGTGAGGTCAGTATGTCTCATTTGGGTCACTGAGCTCAGATTCAGGTAGAACAGAATGTAGCTTCTTTCCCTATGGCTTTCTTTTTTAGTACATGCTGCTTTTTTAATATTCACCCTTTCCCCAGGGTTACACTTATAATCCAGCTCAGAACACTGGCTAGATTTCTGACACCCTGGAGAATATTGTGAACTACTTTCATGTTTGAAATGTGGATAAAGTTAACAGCCACCTACAGAGCAAAGAAATCAATTGTAGAACTTCACTATTTTTTTAAAAAAGCTTTCCTTTGTTTTGTTTTGTTTTTATTTATAGAATGTATTAACATTTTTACATCATATTTCAAAAGACATGTTGATGATTGTCTACAAAAGTCTTTCAAATTATTTGTGATAATGCAAGACATTTAGTTATGAGAATACTGTTTGTCGACTCAAGTTCAACTTTCCTTATAAGGTTAGGCCTCAGCAAGGACCTCCAGTGGAGTATCAGGACCCTACAGTGCATTCACTTAGACTAAGCTAGTGAAGTACTACACTGTAGAACCCAGTGGAAAGGTTCCAGGACTTTCATTGTCATTCCCACTCAGCATAGGGCTATTTCTAATGTAATTAGATACACTAAAAACCACAAGTAAATTTAAAATATCTAACATTCTTTAAAAAAAATAAGAAACCTCCTAGATGTGATTGCATTTTATTAACAACAAATATTCTGTAAAAAATATTTCAAGCAGCAATAAAAATATGATTGCTTTGAATTGTACTGAGCACAAAGTACAACATGCCTTGGTAATTCTTATAGAGATAGTGGAGTCACAAAGCTCAGTGCATACTATACTCGAATTGAATTAGGAGAAAGTCTGTCATAAGAAAGAATACTCACCCAAGACACTCTGTTGGAAATGAGCTATACAGCTTGATGAGGAGAGTTATGGGGGAAACGAGGGAGAGGGTAACAGGGTTTGGCAGGAAATGCTCTTATTACCTTATTTATGAAACATTAACACTCTGTACATTGCCTTTATAATAAAATAAGACAATACTTTGAGGCTGGGATTTTGGCGTAGTGGTAGAGTGCTTGCCTAGCATGCATGAAGACCCAGGTTTGATTCCTCAGTACTACATACATAAAAAAAGCAGGAAGTTGTGCTGATGCTCAAGTGGTAGAGCTCTAGCCTTGAGGAAGCCCAAGGACATTACTCAGGCCCTGAGTTCAAACTTCAGGACTGGCAAAACAACAAAAACAACCAAACAACAATAATTCTCTTTTTAAAAGGAGAGAATTCTGTGATCCCTACTTGGAAACTGCATAAAATAAGAAAACTGAAGTGTATTTATTTCTTTCATAGAGAGGAAATTTAACATAGAAGAAATGATTAAACCATTGCAGGAAGACCCCTTCATCCTAAGCACAAAAGGCACAAGGAGAAAGGGTAGTGAAGGAGCAACAAGTTTCTGTTTAATGAGAAACAGAATCCACCCACGGCTTGGCAGTCAAAAATGGGAGTACAGAAGAGTCGGGTCTTATGCCATCTGGACTAACATAGACTGAGCAGCTTATAAGCAGAAACTGATTTCTCACAATCTGGCTGCTGGGAGTCCAAGATAAAGGCACTGTGTGGTGAAGACCCAGTTCAGGTTCATAGATGTCAGATCCCCACTTCATGCTGACATGGTGGTGGAAACAAGGTACTTCTGCCTCAAGCATCTTTAACAGGCTATGGATTCTGTTCAGGGAGACACTGGTCTCATGTCCTAACACCTCTAGAGGCCTCATCTTTATATTATTATTTCCAATTATCTGGATATTGGAAAGGCACCCAATATTCAGATCACAGCAAAGAAAATCCAACCAAGATCTAGAGCCTATATGGACACAGGGTAGCTGCTTAAGATTTAAAGAGCCCAAGGGAAAGAAATATCTTAATTTAGGGAGTAGGAGTTTGCCTAGCATGTGTGAAGACCCGGGTTCGATTCCTCTATATCACATACATAGAAAAAGCTAGAAGTGGTTCTGTAGCTCAAGTGGTAGAGCTCTAGCCTTGAGAAAGCCCAAGGACAGTCCTCAGGCCCTGAATTCAAGTGCCAGGACTGGCAAAAAAAATCTTAATTTACTCCAGTCAGCCTGAACACCCCAAAGTTTTACAATTTTCTTTTTTATTTACTTTTTATTGTTGGGGTAATATATAAAGGGGTTACAGTTACATTCGCCAGATAGTAGGGGCATTACTTTCACACACTGATACCCCCCTAATGTTTTTGTCCCCATTTCCCTCCCCATCCTCTCCCAATCATCTTGTTCCCCCTTCCCTTTTGCATTTCAATATACAAAAATATACACATATATATGCAATATACCAGGTAACAAAATCAGATACAATAACAAGATAAGATTAACCAAAGGGCAACAAAAGAGAACAGGAATAACACAGTCCATTAAGAACAACAATCACACAAGATAAATCTCTTGTTTCCATATGCTAGACATCCTTTCATTTAGTCTCATCCTATATGACCTTATGTAACAATGTTTTGCACTATTGTGATCCTCTGGTAGGAGAGTCCTAGGTGTGTACTAACTATTACAAATGAGGGAAACCATTGAGCCTATGTTCCTTTGGGTCTGGCTTATTTCACTTAATATGGTTTTTTCCAAGTCTTTCCATTTCCTTACAAATGGGGTGATATCATATTTTCTGATGACAGCATAGAATTTCATTGTGTATATATACCACATCTTCATGATCATCTACTGAGGGTCATCTGGGTTGGTTCCATATCTTTGCTATGGTAAGTAGTGCTGCAATGAACATCAGTGGCTAAACAAAGAAATGCAGAAACAAGCCTGTAGCCATGAACAAATGAATGAGAAATGAATCCACTTACCTGTCATAGTTTATTTGCAGACACAAGTGATCCTTATGATGAAACAAAAATCCTTTATTCTGTTGTCTGATCATATTTTGTATTGCACACTTTTTCTATGTGCCATTCTTTCCATACTTCTTCATTTGTTAAATTCAACTGTTCTTGTAGAGTTGATATATAAAGGTGTATAGGTAAATGAAATAGGTAATGATTAATGTGTGCAATTCTTTTTTTAACCATGCCTTCCCTTCTCTTGTGTTCTCTCTCTTTCTCTCTCTCTCTCTCTCTCTCTCTCTCTCTCTCTCTCTCTCACACACACACACACACACACACACACACACACACACAGTCATCCTGGGGCTTGAAATCAGGGCCTGAGTGCTGTCCATGTGTTCTTTTTCTCAAGAATAGCATTCTACCAGGCTGGGAGTTTGGCCTAGTGGTAGAGTGCTTGCCTAGCATACAGGAAGACCTGGATTTGATTCCTCAGTACCACATGCATAGAAAAAAAGCCAGAAGTGGTGCTGTGGCTGTAGTGATAGAGCACTAGCCTTTGGAAAGCCCAAGGACAGTGCTCAGACCCTTAGTTCAAGCCACAGGATTGGAAAAAAAAAGAATAGCATGCTACCACTTGAGCCACAGCACCACTTTCATTTATAGTGTTTTGTTGGATATGAGTTTCATGGAGTTTCCTACCTGGACTGACTTTGAGCCACAATCCTTAGCTCTCAGCCTCCTGAGTACCTAGAATTATAGGTGTGAGCTACTAGCAGCCAGTTTTATATGGAAGAATATTTTTTTAAAAAAATTAAAGTTAAAAAGATCCTTACTATCCCAGAATGATAGCTCATGCCTGTAATCCTGGCTAATCAGAAGGCTGACTGACATCTGAGGATCATGGTTCAAAGCCAGCCTGAGAACTAAAATCTGAGACTCTTCTCTCCAATTAAAAACCAGAAAACCAGGGGTAGGGAAGTAGCCATGAGTTAAGATTTCAAGGACAAAGTCCAGGCACAGAGTTCAAGTCCCACGACTGACCAAAAAACAAAGATCATTACTATAAGGCAAATAACATCTGAAATCTAATAAGTAGGGTATTTAGGAGATTACATTTTATTAAGTTTAATTATATTGTAAGTATAGTTACACAAGGTAAGCTTGAACTTCAATCTTTGTTTCCCAAACAGCTAGGAATATAGGCTTGAACCAACAAGAATGGCTAATTTTCTATTATATTTTTATTTATGGATAGAAATTTGGATTCCGATGCAAATAAGTACACTTCCTTAATATTGACTAATCCTTTTCAAGTACCATGTATTTTGTCAAGCATGCAATGAACACATGGAATGTACATGGGCAGAGGATAGAATTTTGCAACATGAAGGTCAAGCTCAAACACAGGCTCTTTAGTCTCCAGACTATATTATTTTCCTATGTGTGAATTTTTATATATGGAGAGAGAGAGAGTGAATGAGTTTTTCTTTCTTCTTTAGAAGGAAGCAAAAAGAACTAAAGTTGAAATGCAGGTAGAGATTTTTAAGAAAAACTAACTTGCCCCTAAGATGCTTAATGCATAGAGGAGATTGCTAAAATAAGTCACAAATTCTTCGATTTTTTTTCTTTGTTGGTTATGGGACTTGAACCCTGGCCTGGGTTCTGTCCCTGAGTTCAACTCAAGGTTACAGCCCTACCCTTAAAACCACAGCATCATTTCTGGTTTTCTGGTGATTAATTGGAGATGAGTCTCTCAGCCTTAGTGCCCACACTGACTTTGAACCATGATGACTCTCATATCTCAGCCTCCTAAGTAGCTAGGATTATAGGCGTGAGCCACTGTGCCCAGCTCCAATTTTTAAGAAAGTACTATTAAGCCTTCTTTCTAAAGCACTAGTAATTGATTGACTACTTAAAGTGAATTCTTTATGAACTTACACTCTCTAAATGTAATTAGCAGAAGTGTTAAAAGTATTTCCCTTTTCAATAAAAGAATAGCTTTCTCTTTTTTTCTTTCTGTCTGTCTTTCTCATGGGGCTTGAACTCTAGGCCTTGGCGCTGTTCCTGAGCTCTTCAGCTCAAGGCTAGCACTCTACCTTCTGGGCCACAACACCACTTCCAGTTTTGAGATAAGAATCTCATGTTCTTTGGTGCCTGCCCCGGCTTTGAATGGTGATCCTCATATCTCAGCCTCCTGAACAGCTAGGATTTTAGATTTGAGTCAATGGCACCTGGCAATAACAGCTTTCTTGAAAGCAACTAAAGCATAATGTATAGTAAAGTATATTAAATTGAAATGGCTTTAATTTTGTACAATAAGGATTAACAACGCCAATTATCCAGAGCATAATGGAGATTAGTATATATGGAGATGAGAAATGACAATATAACATCCATGCCACTCAACAGAGCTATGCTCTGAATAAGAAAATGTTTACCATGAATTAAACTAAGTTCAGTTAGCATAAACTTAGTTTTGTTATCATAAATTAAACAAAGAAAATTTTGGTCCTGAGCAATCAGGTTCATCTGTGGTTAAATGTTTTAAATGGGCCATGTTGACTATCTAAACAGGGGCATATTTGACAAACTGTTTTAGAAAGTATTACTTGGTTTTAGAGATTTCATCTTGCTTTGTTGTTGAATGGCAATATAAAACATAAATATGAGTCAGGAATGGATGACTCACACCTGTAATCATAGCTACTTAGGAGACTTGAAATCTGGTGGTCACAGGTGAAAGCAAGCCCAGGCAGAAAAGTCCACAATATATTCATCTCCAATTAACTAGAAAATAAAATCCTGAAGTAGAGGTGTGTCTCAAGTTGGAGAGCCTCAGCCTTGAGTGAACTTAGCTAAGGGAGAACTTGAGGAATAAACAACCTGGCTCTGAGTTCAAGCCTCAGTATTTCTCCTAACCCCCAAGTGCATTTAGCTTTCTAATTTATTTAGATTCTTGACCTATTTTCAATATATAATCCTTTGTATATTCTACAAATGTTGCCCATTGTTTAAGGTTGGCATCACTCCTTTTTGTCCATTCCAGACCCATATCATTCACCTTATTTGTTCAATAAAAATATGCTGCAATGATTTGGATATTTGGATATCTTATGGTGTAGTCTCACAAGATGATCTTAGACTGATTGGAAGGAGCCATATGGATACTGAAAAGTAATTAAAACAAACTAATAGTATAACATCTAGAATGTACACTTTACCTTTATATACAGTCAAGCTTCCTTTCTATAACTCCAAGTTTTCAGGGCTTACATCTCTAATTCATCTCAATCTGAAACTGTGTGCATATTCCCGGCTTTGCCAAGCTTTGCTGAAGCATGCAGAGCTCTGTGGGGATCCAAACTACACCAGAGACCCCACAGTCTCTTTAGTAATGTCACTCAAGTAGAATACCAGGATTTCACATGGTGAAACATCAGACATGCCACAGCATGTCCTACTGCGGTATGACATTGTCCTAACCAGTGTACTGGTATTCAGTTACTTGCTGATAAGTTTAGTATTATCATGAGCTACAGTTACATTATTTTTCCTGAAGTTTTATTAAATTAGGTCAATGGCACTGGGAGGAACTCCTGGAAATCATAGATGGATTTGTGTTGATGCTGTGTATTTTCCCCTTACTTTCAAAAATCTTTCATTTAAATGTGCACAGAGCTCTTCCCATAGTTAAGGTCAGAGTTATTATGTAGTTGTGTGTTAGAAGACACACAACAGAAGAAAGTTGTGTTCAATGATTCCCATTCTAAAAGTCCTATTAAACTCCGATATCAGAGCGTTCTCATCATACTTCTAAACACTGCAACTTTCTTCCATCTTTATATAACACATCGCAAGAATGATTTCCAGGGATTGTCTAAATCTTGTCTTGCTCCCCTCCCACACACTCAAACCATCCCTGAGAAGACTTGGGAAAGAGCTCATGTCATCTCAGTCCTGCAATGTCAGTCCACATTAAATGGCATTTCTCACTGTAAATGGTATCCTTATAATGGCTTGTCTTTATTCCCATTTCTCATGGAAATAGGATTTAATGAGCAGGTGACCTCTTTCATATGCTTAAAGCTGATATTAGCCTTTTCTCTGTTTTCTCTTCTTATTCTTGGGTATTATAAATGTCTGGATTGGGAGCACAGGCCAACACATCTTTTTCTTAGTAGTCTTTTGCCTTTCATAGCATGTCCTTGCCGGCTGTCCTCTTTTCAAATTTTGTTTTCCTCTGAATGGGCTATTGCACTGATGGCTTTTGGCAGCTGCCGAGTGCTAAACCTGCATATAAAATCAATCTGTGGGGCCAGAGCCACAAAACAGGACCTACTTGAAATGATTTTCTTCAGCTTCCTGGTTACTGTCGTATTAGAGTTTTAGTGCAGTGAGCAAGGACAATAATTCATTTTACTTTATGAGAAATCTTTATTTTCAAGAGCCACTGCTTGGTTGGATTCTTCTCACGTAGCCCTCTGGAATATGTGTTACACATTCAATGTTCTCTCTTAGTCAACCTATGATGGAGGAAAAGCCAAGCCAGAAGGCTTTGTACCAAATTTTACACCAAGGCCTAAAAGCTTACCCGGTGATAGCAGCATACTCAGTATTTTCCCACTCAAAAGAATATTTTGGATGGCACTAGTGTCTCACACCTACGGTCTTAACTACTCAGGAGGCTGAGATCTAAGTATTATGGTTGAAAGCCAGACAAGGCTGACAAGTCCATGAGATTCTTATCTCCAATTAATCACAGAAAAAGTCAGAAGTGGCTCAAGTGGTAGAGGACTAGCCTTGAGCAAAATGTATCCAAGGACAGTGTCCAGGCTCTGAGTTCAAGCCCTAGGACTGGCTAAAAAAAAAAGCCTGAAGTGGTAGAGTGTTAACTTTGAGCAAAAGAAGCTCAGGAAGTGCCCAGGCCAGAGTTCAAGCTCCAGGACTGACAAAAATAGTATATTTTGTTTATATAGAAATTATTATAGAAATTATCTACAAATTATTTTAGACTACTGTTCCTTGCTGTTCAATATCAAAAATGAAGACCCTCATTTATGTCTTAAGAATGTAGAATATAGTATGCAAGCAACCTAGACTCCCATATCATGGGTATGTCTGTATGCTGGTCCTGGGGCTTGAATTCAGTTCCTGAATTCTTCCATGAGCTTTTAACCTCAAAGTTCTGCATCTGCTATTTTTATGTTTCATTAATGGGGAGTCTCAAGAACTATTCTACCCAAGCTGACTTCAAACAATGATTCTCAGATTTCAGCCTTCTGAGTAGCTAAGATTATAGAAATGAGATAGGTCCCCTACCCCAGACCCTGGTCTCTTAGCTTTCTGTGAAAATATAGAATGACTGGCTTTGGAATAATCACTTATAACTTAGTTAAAATGCATGACAGACATATGGAAAATGTAATCATATTTGTTTCTTTAGAATTTTAGGTCTAAATTTACAAATAAATTAGTAGTTCATATAAATCAATTTGCACAATACAGGAGGATCTCAAAATAGGTCAATACATTTTTATATATATATTAGAAGTTTATTTTTGTTTCCTACCAGCTAGAGAAAGTTGTTTCTGAATAACTTGTATTTTCTTCCAAGCAACAGATAAGTGAAGTAACATTTTTAGAATAATGAAAGCAACTTAAATAATGTTTGAAAGCACAAAAACAATAGAGGATTTAAATAAACATTTATTTCAACAGCTTTTGGTTTGTTATCCTTATTTTTACTGTTCAGCAAGTTGAATCATATTTAATTATATAAAATAGTGATTTATATTACAGTACTGAAAAGTTCTGTAAGTTTGAGCTGGGCACTAGTAGCTCAGGTCTATAAACCTAGTTGCTCAGATGGTTGATATCTGAGCATTGCAGTTGAAAGCCAAGCAAGGCAGAGAAGCCCATAAAACATTTACTTCCAATGAATTACCAAAAAAAAAGTCAGAAGTGGAGCTGTGGCCCAAGTGGTATAGCCTTGAGCAAAAAAGAAAGCTTCAAGACTCAGCTCAGGTCCTGAGTTCAAGCCCTAGAATCAGCACACTCGTACACACACACACACACACACACACACACACACACACGCAGAGAGTGAGAGACTCAGTGGTTCAAATAAGTTTGCAACAGGTTTATTTATTTATAATTCAAAAATAGTATTCCCTAAAATCATTTAGATGCTCTGTAGATATGACAACTGGTGTTCTGTAGTCTGGAACATTTCTAAGTTGCCTTCTGTGCTGAGTATGTGCCACTCAGTTGATGCTGAGTTTACAAAGCAATGAAATATACCCTCAGAATATGACTTGGGCTCCTCAAAAATTTTTGCATAGGTTTCCAGAAAGAGAACCTCCAAGGAACAAATGTTGTGTTCCTGGCAAACCAGATAGATGCTTCATGACTGTTTTTAACCTAGCCTCAATGCCTTAAAGGGGTCAATATAGTATATTCATGTATCTGTCAGTCACATATCAGTCCAGATACAAGGGGAGCAGGCATAGTACCTCTCTTTCTGTTTACAAAAAGAGGCCATATTTTAAAATATTATTCCTTTTCACCATTGAAGATTCTCACCTATCAGTCCTTTATATATTTATTCCTTAATTATGAAGCACTAGTCTATACTCATTGTAATTTGCTTGCTGTTGTTCCTGTGTTTGATTAGTCTTTATAAAAACAATTTCCCAGAGGAGGGAGAAAAATTAAGGAACTATGAGAGGGTGACCTTGTCAGAGGACCAATGCACACATATGAAATTATCACAGTGAGACTCTTATACTATGAATGTACTTGTAATAGTAAAATGTTTATAAAGAATAGCTTTAGGGATTAGTGAATCGTTAGTGATATAAAAGTCTATGTTAAGGCTACATAAGCCAAGACTGTCACTGAAGAAGATGAAAATTTGAAAAACAATGATCATTTTTTGCTTCATATGGACTAAATTTAAAGAGGAATTAAGATGCTCATTGGCATCATTTTATGTGATTCTATCACATACCTAAAATAAAAACAGAATTGAAACCCTAGGAGTTGGAAATTTGTTAGTCATAGTTTAAGAGGTCCTTTCCAATGCATTTTATTAAAAACTTATAAGATATCATTGAAATGTTGTTTATGTTTTATTTTTGAAACCAAGATTTTATCAAAGCAGATTTCTTTTTATTGTCATTCTTTATTTTTGTTTGACATCTAATTACTATAGTGTCTGAAGCTATGAACAGGAAAACAACTAGGACATAATTAGCTAGCTGGGTGCTGGTGGTTAAAGTTAGTAATTCTAGGTCATCTGAGATCTGAAGATTGTGGTTTGAAGCCAGCCTCGTCAGGAAAGTCCATGAAACTTTTGTCTAAATGCAGCAGGAAAAAAAAGTGGAGCTGTAGCTCAAGTGGCAGAGCTCTAGACTCATTTCAAAAAACAAACAGTAAAAAAAAAAAAACCGCGCAGGGACAGTGCCCAGAGCCTCAGTTCAAGGCCCAGGACAAGCATAAATACACAAAGAAGATGATAATTTAATCACAAAAGTAAGAATGATTCTATGATAAAAGTAGGGTATACATGTTCTGAGAAAAATAGTCAAGCTTCTATTGAAACATATCGTTAAGAGAAATTAAGAAAACTATAGATGCTGTAGTATGTGGTATACATTTCCCAGCAGCCTTGAAATTATTTCTTCAGTTATGGGAAATAGTGTTAGACAGTGCTGTACGGAGGAGTTTTCTTTTGATCAGGCCATGGGCTTCTTCCCAGAGAAGCTTCTATTCAACAGCTGTACTCACTTCAAAACTCTGCCTGGGATCAGCTGACAGGCCCTTTGGTACCTATTCAATCATATTCCCTTTCCTTGCTTTCCTGCTGATATCCAATGCCTTCTACCTGTGTCTTTATTCTGTGGTTTCCCAGTCCAAATAATTGATATTATAATGCATAAAATCTTTGTGTTCAAGATCCCAAATAACACATGGCAAATAGCACAAAGGCTTAAAGGTGAAAAAGATCAGAATTCAGGGTATAGAAGGGTGAGTGGGGAAATGCTGAGAGAAAAAGAAAAGAGAAAAAGGCAAAGGAACAGAGAAAAGAGAACTCAAAGTCTAGAAGAGAAAAGCAGGAAAGAAGAAACAGTAGCTCACTCACTTTCAAAGCAACTGATTTTTTTTTTAAATCAGGCTAATCTTTTCCCTTTATATTAGTGATATTTTATGGCAGTTTCATTGGAGTTAAATAATAAAGATCATCATCATTTTGTACTTTGGCCAAGACAGTAATGAAATGGCAAGCTTTAGAAGTGAACTTTGAAATATGCTCCCATTAATTAATATTCTTTTGTCCTTGAAGCTGAGATTGTACTCATATAAACCATTTTATTTCCTCTCTGGCTATTTCAGGCACCATTACAGGGCTCTATGTTGCTCATTATGGAATTCAGAAAGAGGAGCAAAGGACTTAAGAAACATTACTTTAGGAGTACTCCTGAGAATTAAAATGAGCTGTGGCTGTTCAGCAGTTCTTGAAAAAACTCATCTTTCATATGAACCCGCCCAATCCCATGACCCAAGATCTTCAGTCCAAGGCCCTTCTGAATATTTGAAGAAGAAACCATGTGCAGAAAAGCAAATGGAGCATTGGACTCTGAATATTAACTAAATTGTATTCAGATACATTTATTGGGGAACAATATTATATTGAGTCTGGAGGAACTTTGAATTTCTTTTTGCTATCTCAATATCATCTCTAAAATGACTACCAGACAGGAACAAAATTGCAGGCATCAGAATTTTTTTTTGACTCAGGAACATATCATCAATTTTCAATTCTAGGTGCATACAACTTTGTGAATGTAAGCACCTTAGGCATAACCATCTATAATTACTTCATGTTTACTATATATGTATATATGCATATATATGTGTCCATATACATATATGTACATGTGTATATACATATACATGTGTATATGAATATATGTATGTGTGTATATATGTTCATATATATGTATATACATATACATACATATGTCACTGAGCTTATGGTAGAATCTTTGAGTCTTCCTTTTATCGGGCCTGTCAAATTACATTTTCTTAAAATCATTTTGTTTCAGTCATTCCTTTGAGTGTTGAAGTCTGACCTTCTCCTAATTAATTAATATTTCTGAAAGGACTCATCTCATCAAAAATTCTGAGTAGCTGTAATTTCTACATTTACACATTCTTTTCTTAGTAGTCTTTCTTCAGACTTGGTCAAACATTCCAAAGTTGTTGTATTTCTATCCAGTCACCTCAGCAAATTTCTATTTGAGGGCAGCTCATTGGGGGTTTATTATTCCTCCACCCTGTTCTACCTGAATGTTGGTAAAGTGGATGCCCCTCATAACCTGACATGACAGGTCTTACAGTTTAAGGCATCCAGAAAAGCTTGTATCATATTTTTTATTTGCCTAGGGATTAGAGAAGAGTGAACATAATTGTAGTAAGTGGTAAATTTGACTCAGCTTTTTCATCTAACTGGTTTATGCTTATAAAAATAAAACCACACTATCTCTTCCTGTTTTGCTAATCTAGAATATTGGAATGTATAAACTGTCACTTATTTCTTCTGTTGTGTAAAGAAACAAAGAAAATAGACAGAAGTTTTTAATTAATTCTAAAAATTGACACAGACTTTTGTATTAGAACATAAATTAGCTCTGCAACCTTACAAAGCTGTATTTGTGAACCACTATCACCAACCTCAATAAATTACCAGGGTCAATTATAAAGGAAAAATTTATACTTTCTTTTCTATTTCAGGATATCTTTTTTTCTCCCTTTTCCCTGTGGGAGAGTTGCCAAGTCTAAACAGATGGTGTTTGTTAAAAAAAGAAAAGGTAATTTAATAAAGCCCAGCTCATGTCGTTTATTACCCATTTTAAAAAGCACAAAGCATAAACTGTTAACTCTCATCCAGTGGCATCAAATCGCTGCTTCACAAGAAAGGTCAATTTGGAAAGGCTGGTTTCCTGGCCCCTTCTGAAAACTTCTTACTGACTATATTTAATTCACCAATTCTGAATTTTTTTTTAGAAAATGTTAAACCAGACACAATTCCCTGCTCTGTTCAATGCTTAGAATGAAGTGCTTGACGACATCAAAAGTCAAAATATATTTCAAGAAGTCTGCTGTTACAAAACCTTTCAAATTTCACATCAATCCTTTCTAACCAAGCAAGGATGTTTTCTTGGGCACACTGAACATCCTAACATGGAAACAACATTGAATTGAGTCTATAAGACTCAATCAGTGTTTTCCAATCCCTCTCAGGCAGACATTGAGTTCCCAATGAAAACGATGTCTCCCAGAATCTCTACAGGAAAATAATCACCCAAGTGTAGTGTGAGATTAGCAAGCTTTCTGAAAGAACATCTATTAAAGCCAGGAAACATGTGAGGCATCAAACATGTCTACCAATGTCTTCTCTCTTTCCTTTCAAATAAGGAAGTATCAAAGCTGCCAATGACCTTGGGCAAGTAGACAAGGACAGAAAAAAGAATGAGCCTACAACCTTCCTTAGGTCCCCCCTCATTCTCTTTTTGCCTTCAATATAAGTGTTGTTTCTTCTAATAATTTTGAGAATCATACATGTTAGAGAAGATCCAAATTCACTTAAAAATAATAGAATTTATATCTCTATTTTCCAAAAGACATGCTTCTCAGGAAAAAGAGTAATTAAAGCGGATTTGTGCAGATATTTGACTCGTGGAAAATGTGAACTGATTTTCTGATGTATCTCGTGTATGTGTGTCAATCTATACATAGACATACAAAGGTTGTTAATATAGGTAATGTATGTGTAACTCAATGCCTATTTTGAACATGTGCAGAATATGTATGCAATTTTATATTGTAAATAGTCCTCTCTAGAAACAGTACTATATCACCATATTCATCTCAGTATTATATGTATGCAATTTTATATTGTAAATAGTCCTCTCTAGAAACAGTACTATATCACCATATTCATCTCAGTATTTTCAGTGCATAGCTGGAAAACATAATAAATCATAATCAGTACTTTCATGAATAGAGACAGACGAGGAATAAGGGGGGAAAGCAAATAAAAGCTTTTCTCTAAAATATATATTAACTCTGGAATCTCACTAATGACTTATAATTTTGTATGTTATTTTGATGTCTCAATCCTCCAATCTTAAAATAAAGAAATAAATAAAAAGCAAACCTTTTATAATTTGTTAAAGTGCAGAATGAGTAATGGTAGCATAAGTTGAGGAAAACAAAACACTAGAAAGATATGTGGAGCTGTCAGTAATTCATCAGAGCCAGCCTATTTTAGCACCTAATAATTTTTTTCTGTGCTCTTTCTTTGGAGGAGAACAAATCAGAACGCCAATGCAGTAAATTCTCACAGGGGAAACCATAATTCTATTGATGTGCTTCAAGATGGCTTTTTGTTTTCAATTCTGCAAAAGCAGATCGATAAAACTAATGCAGCTTCTCTCCTAAGAGTTTTCTTTCACATACATAGTGAGAAGACCTGATAACACTAGTTTAACTGATTCAGCACTAGTGGGTACAATGAAGCTAGCTTTCACAAGGAAGTGAGATCTAGGTGGTAAAGGACAGAAATCATCACAGTGCCATCCTGAAGTTTACCAGTTAACCAACTCAAATTTTGTATAAGAATCCTGTATTTGAATCTAGTTCTGTTTTATAGATGTATGACTTTACTAAATGCCTTACATATATCAAATGTTAAATGAAGCTAACAAGGGCTTGGAAAAATCAGATCAAGTGAAGTAAGCCAGACCCAAAGAAACATAGGCTCCATGAATTCCCTCATTTGTAACAATTAGTACACATGTAGGATTCTCCTAGAAAATGATCACTATAGCTCAAAAGCTTTGTGCATATGGCTGTACAGGATGAAACTAAGGGAAATGAACTCCAGGATAGGGAAACAAATGGTTTATCTTGGTGTTCTTGTTGATTTCATCAATTGTTGACTCAACAATCTTGGTGACTGTTGTTCTTTTTTTATTTTTATTGTAATTAATAAAAGGGTTAAATGATATTTGCCACATACAAGGTGCATTGATTCACATACATTGATACCCTTTCACATGTCTTGGTACCCAGTACCCTCCCCCACCCACCACCCACTCCCCGTATTGATTTTCCACCCTTCCCTATCAAGTTTCAGATAACCAAATACAAATAAATTCAATATATCAGATAACAAAGTGAGATACTATAACAATATGAGATACGCAAGGGAGAGCAAAGAAGATGAGGGATAACATAGTACATTAAGAACAACAATCATTCGTTATGTGGCTTTTGTTTCAATATCCTAGAGGTCCTTTCATTTAGCTTCATACTATATGGCCTTATGTATCAAGGTTTTGCTCTATTGCAGATCTCTGCTAGGAGAGCCCAAAATTTCTACTGATTATGACAAATGAGGGAAACCATTGAGCCTAAGTTCCTTTGAGTCTGGCTTACTTCACTTAATATGATTTTTTCTAAGTCTTTCCATTTCCTAACAAATGGGTCAATGTCATTCTTTCTGACAGCAGCATAGAATTCCATTGTGTACAAATACCACAACTTGTTGATCCACTCATCAACTGAGGGACATCTAGGTTGATTCCATATCTTTGCTATGATGAATAATGCTGCAATGAACATTGTTGTGCTAGTGGATTTAGTATGCCCTAGATTCTGGATGGTTGGGTAAATGCCAAGTAGTGGAATTCCTGGGTCATAGGGGAGTTCTATGTTTAGCCTTTTGAGGACTGCCACACTGCTTTCCATAGTGGTTGAATGAGTTTGCACTCCCACCAACAGTGTAGTAGTGATCCCTCCTGGCAACATCCCCTCCAACATCTGTTATTATTTGTTTTCCTGATCCTGGTCATTCTAACTGGAGTGAGGTGGAATCTTAGCATTGTTTTGATTTGCATTTCTTTTATGACCAGAGACGTTGAGCATTTCTTCATGTGTCTATAGGCCATTTTTGTTTCTTCAGGTTGGAATAAACTCTATCAAGCTAACGGCCCCAAAAAACAGGCTGGAGGTGCCATCCTCATATCAGATAAAATAGACTTCAAACTAAAATTAGTAAGAAAAGACAAAGAAGGTTACGACATACTACTAAAGGGATCTTTCCTCCAGGAAGACATAACGATCCTAAATATTTACACACCCAATCCCAGAGCTCCGAACTTCATCAAGCAAACTTTACTTACACTGAAACCATACATAGATCAAAACACAGTGATTGTTGGTGACTTTAACACACCACTCTCACCTATGGACAGATCAACAAGGCAAAAACTCAACAGAGAAACCTTAGAACTGAACAACTACATAGACACACTAGATCTAACAGACATCTGCAGAATATTCCACCCAGCAACAACACCATATACGTTTTTCTCAGCAGCACATGGAACACTTTCCAAAATAGACCACATCTTAGGCCATAAAACAAACCTGGACAGATTCAGAAACACAGAAATTATTCCATGCACACTCTCAGACCACAAAGGCATCAAATTGGAACTGAACACACATCTCCACCAACGAAAACCCTGTAACACATTGTTGAATCACCAATGGGTCATCGAAGAGATCAGAACAGAAATCCAACAGTTTATGAAATTTAACAATAAGGAGCACACAAATTACCAACTCCTTTGGGACACAGCAAAGGCAGTACTCAGAGGAAAATTTATAGCGCTGAGTGCCTACAACAACAAGTTGGAAAAATTGCAAACCAACAAGCTAATGTCTCACCTTAAGCTCCTGGAAAAAGAGCAACAAAGCAACCCTAATCCCAGTAGAAGAAAGCAAATTATTAAAATCAAAGCAGAATTAAATGATTTGGAATCCAAAAAAAGTATAGAAAGAATCAACAAAACAAGGAGTTGGTTCTTTGAAAGAATTAACAAAATTGACAAACCCTTAGCAAATCTTACCAAAAAAAGAAGAGAGCATATCGAAATAAACAAAATCGCAAACAAAAATGGTAATGTCACGACAGAAATTACCAAGATCCAGAATATCATGAGGGAATACTTCTCAAACCTTTACGCCAACAAATTTGAGAATCTAGAAGAAATGGATGAATTCCTAGCCAATAATAACATACCCACACTGAACCAAGAAGAACTAACCCAACTCAACAGGCCTATTTCAAGCTCTGAAATAGAAATGGCAATTAGAGAACTTCCACCTAAGAAAAGCCCAGGGCCAGATGGATTCACAGCTGAATTCTATAAGGGCTTCAAAGCAGAGCTCACACCAATACTCCTCAAGCTCTTCAACGAAACTGAAAATGAAGGTTCTTTACCAAACTCATTCTATGAAGCCAGTATAACTCTCGTCCCCAAACCAGACAGAAATTCATCAAAGAAAGAGAACTATAGACCTATTTCTTTGATGAACATCGATGCAAAACTTCGCAACAAAATACTGGCCAACCGTCTACAACAACTCATCAAAAAAATTATACACTATGATCAAACTGGATTCATCACAGGGAGGTAAAGCTGGTTCAACATACCCAACTCAATCAATATAATTCAACACATCAACAGGAGCAAGGACAAAAATCACATGGTTGTCTCAATAGATGTGGAAAAGCCATTTGACAAGATCCAACACCCCTTTATGTTAAAAGCTCTGGAGAAACTAGGAATCCACGGAACATTCCTCAATGTAATAAAAGCTGTGTATGACAAACCCACTGCTAGTATGACACTTAATGGTGAAAATCTGAAGCCATTCCCTCTAAAATCAGGAAGGAGACAAGGATGCCCACTCTCTCCACTACTCTTTAACATAGTACTAGAATTCCTAGCCAGTGCAATAAGGCAAGAAGCAAGCATAAAGGGGATCCAAGTAGGGAAAGAGGAAGTAAAACTATCCCTCTTTGCAGATGACATGATTCTTTATTTAAAGAATCCTATAGACTCTACTCCCAAGCTCCTTGAGCTGATTCAAAACTTTGGAAGGGTAGCAGGATATAAAATTAACCCTCAAAAATCAACTGCCTTCCTTTACGCCAACAGTGAGAGGAACGAGGCAATAATCAGGAAAGAAACTCCTTTCACAATAGCCTCAAAGAAAATAAAGTACCTAGGAATTAGCTTAACTAAGAATGTAAAGGACCTTTTTGATGAAAACTTTAAGACCCTAAAAAAGGAAATTAAAGCAGAACAAAGGAAATGGAAAAACCTCCCATGCTCCTGGATTGGAAGAATCAACATTGTGAAAATGACAATCTTGCCAAGAGCTATCTACAAATTCAACACAATACCCATCAATATGCCAATGGCATTCTTTAAAGAAATAGAAGAGGCAATTCATAATTTCATATGGAATAATAAAAGACCCCGTATAGCAAAAACACTTCTTAGCAGAAAGAACAACACAGGAGGAATTTCAATTCCAAACTTTAGACTCTATTACAGGCCTATAATTCTCAAAACAGCTTGGTACTGGCACAAGAACAGGCCTGAAGACCAATGGAATAGAACTGAGGACCCAGATATTAAACCACAGACCTATGGCCACCTAATCTTTGACAAGGGAGCCAAAAAAACAGAATGGAAGAAAGACAGCCTCTTCAACAAGTTGTGCTGGCAGAACTGGTTAAGCACCTGCAGAAAACTAAAGTTTGATCCTTCTTTGTCACCTTGCACTAGAATTAACTCCAAATGGATCAAAGACCTGGAGGTAAAAGCTGACACACTGAAAACTTTACAAGAAGGAATAGGAGATACACTAGGTCTCCTTGGCACAGGTCGAAACTTCCTTAATAAGGACTAAGAATCACAACAAATTAGAGAAAGGCTGGATAAGTGGGACTGTATTAAACTGCAGAGCTTTTGTATGGCAAAGGACATAGCGAGTAAATTCATTAGGAAGCCTACAGAGTGGGAGAAGTTCTTCACCAACCAAACAACAGACAAAGGCCTCATATCTAAAATATATCAACAGCTCAAAAAATTGAATCACTCCAAAACTAATCTCCAAAGTAACAACCATCCCATTAAAAAATGGGCCAAAGACTTAAAGAGAGGCTTCTCTGAACAAGAAACAAAAATTGACTGTTGTTCTTAATGTACTATGCAAAGTTATCCCTTTACTCTTTTTCTACCCCTTTTGGTTTATCTCATATTGTTACTGTATCTGACTTTGTTAGCTGGTATGTTGTATATACTCTTATTTGTTTATTTGAAATAGAGAAGAGAAGTAGAAAGCAAGATGATTGGGAGAGATTGGAGAGAAGAGAATTTGGAAGAAAAACATGGGAAGGAGTTTCAATGTTCAAGAAGTAATGTACCCACTATGTGAGGAATGTACCAGTAACCCCTCTATAAATCCCTGTTAACAAAATACAATTGAAAAAGAAGAATTCAATGAAATTCACATGGAAAAATCTCAGAGACTTTCAAGAATATTCTGAGTGTCCAATAAAATGTTAACTGATCACAACTATGGCTCTGTAACTCCAGTGTGCTTGCTCTATGTACATGGCTGTGATTCCTGAATTATTATTTTGTATATGTAGAAGGAAATGATGGCATCCAAGGAAAGTAGAAACAGTGTTTCTAATGTTCCATAAGAAAGTGACTCTGAATGTAGATTTGAACAAATTTCATAATGGAGATGTAGAGTGTCTATAGAAGAGAAGAGCATGAGTTTAAAAGAGCTTTTAACAACGCATCTATCTTTCTTTTTATTTGCTGCTCTCCTAAGAGCCGATGGAAACAGAAACTATAAAACACATCCTAAACAGGCCTCAGGGACAGGTTGAAGCAGTAGTGACTTTCAGCTACTAACTTTTTTTTTTCTATTGCTCATTAAAGTTACACTTGCTTTCCTTTAAAACAACTCCTATCATTATTCCCCAAACAAGAATGTACTCAGCCCCTTTTGTAACCATTTAACTGAAATTGAAAATTCATTTCAAGACCTTGAAATTCATTTCAAGTTCCTTCCTCTTTGACAACATACCAAGACTTTCTTGAGTAATATCTCCAACTTCAAATCTACTATCTATAGTTTATGTTTGGTAGACAAGACATTAAGTTCTTTTTCAGGTCTGTACTTGAACATAATGCCTCTCTTTTTATTTACAAAGTAAGGCAACTTAGAGATTTGGGCAGTTAGAAAGAATCAGAGAAAAATTAATTTTGTTGTGACCACAAGATTATCATTAGCTGGATAGCATAAAGGTATCAACAAACAGTTAAACATAAAATGTCAAAAGCATGTGTTGTAGGATTTCTAGATTCATAAAGAAAATCAAAATTGTTTCCCAGCCCACAAGATAATCACAATACAAAAATTAGTATTGCATTTACTTCAAATGACTTTTCCTTAAAATCAGAGCTTTTGCATTATGTAAAATGGAAAAATGGAATCCCCTTTGTTCCTTTAAAAAGCACTTCTCTGCAAATTAAAATAGAGTCCTTATAAATTCACATCTTGAGTACTGTTTGATATAGTCAGATAAATTTCCCATTGAAGACTGGATTATAGGTGCCAATTCAGTGCATTATTGGGCAACTATGCAACTAACCACATCAGAGGATGAAATTGGTACTGGAAGAAAACTTATTGATAATTTTCTTCCAAGAATTTTTGGAGTACCAAAAATGAACAGAAAGAAGAGAATTTCAATATGCCTTCCTACATACGTGCTTTATCCTCCTTATTATTAACAGCTGTTATTGACGTGATACTTTTCTAATAAATGATGCTTCCATACCAATGCATTTTATTTAATGAAGTCTATAGTTTATCTTAGTGTCTGTGCTGTAAGTTGCATGAGTTTGGGTAGTAATAATATGATATATATCCGTCATGCAATACCTTTATATGGATTCACTACCCTTAAATTCGCCTGGATTATACCTAATCATTCCTTCTTCTCCATGAATTTCTAGTAACCATCAATTCTTCTAATGGATTCATACATTTGCTTTCTCCAACATGTATAACTGGATTTATAACAGTCCAAATCATTCCTTCCCATTTAACTCCATTTATTTACCAAAATGCAGTTCGATCACACCATATTTTCATCACTATTAAGTAAACAACCTCCAGCTGAACTAACCTCAACCCCTCCATAATTATTTTATTTCTTCTTCTTGTTGAAAAGCATTTAATTAAATAAATGTATCACAATTTATTTATCCATTCACCTATTGATAGACATTTTGGCTGCTTCCAACTGCATTATCTGTTACAAACAAGTGTACCTACCTGTGTTTGTATGAACACAAGCATTGAACATGTCCAGACTAATGCAGGAAGCTATGGCATATTCATAATCACTAAAGATGTGAAAGGCTCTGCTCCATCTTCGTGTCAGTATTGGTACGACAAGGTTTTCGATTTCAGCTATTCCAGTGAATAGTGGCATCTCATTAATGTTTTAATTTCTAACTGCCTCATGAGAAATGTGATGAGCACCTAAGCTTACCTGACATTTTATTATCTGGTTAGATATCTGTTCAAATAATTCATCTTCTTTTAGAACTGAATGATGTGTTGCTTTCTGCTAAGTTTCAAAAGTTGTATGTATATTTTAAATATAAATGCTTTATCGAATTAATTAATTTATTTAAAAATTTATCTTAATATTCTTGTAAAGATGATGAATTATTACATAAGAAAGGTATTGAGTACATTTCTTTTTTTATTAAAGAATTTATTAACATTGATTTTTATGTCATATTTCAAATGACGTGTCTAACAAACAAGTATTGAAGAAGGGAATCTATATACAATCACTGGCACTTAGTTTTTAGAACATAATCAAAATTAGGCTAAGGGTTTGTAAATCATAGATACATATTAATCTATATAATAAAACATTATGTGTATAGAGTCATAAGTTTTTATGTCTGTGTAGTTGTGTTTATATTTCCAGTACCATTTCCATAGCATTGGGTATGCAAATATTGGGTCCTCACTCTTGTACTGTTTGGCTCTAATAGCCACATAATAAGGATACCATGTGCCTTTTGTTCCTTTGACCTTGGCTTGTCTCACTCAACATGATTCGCTCTAGATTCTTCCACTTCCCTGCAAATGCCATTATTTTATCTTGTCTGTTGGCTATATAGAATTCCATTGTATGTATACATATATACACTACATTCATCCACAGTAGGGCATCTGGATTGTTTCCATCGCCCAGCTATTGTGAATAGTGCAGATAGTGCAGAGATGAATATAGCTAAGCAGGTGGCCTTATCATATCTTGGGGTTATGATGTTCAGGGTAGATTCCCAGAAGTGGTATGGCAGGATCGTAGGAAAGGTCAATTTTCAGTTCTTTAAGAAACCTCCACACTGCTTTCCAGAGTGGCTGAACTAGTTTACAATTCCAGCAGCGGTGTAGTAATATTCCTTTTTTCCACAACCCCACCAGCATCTATCATTGTCTGAGTTCAAAGTCTTGGCAATTCTTGTTGGGGTAAGGTGGTATCTGAGGGTTGTTTTTATTTGCATTTCCTTTATGACCATGGAAGATGAACATTTTCTCAGATGCTTTTCTGTCATTTTAATCTCTTCTTTTGGTAAACCTCTCTTTAGTTCCCTTGCCCATTTAGTGAATGGTTTGTTGAGTTTGGGGTGGAATAGTTTCTTGAGTTCTCTGTAGATACTGGATATTAAGTATTTGTCAGATGTATTATTGGTAAATATCTTTTCCCAGTTAGTTGGCTGTCTCTCTACTTTTGTGGCTATGCTTTTATCTGTGCAGAAACTTTTTATTTTTAGGTAGTCCCATTTATCAAGTCTCTCTCCAATCTGTTGTGATCCTGTGATTCTGTTCACCAACATAGTGAAAATGGCTATACTGCCAAAATTGATATACAAATTCAATGCAATCCCCATCAAAATCCAAAGACATTCTTTACTGAAATAGAAGATACAATCCAAAGGTTCATATGGAACAAGAAAAGACCTAGAATATCCAAAACAATTCTAGGCAAAAAGAACAATACTGGTGGTATTACAATACCAGACTTCAAAATCTACTATAGAGCCATAATAACAAAAACAGCATGGTATTGATACAAAAATAGACCAGAAGATCAATGGAACAAAATAGAAGATCCAGAAATAGAACCACATACCTATAGTCAACTTGTATTTGACAAAAGAGCCAAAATATACAGTGGAACAAACACAGTCGATTCAATTATTGGTGATGGCAAAACCGGATAGCCACATGCCAAAAAAACTAAAAATTGACTCTAACCTCTCGCCATGCACAAACATTAACTCAAAGAGGATCACAAACCTCAATGTCAGAGCAGAAACTGTGAAACTGCTACATGATAGAGTAGGAAAGACACTGGAACTCATAGGCACAGGCCAAAGATTCCTGAGTAGATTTCTTTTGGAACACTGCTTCCCCCTACCTCATTTTCTTCGGCTCCCTCTCTGCATTCCCTTCTCCCCCAAGTTGTAAAGCTCATTTCCAACATAGTGTCTAGTGAGTATCATTGTTGCATTGGTTCATCCTTTGTCTTGCTGTTTCTGTGGTTCACTTTCCCTTCCACAGATCAGATAAACTTATATATGAGACAAAGGGTCCAGGAAACTAAAACAAAACAAAACAGAAGAAAAGTGGAAATAACAGCAAACAATATAAAAAGAAGCTCCTATTTCCAATGTTTCCCGTTCATTTTGATATGCTTCGTTATATGGTCATATTCACTTAGTCATTGGGCTATTGTGATACACTGCTAAGAATATCATAGACATATTCTAGCTATTACAAATGAAGAAAACTATGCATTCTACATTTCTTTGGGTCTGGCTGGCATTTCCTTATGAATGGGGTGATGTCATTCTTTCTGATGGCAACATAGAATTCCACTGTATAACTACCACATCTGGGTTGGTTCCATGTCTTATCTATGGTAAATAATGCTGCAACAAACATGATTGTACTTCTAGGTTTTAGTATGACCTTGTTTGTGGTCATTTGGTAAATGACCAGGAGTGGGATAGCTGGATTAGAGAAGAGTTCTAAGTCTTTTGAGGAAAATCCATACTGATTACAAAGTGTCTGAACAAGCTTAGGCTCCCACCAACAGTATAATCCTGTTTCCTTTTGGCCACATCCCCACCAGAGTGAGTTATTAGATTTTTTTCATATATTTTATTGTAATTAATAGAAGGGTTACATTATAATCACCAGATATTCATTGACACTCTTTCTAATAACTTGGTCCCCATTTCCCTCCCACCCCTGCCCCTCATCTTGTTTTCCTCCCTTCCTTATCCGACTTCAAATAACCAATTAAGCATATATACAATTTATCAGATAACCAGGTGAAATACTGTAACAATATGTGATAACCAAGGGACAGCAAAAGAGATGAGAGATAACATAGTACATTAAGGACAACAGTCACTCATTAGATGGTTTTGTTTCTATATCCTGGAGGTCCTTTCATGTAGCATCATTCTATATGACCTTATATATCTAGGTTTTGCTCTATTGTAAATCTCTGTTAGAAGAGCCCAAGGTTTCTACTGATTATGACAAATGAGGGAAACCATTGAGCCTATGATCCTTTGAGTCTGGCTTACTTCACTTAATATGGTTTTTTCTAAGTCTTTCCATTTCCTTACAAATGGGGTGATGTCATTCTTTCTGACAGGAGCATAGAATTCAATTGTGTATAAATACCACATCTTGTTGATCCACTCATCAACTGAGGGACATCTGGGTTGGTTCCATACCTTTGCTATGGTAAATAGTGCTGCAATGAACATTGTTGTGCTATTGGAATAATATGTCCCTGTTTCTGGATGATTGGGTAAATGTGAAGCACTGGAATTGCTGGGTCTATGTTTAGTCTTTTGAGGAACTGCCATACTACTTTCCATAATGATTGAACGAGTTTGCACTCCCACCAACAATGTAGTAGTGATCCCTCCTGGCCACATCCCCTCCAGCATCTGTTGTTATTAGTTTTCTTGATCCTGGCCATTCTAACTGGAGTGAGGTGGAATCTTAGAGTTATTTTGATTTGCATTTCTTTTATGGCCAGAGATGTCAAGCATTTCTTCATGTGTCTATAGGCTATTTTCATTTCTTCTTCAGAGAAGAGTCTCTTAAGTCTTTGGCCCATCTTTTAATGGAATGGTTGTTTCTTTGGAGATTAGTTGTGGAATCATTCAATTTTTTGAGCTGTTGATATATTTTAGATGAGGCCTTTGTCCATTGTATGGTTAGTGAAGACCTTCTCCCACCCTAGAAGCTTTCTAGTTAATTTGCTAGCTATGTCTTTGCCATACAGAAGCTCTGCAGTTTAATGCAGTCCCACTTATCCAGCCTTTCTCTGATTTGTTGTGTTTCTGGGTCCTTATTAAGAAAGTTTCCACCTGTGCCAAGGAGGCCTAGTATATCTCCTATTCCTTCTTGTAAAGTTTTCAGTGTATCTGCTTTTACCTCCAGAACTTTGATCCATTTGGAGTTAATTCTAGTGCAGGGTGACAAAGAAGGATCGAACTTTAGTTTTCTGCAGGTGCTTAGCCAGTTCTGCCAGCACAACTTGTTGAAGAGGCTGTCTTTCTTCCATTCTATTTTTTTGGCTCCCTTATCAATGATTAGGTGACCATAGGTCTGTGGTTTAATGTCTGGGTCCTCAGTTCTATTCCGTTGGTCTTCAGGCCTGTTCGTGTGCCAGTATCAAATTGTTTTTGTCACTGTAGCTCTGTAATAGACATTTTAAGATGGCCATTCTGACTGTGGTAAGAAGGAATCCCAATGTGGTTTTGATTTGTATTTCTTTTATGTCCTAAGATGTTTAACATTTCTTCCTGTGTCTATTTTCCATTATTTCCTCTTCAGAGAAGTCTCTCTTTAGTATTTAGTCCCCATGTTAATGGTGTGCTTGTTTCTTTGAAGATTTGTTTTGGGGGGATTTAATTATTTGAGCTCTAAATATATTTTAATATGAAGCCCTTGTCTTTTTTATGGATAATAAAGATCATCTCCCAATCTGTGAGCTTTCTCTTTAACTTGCTATTATGTCCTTTGCCATGCAGAAGTTCTACAATTTAATGCAGACCCATATTTCCAATCTTTCTTTCATTTGTTGTGTTTCTAAGTCTTTATTAAGTTTCAATCTGTGCCCAGTAATCCTAATGTATCCCCTATTCTTTCCTCTAATGTTTTCAGGGCATCTACTGCACTTTGATGTCTTTGATACATTTGGAACTGAAACTGTATATATATATATATATATATATATATATATATATATATGGATCTAACTTCAGTTTTCCACATGTGTATACTCAATTCTGCTAGTACACTTGAAGAAGCTGTCTTTCTTCCATTCTGTTGTTTTGGTTCACTTATCAAATATTAGTTTGCAGTAGGTCTTTGGATTCATTTCTAGATCCTCAATTCTCTGACATTGATTCTCAGGCCTGCTTTTGAGCTAATACCAAATTGTTTTATTACTGCTGCTGCTGCTGCTGCTGCTTTGTAATAGAATTTGAAGTTTAGTGTTGATATTCCTCCAGCAAGTTTCTTTATGTTAAGGACTGGTTTTGCTACTTGAGGTCTTCTATTATTCCATATGCATTTTTGCATCACTTGTTCTATTGCAGTAAAGAATGTCATTGGGATATTGATGGTTATTACATTTTATTTGTAAATACCTTTTGGATGTTTTGCCATTTTTATGATATTAACCTTCCAATCCAAGAGAATGGGAGGTTTGTCTACTTCCTTAAATAATCTTTAATTTTCTTTTTCAGGTTTTTAATATTTTCATTATAGAGGTTCTTCACCTCTTTGGTTTATTCCTAGGGTTTTTGTTTCGTATGGTCTAGAAACATACTCTATACAGTGTAGATTGAGGAACATATGCATGCATTGCGTAAATTTCTGCATATATTACACAGTGTTAGACTGAAATGAATTTGTGATGATAATGACTTAATTAGTAAATGGTTTGTTAACTACATTCCCTCCATAACATTCCAATATTTCTTCAAAAACAATTCTGCTAATTCTTGAAAAGGAAGTAATATTAGTTGCTATCTACACAACATGAATTTTTAATAATACTCACATACTTATCTCAAAATAAACAAGACTGACAAATTGAAATATTATTACTCAAATATATGACTGAGTTACAGCATGATTACTATTGAGTTATTTTAATGAAAAATAGTAATGGTTGACAACCATTTCTATAATTTTTTCAATTTTGACTTATTTTGGCAAGAGTGATCCATTGATATGCAAACCACTTTCACAAGATTGCCTCCTACACTGTAAAAATAAGACTTCATGGGTGAAAACTGTGCTGAAATTATTATATATACCCTTTGCTAAACAGAGTTAAACCCTTTTTAATTTTCAGAAAAGAAATAAAATGCTATTAGACATACTTAAGATAAAAGTACATATATTTTATTAAAAACAAACCATATTACGAATAAAACTGGGCAGTTTAATTTAAGGTGTACAAAGCTCAAATGTATGTCATCAATCACTGAGTAGATGTTCAGAGAAGCTCTGATTATTATGCAGAAACTGTATAGAAAAGACATTGAATCTTGTAATTACATTCGATGCTCCGGAGACAGAGCAAGATGGAGACTCATCCAGATCCTGTAGGGTCATTTCTGGACAGACACACGAAGCTGAACAGCTATTCCTATACAAACTATATCTCTGTGAGAGCTAACGGAAGCTAAATAAGAAATAATAGTGCCCTATATATATGCATATGCATATGTATATATATACATATATAATGACATTTTAAGGCAGGCATAAAGGGTGACAAAAATCAATCTATAATAATTGTTTTGGCAAACAAAACGAGATCAAATTCCAAAGTTTGTGGAGCAAGTTTAAGGTAGCTATAGAATAAAGAAACTGTATTATTAGACATAGAGAAGGTATGATAAATTGCATAATAAAATGCCGTGCTTTTCACTAGGCATATAGATATAGGAAATGGTAGCATTATCACTCTCTGAGGTTGGACTTTGGCCCTCTAGCATCAAATGTCACCCATAAGATCCTTGAGAAGATGCCAATATATGGTCATCAGTTTCCACCAGCTTGAGCTACCTCAAAGCTCCTGGAAAAAAATAATAACCTGCAACAACTATCATTATGACCCATACACCAGAAGTGTTATCTAGAGCAAAGCTACTGGGAATCTGTTTCTTAATTATGTGACCTTTAATACTGATGATAAAAGCAAGTAACTAAAAGCAAAGGAAGCCAAAGAGTTTACTCCAGTTTTCTTTCCCTTGATCTCAGAAGGAAAACTTTTTCTCGATCTTCCCTCCTGCAACACTCCTGAGCTACTAGGCTGGAGAATGGTGCCTTCTACCTTCTATCTGAGGAAGTAAATCAACTTCAGTCCCTAGACTAGAAACGTAGTACCAGACTCATCCTGGAGAAGAAGACTAGAGAACAAAATATCCAATGCTGAAGAGAAAAACAACAAAAGCTGGCACCACATTTTGTCTTGGAACTCAAGACCAGCCTGGTCACAGTGACATTCAGCACTGGATAAAAATCAAAATGTCTATACTGAGACTAAAACTTATAAATATTACCTCTGTCGAGATCCTGATATGCAGTGGAAGAGATATGGGATTCAGTTCATCATGGACTTTCTAGTGCCTTAGCAATTAATTAAGTCTACTCCTATTGCCCCCACCAGTGAGACTGTAAATGTATTTGTGACTATGCATAAGATGAAGCTCAGATTAAGATCCACTCTTGATGACAAAGGGACAGGCCCCACTACCAATTACTCAAATCAATACAGCAGTCAATCTCCAGGCCATAGTCATCTCTAGGTTTTCCCAGCATCAAGTAGAAACCTTTGAACTGATGAATGGATTAATGTTTTGATCTCCAGCAGTATCAGCTGTGGTGTGGTTCTAAGCATGCCCCTGAGATTGTATAAATCCTTATTATTTCTTATTATAAAAAAAAACCCAGTGAAGATAAAGACAACAGATAAATAATTTAATAGTTGAACAGAAACTTACTTTTTAAAATTCAACAAAAATCTTGCAAGTATTGATATCAAAATTTAAGAGATGATCATAGATATCAACAAAAGCATAGCATAAGTCAAATAGAAATGTAGTGATCTTACAGCTGTGTGTTTGAAAATACACAGATGGAAGGGAAAAATAAAAGTAAAGAATAATGAAAACTAATTAGGAATTTACAATAGTCGTAAAAGGAAAAATACTTGTTTTATTCAAGCTCAAGAAGGACTTGAAGAGTGTCAAGTTGATATAGAGGTTAAGGAAATAATAAAAGAAAACTTATTAAACATGGAGAAGTAAAAATATTCAGACATATGAAGGTCAAAGTCACCAGGCAGATTTAGCTCAACCAAGTATACCAAAGATATATTATAATTAAGTTCTCAAAAGTGAAAGATAAAGATTCTCAAGACAGCAAGAAAAAAGAAACAAACAAAAGTGCGTCCCAGCTGACTAACAATAAACTTCTTTCTCAACAGAAAATTTATATTCCAGGACAGAGTGGAATGAGATTTTATGGTTCTTACAAGAGAAATATTGCCAACAAAAATAATGTGCCCAACAAAGATATCCTTGAGAAAAGATAGACATTCTCCTACAAACAAAAACTAGTATATATCCATTAGACCTATCTTTTAAGAAATGCTAACAAGTTTTCCTAAGTGGGAGAAAAAGACCACAATAAGTTAGAAAAATACATTGGGAAGCATAAAAATCACTCATAAGAATAATTGCACTGATAATTTAATAGTACTAATATCCCAAATACAGTATGTAATCAGTCATTCATATGAACACAATAAATCATTTGATTAGTAAGCTAAGAGATAGACAATATACAAAGATATAATAAAGAATAACTAGAACTCAAAATAAGAGAGAAAGGGAGGGCAATTATAATTCCATATCAACATATTTTATTTCTTGTATCTATTTTTCATGATCATATTAATGTGCTATCATTTTAAACAGCTTTGTATTATTTTTCAAAAAAATATGATTTGGTCTGGGAGTTTGATAGAGTGCTTGCCTAACGTGCATGAAAATCTAGGTTTGATTCCTTGGTGCCACACTCATAGAAAAGTCGGAAGTGGTGCTATGGCTTAAGTGGTAGAGTTCTAGCCTTGAGAAAGTCCAAAGACAGTGTTCAGCCCCAGGAGTGGCAAAAAAATTTTTTTCCAAAGGCTCATGATAGCCAAAAGGAAAAAATCAATATAGAACAGCCCAAAGTAATAAGCAACAAATCAGAGCAATAGCTATTGTAAGCCCTCAACAATAATTAAAATAGAATAAATTCTCCAAAAGACATGATTACTGACATGGAGTCTGTAAACAGAAAAAAATAAACTCAACTCTTTGTTGCTTGAAAAAATTTCATTTCATATCTAAGGAAGTGAAAAGATGGAGCAAGATATTCCATCAAAATGGAATCTAAAACAAGCAACAGATACATCAAGTAGACTTTAAAGAACAAGCAATAAAAATAGATAAGAAAAGTTATTTTACATTAATGAAAATAAATTTTCATACCTTCAAATTTCACACCTTCAAATTTCATACCTTCAATTTTCTTACCTTCAAAGCACATGATTTGGATATTTAACTTTTATTTAGAATTGGCCTATGTGTTCATAGAGGAAAGGGACCTGGAGTTTCTCTGTAGACATAAGGAGAGTGACTTTAGCTCACCGTCCGCATAAGCAATTATAAGGTATTGAAAACAAAAGGTGAGATAGAGACTTTTATGTTATATACTGGCATGCATGATTTGGAAACATGGAAAAATTTGGAAAGGCAGTTTTTCCCTAAAGTAGAAGTCCCACCTAACCCTGTCAAGTTTGTTAAATTAACATCAGCAATTCTAGAAGTCTGGTTATTTATAGACAAATTTGTTAAAGTGATATAGGAACATTAAGAAGTATTCTCTTGTAGACTACACATAGTGATCAACAGATGTTCATTTTAATTTGAGAGAGAAAAAACTTATGTGCAAAGAAAAGTTGTGTAAGATAAATCCAGGAATGATTTACTGATGTATGATTTAGTGATTAACATACTAAGACTGAATAATCAGTCAAGAAAGTCCCACTCAAACAACTAGGAAAAAAAGTAAAAAATGACATTCTATAAACAATAAGCTTAGACTGGGATGTAGTTGAGTGGCAAAGTATTTGTCTAGCAAGTACAACATCTTGGGTTCACAATCCACATTATCCAGTTTTCTGGTGGTTAATTGCAGATAAGAGACTCAAGGTCTTTAGTGCCCGGACTGGCTTCCAAACACAATCCTCAGATCTCAGCCTCCTGAGTAGCTAGGAGTGAGCCATTACATCCTGCTACTAAAAATACTTTTTTGCACCAATATCCTCTTAGCTTAACTCTTATGTATTGAGGCTATCTAATTACCAGTTTATTAATTAGAAAAGTGAAATTTTTTAAAAGGGGGATCAAATATCTTTTCATTAAAAGCTATATGAAGTCCAGGGTTATTTCAAAGCTGACACAAGATAAGATAGGAATTATCTTGTCTTAGTGCATTCAGGCTGTTGTAACAATATATCATAAATCAAATATCTTACTAAGAATGGAAGTTCATTTTTCATAGTTTTAGAGGTTAAGAAGTTCAAGATCACATTTGGTATTCATATGCAGGCCTGTTTCTTTATTTGTAGATAGTAACGTCTCATAGGCATGGAAGAAGAGGCTAGATAGCACCCACAAATTTATTTTCTAAGAGAATTGATCCAGGAAGTCTTTCTAAATACGCCAATCTCCCAAATGCTTCACTCTCACCATGAAGGTTAGTATTCTAATTTAGGAATCTTAGGGTTTTGTGCACATTCAGATCATAGCAGAGATGTGTCTGAAAGGCAATTTAAGTATGTAGAGAAAGTATTTCAACTCAGTAAGAACATAAACCATCCAAACAGAAATCCAGTCGTGATTATCAACAAGAAAGAAAGGAAACATGAAAAGAGAATCATCACTATGAAATAGATGTTTGCCAATCATCTTTTGAAAGTAAGGGGTTGGAATAAACTCTATCAAGCTAACGGCCCCAAAAAACAGGCTGGAGGTGCCATCCTCATATCAGATAAAATAGACTTCAAACTAAAATTAGTAAGAAAAGACAAAGAAGGTTACGACATACTACTAAAGGGATCTTTCCTCCAGGAAAACATAACGATCCTAAATATTTACACACCCAATCCCAGAGCTCCGAACTTCATCAAGCAAACTTTACTTACACTGAAACCATACATAGATCAAAACACAGTGATTGTTGGTGACTTTAATACACCACTCTCACCTATGGACATATCAACAAGGCAAAAACTCAACAGAGAAACCTTAGAACTGAACAACTATATAGACCCACTAGATCTAACAGACATCTGCAGAATATTCCACCCAGCAACAACACCATATACGTTTTTCTCAGCAGCACATGGAACATTTTCCAAAATAGACCACATCTTAGGCCATAAAACAAACCTGGACAGATTCAGAAACACAGAAATTATTCCATGCACACTCTCAGACCACAAAGGCATCAAATTGGAACTGAACACACATCTCCACCAAAGAAAACCCTGTAACTCATGGAGAATGAACAACACATTGTTGAATCACCAATGGGTCATCGAAGAGATCAGAACAGAAATCCAACAGTTTATGAAATTTAACAATAAGGAGCACACAAATTACCAACTCCTTTGGGACACAGCAAAGGCAGTACTCAGAGGAAAATTTATAGCGCTGAGTGCCTACAACAACAAGTTGGAAAAATTGCAAACCAACAAGCTAATGTCTCACCTTAAGCTCCTGGAAAAAGAGCAACAAACCAACCCTAATCCCAGTAGAAGAAAGCAAATTACTAAAATCAAAGCAGAATTAAATGATTTGGAATCCAAAAAAAGTATAGAAAGAATCAACAAAACAAGGAGTTGGTTCTTTGAAAGAATTAACAAAATTGACAAACCCTTAGCAAATCTTACCAAAAAAAGAAGAGAGCATATCGAAATAAACAAAATCGCAAACAAAAATGGTAATGTCACGACAGAAATTACCAAGATCCAGAATATCATGAGGGAATACTTCTCAAACCTTTACGCCAACAAATTTGAGAATCTAGAAGAAATGGATGAATTCCTAGCCAATAATAACATACCCACACTGAACCAAGAAGAACTAACCCAACTCAACAGGCCTATTTCAAGCTCTGAAATAGAAATGGCAATTAGAGAACTTCCACCTAAGAAAAGCCCAGGGCCAGATGGATTCACAGCTGAATTCTATAAGGGCTTCAAAGCAGAGCTCACACCAATACTCCTCAAGCTCTTCAACGAAACTGAAAATGAAGGTTCTTTACCAAACTCATTCTATGAAGCCAGTATAACCCTCGTCCCCAAACCAGACAGAGATTCATCAAAGAAAGAGAACTATAGACCTATTTCTTTGATGAACATCGATGCAAAACTTCGCAACAAAATACTGGCCAACCGTCTACAACAACTCATCAAAAAAATTATACACTATGATCAAACTGGATTCATCACAGGGAGGTAAAGCTGGTTCAACATACCCAAATCAATCAATATAATTCAACACATCAACAGGAGCAAGGACAAAAATCACATGATTGTCTCAATAGATGTGGAAAAGGCATTTGACAAGATCCAACACCCCTTTATGTTAAAAGCTCTGGAGAAACTAGGAATCCACGGAACATTCCTCAATGTAATAAAAGCTGTGTATGACAAACCCACTGCTAGTATGACACTTAATGGTGAAAATCTGAAGCCATTCCCTCTAAAATCAGGAAGGAGACAAGGATGCCCACTCTCTCCACTACTCTTTAACATAGTACTAGAATTCCTAGCCAGTGCAATAAGGCAAGAAGCAAGCATAAAGAGGATCCAAGTAGGGAAAGAGGAAGTAAAACTATCCCTCTTTGCAGATGACATGATTCTTTATTTAAAGAATCCTATAGACTCTACTCCCAAGCTCCTTGAGCTGATTCAAAACTTTGGAAGGGTAGCAGGATATAAAATTAACCCTCAAAAATCAACTGCCTTCCTTTACGCCAAGAGTGAGAGGAACGAGACAATAATCAGGAAAGAAACTCCTTTCACAATAACCTCAAAGAAAATAAAGTACCTAGGAATTAGCTTAACTAAGAATGTAAAGGACCTTTTTGATGAAAACTTTAAGACCCTAAAAAAGGAAATTAAAGCAGAACAAAGGAAATGGAAAAACCTCCCATGCTCCTGGATTGGAAGAATCAACATTGTGAAAATGACAATCTTGCCAAGAGCTATCTACAAATTCAACACAATACCCATCAATATCCCAATGGCATTCTTTAAAGAAATAGAAGAGGCAATTCATAATTTCATATGGAATAATAAAAGACCCCGTATAGCAAAAACACTTCTTAGCAGAAAGAACAACACAGGAGGAATTTCAATTCCAAACTTTAGACTCTATTACAGGCCTATAATTCTCAAAACAACTTGGTACTGGCACAAGAACAGGCCTGAAGACCAATGGAATAGAACTGAAGATCCAGAAATTAAACCACAGACCTATGGCCACCTAATCTATGACAAGGGAGCCAAAAACATAGAATGGAAGAAAGATAGCCTCTTCAACAAGTGGTGCTGGCAGAACTGGTTAAGCACCTGCAGAAAACTAAAATTGGATCTTTCTTTGTCACTCTATACTAGAATTAACTCCAAATGGATCAAAGACCTCAAGGTAAACGCTGACACACTGAAAACTTCACAAGAAGGAATAGGAGATACACTAGGCCTCCTTGGCACAGGTCAAAACTTTCTTAATAAGGACCAAGAATCACAACAAATCAGAGAAAGACTGGATAAGTGGGACTGCATTAAACTGCAGAGCTTCTGTATGGCAAAGGACATAGCTAGTAAATTAATTAGGAGTCATACAGAATGGGAGAAGATCTTCACCAACCATACAATGGACAAAGGCCTCATATCTAAAATATATCAACAGCTCAAAAAATTGAATCACTCCAAAACTAATCTCCAAAGTGACAACCATCCCATTAAAAGATGGGCCAAAGACTTAAAGAGAGTCTTCTCTGAAGAAGAAATAAAAATAGCCTATAGACTCATGAAGAAATGCTCAAAATCTCTGGTCATAAAAGAAATGCAAATCAAAACAACTCTAAGATTCCACCTCACTCCAGTTAGAATGGCCAGGATCAGGAAAACGAATAATGACAGATGCTGGAGGGGATGTGGCCAGAAGAGATCACTACTACACTGTTGGTGGGAGTGCAAACTCGTTCAACCACTATGGAAAGCAGTATGGCAGTTCCTCAAAAGGCTAAATATAGAGCTCCCCTATGACCCGGCAATTCCACTACTAGGCATTTACCCAATTGTCCAGAAACAAGGACATACTAAATCCACTAGCACAATGATGTTCATTGCAGCACTATTTACCATAGCAAAGATATGGAACCAACCTAGATGTCCCTCAGTTGATGAGTGGATCAACAAGATGTGGTATTTGTATACAATGGAATTCTATGCGGTTGTCAGAAAGAATGACATGGCCCCATTTGTAAGGAAATGGAAAGACTTAGAAAAAATCATATTAAGTGAAGTAAGCCAGACTCAAAGGATCATAGGCTCAATGGTTTCCCTCATTTGTCATAATCAGTAGAAACCGTGGGCTCTCAGAACAGAGATTTACAATAGAGCAAACCCTAGATATATAAGGCCATATAGTATGACTCTAAATGAAAGGACCTCTAGGATATAGAAACAAAAGCCATATAATGAGTGATTGTTGTCCTTAATGTACTATGTTATCTCTCATCTCTTTTGCTGTCCCTTGGGTATCTCATATTGTTACAGTATCTCACTTTGGTATCTGATATATTGAATTTATTTGTATTTGGTCATTTGAAATTTGATAGAGAAGGGGAGAAAACCAAGACGGGGGGGGGGGGTAAGGGGAGGGTAATGGGTACCAAGACATGTGAAAGGGTATCAATGTATGTGAATTAATGCACCTTCTATGTGGCAAATATCATGTAACCCTTTTATTAATTGCAATAAAAAATATGAAAAAATAAATAGATATTTGCTATTTATAATACAAATCCTTAGATGATTGAAAACAATTTTCATTGCAATTGAACAGGAAGATAAGAAGAAAGAGAAAAAGGACAAAGATATAAAGGAAAAAAATGGAATAGAGAAAAGGAAACAGAAGGAAAAGAAGTATATCTTTTTTTTTTTGCTAATCCTGGACTTGAGCTCAGGGCCTGAGCACTGTCCTTGGACTTTCTCAAGGTTAGAGCTCTACCACTTGAGCCTCAGCACCACTTCTGGCTTTTTTTTATGTATGTGGTACCGAGGAATCGAACCTGGGTCTTCATGCATGCTAGGCATGCACTTTAACCACTAGGCCAAACTCTCGGCCCAAGAAGTATATCTTTGCTCTGAAAAATAGTGACTGAGGATACTGGCCTGCTATTAATGTACTCACTGACAATTTAGGACTTCTTGGCCCAAGAACAACTCAATTTTTTCTGATCATTTTCTCTTAAAGTGCTAATTATGACTGCAATTCCATGTTTCTCTGATATAAACTTCTCATTTGATTTTGATTCTGAACTTCTTTCCATGTGTTCCAACACTGGGTTTACAATGAAATTTCACTAAATGTTGACCTTGTTATTTTCTCTCCAAAAACACTTTCCTTTACAACCCTGGGCGAATTCAGTGAATGGTGCCTACAAGTCTTTAAATCTATGATTGACAGAAACTGTATTTAATTAGCATAACACCTTTGAAGATACGAAAAGCTTCATTCCATTTATAATTTGTAGCAAGTGGCACAGATTTTCCATTTGGGTGACTAATTAGAGTTTAAAACAGAGCTCCTATAAGAAAAAAATTGAGGCTGACAAAACTATCAAAAAATTCAGGGGCTATGAGTATATCTAAAATTGCAAATGATTGAACGTTCAAAAGCTCAACTATACATTAAGAATATTGTCTACTTGCTGTCTTTCAGTTTTCAGAGATTACTGTCTTTACCCCTGCTTGAATCTGATGCTTCATTCTTTCTTATAATTCCTCCAAATGAACTGAGCACAACTGTTTTCCTCAATGTTAGTTAATGTGGAGTTATCCCTTCTAATATTACCATCTCCATCTTCACTTGTCTACTGAGAAATGGACCATCTCTTTCTATATTTCACCTTAACTTAAAATTCATCCAAAAGAATCTTACCACAACACTTTTTTTAATATCTATTTCTATCCTCTCAAGTTCTTAATACACAAAGGCATATTTTACTTTTTTTTCATCTCCAGATACCTGGCACAAAGCCTGCATATGAGACAGTACCTTAAACATATTTGTAGAAGGAATTTTATTTCTTTTGCTTTAGAAATTAGTGTTTAATGGTATTAGTGCTAACACTGAACTTTGTCTTTCTGTTCTACAGCAACCCAAAGATTTCTGTTTCTAGATCTGTTTCTCAGCTCTACACAGACATTTACACAGACCTTAACCACCGACTTAACTCCAGATGCTGCTTCCAGAATCCAACAGCTCATCTTTACAGCCTATTCTCAACCTTAACTGCTTCCCATTATGTGATATCTCTCTCTCTCTCTCTTTCTCTCTCTCAAAAAATCCTTTCCATTTAAAATTCAGGCATATCAAGCCTTCTGTCCTGCATCACAGGATACGGGGGACATTATTCCAAGGCCTGTGGCTTAATAGGCAGGGGAGCAAATGTCCCTTCATCTCAACGTGCTGTGTCAAAGATTTGTAAGGATAATTCAGTCTAACACTCCACAAGAGTTGGGAAAATTTGCCAATGATTCTGTTCTCTGGAAGAGAATTCCAAGTTTTAGAGCACAGCATTACATCAATTATTTGTAATTAGTTTTTGGCATTCTAAATCAGATAATTTTAGCATGCATATGACTTTGAATAACATCCTGATACCTGAAATCTTGCCTCAAAAACACTTTGTATCATGTGATTGTTTAGTCACCAGAAATGCTGACCAATTTTATTTTCTACAATGTCTTATACTGCAGCTTTATACTAAGGAATTTATACTGATTGGACCCTGAGGAAAAACAACTGCAGCAACCGAATCCAGACTCAGAGAAAAACATTGATACATGGGAAGAGAGAAATGTATACCACCAAAGGGCTTCCCACTCCACTGAAATAGAGTTCCAATATTATAAAGCCTATCAAGATAGCTCTTCTAAACTCAAGAAAAATGTTATTGCCTCTGACTTTACCAGTCAAAACAATAAAAATTAAAAAGGAGGTCCATTGCCTGTTGTTCTCTGGACTTTGAAGACATCTATTATTCAATTGTACATGCGTGTGTGATTCTGAGTGATTTACAAAGTCCGCTCAAAACGTACATATTCTGTAGTAAGACCCAGAACAACAGACGCTTTTAAAACATGTTCAACTTTGTACAAGCTGCTCTACACCTTGATATGTGTAATAGAGCAGATCCAGCCATGCCTTGAGTATTAGTGGTGAGAATAGATACTCTTTGGGGTCTATTACAACCTCCCCCATCCCCCACCCACACACCCAGAGTGTACCACTCTGTAAGCCCTCTGATTTTGAAGAAAAGGTCTGCAATTCTCCACAGATAACTACTTCTTTCAAGAAAGAAACCTTGGCCTGACCTGGATCTTAGTAAATTCAGGCTGAAACGGAACCTCTGTATGAACACAGCCCCTTTTAGGATATTCTAATGTTAAAGGAACATCCTCCAACATGTCCCAATGTGACTGGAAAGCATAATGGCCAGACACACATTTGTACTGAGTCACAGGACTGTGACTATTCAAGAGCTGATGTTCAAGGATTTGGACAGATGATTAAAAAATTTGATGACAAAGAATTTGGAAGGAAGTTATGTGGACTGACCTCTCAGAGTGTGCAAGAATAAAAAAAAAAGGATGATACGTATTTCCCATGTGGATCTCACAAGAGGGGAATTTTTCTTTCCAATGGATAGAGTGGTCTTTTCTGGGGCCATCAGTCACTGTCTCTTCCATCCACCCATCTTTGTCCAGTGTGCTCATGTGCAATGTTGCAAGGGTGAGGTGATGCATGGCCCCAGAAAAATGAACTTCTATTCACAAAGGATGACCTGGCTGCAGCCCCTCCTGTGTGCCTGCCTGCTTTCCCAACACCAGAAGTCAGTACCAATTGAATGCCTGATAGAATTCTCTTTTTCCAGAACATCATCCAGCCTCCTGGCCGCAAGTTGATTTGATTGGACTTGCTTTCACTGTGGTAGTTTTTCTTCTTACCAGAATAGAAACTGTAGGTCATGATTTGCAGAGCTTGAATGAAACTCTGCCCAAATCACTACCATCAGTTAGACTTACCCAACACATTATCTAGTACCATACCATTACACACTGCCTTGCTTCCAACCAAGGGTCTCATGAAACAGCATAACGAATGCAGCAGTGGGCACAGACTCAAGACATGTTTGTCCTCTTGTGTTCCAACTATATTGTTGTTGCTGATTGGATACAGATGGCCTTCCAGATTCAGTGCAAAGTTTGACAGGAAAATATGTTCTCCATCAATCTCCAACAAAACAGGCTGTTTGTCCTTTATACAGAATACATATGACACCACACATTATTTACTGACTTATGTGCTATCCAACTTTGGGATCCTATTCTGTGATATTATTGTCTGATGCCCTCCATATCTGAGTTATAGAAGGAGAAGTCTCACCAGGAGCCTTCACTTTGATCCATTGAACTGGTAGTTCACACATCTGTCTGCTTGGTCACTTTAGATTCCTGTTGCCACTGCATCACCAAGAAAAAAAAGAGTTTCTGTGCTGACTGGATTTATTAATATTGAGCATCAAGGGACATGGGTTCCTATTCACACATTAAAGAAAACTATGCCTTGAGTGTATGATGTCCCAAAAGAGAATCACTTATTATCAGCATTCCCCTGTGATTAAGTCCTCCTAATATTGTTCAGAGGTTAATATCAGAACCTGTAGATAGTGCTTACAGGTTTCCTTGAAGTCAAATGGTTAATCTGGATTACTGAATTAATCATAAGTATCCTTAAAAGAAGATGAAAAATTTCAAAGAGTCAGAAGGATGAAAATAAGAGGCGCTGGTGTTTCTGTTTATGATAAAAGAGACACAGAATTGCAGGCCAGTCAAAAGAGATGACCCTTAGGATTCAGGAGAAAGCAAAGAAAAAGGGTTCTTCCCTACCATTTCAGCATTGAGAACTCTGATGCATTTCCATTCTACAGAGCAGTGGGAAAACTAATTTGTATAAATTAAGCCATTCAGTTTCAGATGACTTGTATCATAATAATAGAAAAATACTACAGTTACCAGCACCTAGAATTTTGTTTTACCACCATAAATACTTCACTGGGGATTCCTTCCCAAGTTCCAAACAGGACAACTCCTAATATCAAAAGAATTTCCAAGGCATTTAGAAGTATGGCACACAGCAAGTCCCACATCTGTGCCTGCATGTGATGCTATGATAATATTACAGTACTGTGAGGAGAGTATTTCTTAAAATTCATAGTGGAAATTTTCTCTTGTTTAAGGAAAACTAGCACAAAAGCTATCTGTATTTGCACTGGTTCTAGCCATTCTTTGTGTCATATTTAGCAATCTTTTACCTTTTCTCTTATCTACAAAGGATGGTTAGAAATGGTTTTAACTTTGCAGCCAGTTGGCTACTTCCCCACTTGATTTTATGTTTAATTTGCAATCTGGACCACAGACCTCCTATTGTGGAATTTAATCATTTCTGAATCCTTTCCATCAGGAAACAATGGCCCCAGCAAAACCCCAAATGTTACTCTCTGTACTATCCTATCTCTACTTTATACCATAGGGTAGGGTAATGCTCTCTAATATAAACCCTGTGACTTCATGGACTTTGTTATCCCCTGTTCTTTCTTCATGTAATCCACTCCTGGAGTGACCAATCTTTCTAAGAAAATTGTCACTAACTCCTCAGGATATTGTGAGCCACCCCTCAAACTGATATTGTGATAAATGATATTGTGAGCCACCCCTCAAACAATCATTTTATCCATCCATTTACCAAGAATCATTCTCTCTCTATTCAAGAATGTTATTTTGCTTTTTTAATTTACATAATCATTAATGTACATGGCACAGTGTGGCACTTATATAGGAAGTATATAGGGCAGTATTGCCAGATTAAGTGTAATTTCTATATTATTATCATCTGTTATATTTGGGCTTTTAGATGTCTGTGTATGACTACTTGATTGATACCTTCCTTCCTTATGGGAATATAAGATCCTGGAAGGTCAAGGCTCATGCTTGGTTTTGCTAACTATTAAGATCCATAACTCTGAAAGGCCTGTTAAAAACAATCTGGACAGAACTGTAAATTATTTATTGAATGAATGATATGTTTCAAAATGAAAAAATA